>NC_063449.1:45085772-45414005 GCF_020379485.1 Brassica napus | reverse complement strand
TTAACATTTTGTAAAACACACATGTTCCGCAAAAATTGGATCTTTGATGTTGAGAAGCAGATACATGATTAATCAACAAGACAAGACACAAGCCTTTGTAAGGGCACATAACAGTCTTATCTACAAATAATGCTTTAAAAAAAAAAAAAATCATGAATTGAACAAACAAAAAACACTAACACTCCCAAGTTCCAATGCTTTCCATGTTTGGATAGTAAGTAAAGAAGATAATGATATACTCTATAAAGAAGAATAGCTTTCCCTCAAATTCACAAATCAACCACGAGCCTTGCCGTTTCCAAGAGTAAGCTCAAGATCCTCCATACCAACATCATGTATCCTCTCCCCTTCCCACGGCTTAACTCGACTATTCTCAAATTCAAACTCAGAGCTTTGACCAATCATCCCTTGAAACGCAGCGTTTGGAGACATCAGCTGAGGCACAGGAGGAGGTTTCACAAGATTAAACGCAGGAGAAGTCGGCACCATAGAGCCAGAGAATGGCTGTTGATGTTGAGAAAACCTCTGAAAGCTTATCCAATGACCAGAGTCAACAGTGGAAGAGTCAGACTCATCACATTCAGGTATTGTAACAGGAGCATAGAACTGACGACGGGTGGGACTAGCAGGTGCAGAAACCGCATAGAAAGGATAGTTAAAGGACGCCATTGACTGTTTATTAGCGTTGACCATGGACTGCTTAGCGATAGAGTCCCATGTAGGTAACGGTTTAGCGTTCTTGGAAGATGGAGAGGAGAGGGGTGGAGTAACGGGACAGCTGTTTGAGATTCTGAGGGAAGGAACGGCGCCGTTTCTGAGGAAAGGGAAGAAGGTGCTGTTGTTGGGCTCACCACGAGAGGAAGATGGGCTGACTTGGTAAGAAGGGATGGGACTTTGAAAAGCCGAAGAGAGAGGACTCGGCCTGCTGCATCCCTGTGTGACTAAACAATGTCAGAATCAATAACTCAAGATTCCAAGAATCAGATCCAAACAAAGTCATCAGATTTAAAAACTCAGATCGGAAGAAAAAAAAAGGTTTGACCTTGCGATAAGTGGTGCCGTCTTCTTCAACGAGCCAACCAGCTTCAGAACAGAGAGCCTTGAGGACCTCATTGTTATCGCAATGTTTTGGAAGATTATAACCACCTTGAGCTCTTAGCCCTGTGTATATCTTTGCTGCGATGGCTCTTCTCCTTCTCTCTCTCCTCCGATTGTTCTCCCTCTCCCTCCACGACGGTTTCCTCCTCGCCGCAGCAGCTGCTGATATGGATGTTGTAGCCCCATCCGACGTCATCAAACAGCTTTCTTTGATGGGTGAAGATTGTGTGAACGCAGACTGAAGAAGAAGGAGAAGGTAGTGCTCACGAGGAATAATACGCTTTTTCATTCGCTGGAATCGAAGTAGAATAATCTCTTTAATTAACTTATTAAGGGTTTGATTTTTGGTCGTGTGTTCACGTAACTGTGAGTTCACATTTTATTTCCTTATTACAAAAGGTTGTCCACTTGTCCTGAGATAGCTAATGTGTACATAGCAAGAGGTGTGGTTGACGGTAGAGGATAAGAGCGCGTGCGTGTGTATGTATGTATGTGTACAGTCAAAGTGTCAAACTAGTTGCTCTGTGTATAAATGACTAATGAACAAAATAATAATAATACAGAGAAGACAATGTACACACCATTTGATTGGTTTTTCTTTCCCCTTTTCTTTTCTATCCAAACCAATGAAATAAGTTTATTATGAACACAACAAATGATTAAAGCCGTGTTTTAAGATAATGATACTATTATTTAATTCATTTTTCCCTGGAATGGAAATCTCACTCTCCAAATAGAGAATTGATCACTTTTTTGTCCTGGCTGGTTAAATTATTCACTTGCTTTTGACTTTTGTAACCTTCTTCTTACTTTCACCAATGATACAAAGCAAAAATATGGATCCGTCAGTATTTCTTATGTACATTTCTACATGCCCGTTTTGAAACTGCAATACTATCTAGTTTCTAAATTTTGGAAACCTGGACTAATCGCTGGATTCTTTCTTTATTTATTTAAAAAATATCATTTGTATAGTTCATTTGACATAGATAGGGAAAAGAGAAAAATATAAACGCCGTTGCCGGAGATCGAACCCGGGTCACCCGCGTGACAGGCGGGAATACTTACCACTATACTACAACGACTTTGATGTTAGCAAATTGGATGTCTCATTTGTTATCGAACTTTGATTAAATCATCACTTTACCTCTTTCGTAAACCTCGCTATCTGTCTTAGGAATCACTCCATTTATAGACACTCTTGGTTCTAGTTAATCGTTTTATATGGACATTATACGATGCAAAGTATTAAATTCAGACGTGGGTGAGTGATTCAAAAAAGTTGAGGGGTACTATCGTGATTACTCGAATGCATGGGCCCCCGTTAGGCCAGTCTCTTTTTACACAAATATCAGCCGACCATTCAAGATTCACGTCGATCGCGTGTATACATTACACACAAAGAAAATTACTATATGTGTGGCCCTCGTTGTTTTCTTCTTTCTTTTTAACAATTGCAAAAGCATACATAATGCAAATTAGTACCTAAAATGTTCAAAAGGATTTAACCAAAAGGATCCATTTTCCGGATTCCAATACAAATTAGCACACCTAAAAACTAATTAGTGTACTATGTCATATGACCGTTTCATTCAAATTGTGTGTTTTAGTAGACATATGGCATGTAACACTTTTGATTTGATTAAGCACATCTCGGTGTAACCAAATCATTAAAGAACAAGAAACAAACCACGTGGCGGAATATCAATGGTAGTTGAGCTAGGAAGGCGGTCGCTATCGTCCTTGTCTCTCTCTCTTTCTTACTATAGTCACTGCTTTTCCCTCCCTCACTACTCTGTCTTTCTTTCTTCCTCAGACAATCAGAAAAAGATAATGCATCAGCTTCCATTTCGGAGATCGTGAAAATCGAGATTGGTGGATTCTGTTCTAAGTTCTTAAGAGAAGAAAAGAGAATGCTGGAAGGTGATGCTGATAACTCAAAGGTCATCAATGGAGGAGGATTCTCTCAGCTACAGAGCTGCTTCGGAGATTGCAGCAGCGAGGAGGAACTAACGGTGCTTCCACGTCATACGAAAGTGGTCGTCACCGGAAACAACCGTACGAAATCAGTTCTCGTCGGTCTTCAAGGAGTCGTTAAGAAAGCCGTCGGACTCGGTGGCTGGCATTGGCTGGTGAGAAACAATCAATCACCTTCTTTTGTAGTAACTGTGTTTTGTCTTATTTCAACTTTGAGTTCGATTTGGAATCAAGCTTCGAACTTTATGCTCGATAATGCTACTAAATCAATGGTAGTTTGATGATGTTGCTGATTCGAAACGGATCAACTCAGCTAAAAAGAGAAAAAAGCGAAAAGACCGAACCGATGGGATTGATTTGTCCGTAAAAATACAAACTTTATTCTAAAATCGCACCGATGGGATTATTTTAACTCTCTCTCTTTTCCATTGTTCTCATCTAAAATTTCGTGTGAATCCTTATCCTTTTTTTTCATCTTTTTGTGGGTTCAAGCTGGCTTTAACATTTGTTTTACTTGTAATTGATTTAATATTAATCACGGCTCTTTTTCAGATGGGTCATTTTCACCCACCTCTGATTTTTTTTTGGTTTCAGTCACTTTTATAGATGTTCTCAATTCCATTAGGATGCTTAATTAGTTTTCAATAATTATAAATTCCTTTCTTTGATCATTACTCACTTCACCGTTTCTCCGGTTTTAGTTTAAGACGTTTTCTTCATAACCACCAGTTCTTTCTTGTCTCCCATTTCTCAAAAAAAGTCTCAAGCTTTTGACTTGTTTGACTGATTGTAATCTTTTTTAATCCCATTCCTCATGCTTTACATTTTATAGGTTTTGACAAATGGAATCGAAGTGAAGTTGCAGAGGAATGCACTTAGTGTCATTGAAGCTCCTACAGGGAACGAAGAAGACGATGATATTGAAGTCGAGCATATACAATGGAATAATCCCTCTCATATGAGTGAGTTTAGTTTCCTTGTCGGAAATCTGTAAAGACATGTTCTTGTGTGTGTGTTAAGACATGTTCTTTGATTGTTTTTTGCAGTATCTGATGACAGTCTAAAGACTCATAAGGCGAAGCAAAGAGGATACAGATCAGCACGGTTATCACAAAAGACAATGTGCAGGGCCTTATCTTGTGACTCACACTCAAAAAGGCAGAGTATTACTCCTCGTGCTAACATGGTAATATATGCCTTTGGAAACTGTGGGATATGCATTTGAATGTTTTTTGTTAACTTGCTGAGGAAATGTATGGTTTTAAAGCAGAAGGTTGATCTTAGCAAATTGGATATGCCTGCGTTACAGAGATATATACAACATTTTAACCTCGTGAGTCAAGAGTAACAATCTCCTTTTTTGTTCTACTCTCTTAGTTACTGGTAAAGCTGTAAAAGAGGGTTTTTGTTTTTTTGACAAGATGTGACTCTCTTTTTGAAAGGTGGATGCACTTCCTAATCCATCAAAGGAGCAACTACTTGACATTGTTCAAAGACACTTCATGGCTCAGGTAACATTCTTGAAATCAAAAAGGCCAAAAAGCTACAATATCTTTGTGATATTTGTCTCCTCTCTGCTTTATAGGAAATGGATGAGCTTCAGGTTATTGTGGGATTCGTTCAAGCTGCAAAAGGAATGAAGAAGGCTTGCAGGTGGAAATCAAAAGAACATCAGAAACACTGATCTTAACAAGCTCCTAGATAGGCTAACAAACCCCACCTCCTTTGGACCTTATCCAATCTGAGTTTTAACCATTCCATGGCTTAAACGTTGAGTATAGTAGTAAGTTAAAGCTGTCTCATGTGTTAATAGTAGATGTTGTTATTGCTCATTCATGTAAGTATATCAAAAGCAGCAATGACCTAAAAACAAAAGAAGCCCTCTAATCTTTAATCAAAGCATCCATCTTTATTTGTCCATATATATATTGATGTTAGCATGTAAATAAGTACTGGAAAATGTCTTCAAAATCAATCATTCAAAAGAATACTAATGAAATTAACAATGCAAATGAGATGCGTAACAACTACATACTTAGAAAAAAAAATCATCATCTTTCCGTACATAAAAGAAACATGAAACAGCAACCAAACCGGAATCTAAACCGGAACAACCGGTTTTCAAGACCGGGTGGGACAGAAAGTGATCAAGTAGTTAGCCCCGGCACAAGTAAACGTACTTGTCGCGTCGTCATAAGCGTAGCTGTAAGCGCTAGGACAAGCGTTCTTAAACACGGCCGAGTAACGCGTCGGAGAACAAGTCTGCGGCGTCGCGTGAGCACCGGTGCAGCAAAACTCCGGCGAATTAAACGCCGCGCAAGCGCTCTTACACGCCGCGACGGTTCCGGTCTTCGGATCCATTATCCTAAGCTCGTTAGGACAAACCGCGTTGACGTCGGCGACGCAGCCGGCGTACTTGCAGTCGCCGGAGCCTCCTTGCGGTTTTATCCCCATCTCGACGTTGTAACCGTCGACGAGACTCACGTCGTAGAAGTCCTTGCCGGAAACGCCCGTTCCGACGGTGAACTCGGCTAGAGTTGTCGGAGGAACTCCTCCGCCGATGCATTTGAGGACGCCGCCGCAGTCTCCGGTGACGCAGTTGCCGTTGCCGGAGGAATCGAAGCTGCAGCCGGTGCGAGGCCAGAACCGGCCTGACCATCCTTGAGGAGCGGTTAGCTGTTTGGAAGCGCCTGGAGTCAAGGGAAATCCGCCGTCGCCGAGGGTGTTGCTGTTGCCGGAGAGGATTCCGGGCCAGATTGTGTAAGGACAGCTGTTCTGTAAAGTGAAGACGGTGGCGGAAACAGCAATGCTGCCTGCGGGTTCGAAATACAGAAACCAAAAATGAATAAAAACGGTTAAATACGACTAAAACAAAAACAAAAGCGAAAACTTTCTTAAAACTATAAAGTGAAACAGAGCAGAGAGTGTTGTTGTTGTTACTTGTGATGAACACGAACAAAAGAATGAGAGCACTGGAGAAATTCGCCATCTTTTGTGTGTTTATATGTGATGTGGATGGTAGCGATTATGAATCTGATTGTAATGCTGATGATGAATGTACGTTACTCGCACCGATCCTCTATTTATAAGTGCTGGTTCGAGGGTAGTGCTATCATTTCTTCATTAATTATTATTTTGATGAGTTAATTACAGTTTATGGTAAAAGAAAGTGATTGTGGTGATTTTTTTTTTTGTTAGCTCTTGAATTTTCTTTATTTTGGTGTTAAATTTGCTATGAATTTATTTTTACATTGACGGTTTAAAGAAAATAAAGTGGGTCATTATTACGGATTCATGAATATTAAGTTGATTCAACAAAATAAATGAATATCAAGTGGACAGTAATGGTGAAACAGCATGCCCTATTAACTGCTCACTGTATTAAGCAAATTAACCATTTTCACACGTTCGCATGAAATTTCGTTAAATAAGAACGAATGAACAACCCACAACATCCCGCGGAAGTAGAAACTGTCTTTCCATGATGCCATCTTTCCTGTTGTTCGATTTTTATTTTTAACGTTTTCATTATTCTTTTTATTAGTTAATTTATTTATTTACAGTATTTTTCCGATAGTTTCTAGGAAACATGCCATGAGTTCCGATCATTAAAACATGAAAACATATCATCTGTTTTGTTGGGAAAGAGCAAACAACTAACATGTACAAAATTCTTGAATTCATGAATAGGCTCAGAAGTAGCAAAGTTGGAGACGAGATATTTATTTTAGATTCAATATTGTCAAGAGAATATGATATCGAAGAATGTTTCTCTTGTTGTTACTTTGAGGTCAACGACCTGTTTATATATTACACCATGTCTAACCTAGCTTCCTACAAATATGGAAGTTTAGCAAGTAAAGGCAATTGTACAATATACACATTTTCATAATGGAAGATATGACGAGATATGATATTATACGATCATATATCGTAACACCCCCCCTCAAGCTGGAGCATGGAGATTAAGTATGCCCAGCTTGCCAATGAAAGCCTTGAATTCCCGACTGCCTAATGCCTTTGTAAAGATATCTGCCAATTGGTTCTTGGTAGAGACATAGCGTGTAACAATGCTGCGTCTTATAATCTCATCACGCACAAAGTGACAATCTGTTTCCACGTGCTTAGTTCGTTCGTGAAAAACAGGATTAGCACTGATGTGAATCGCCGCTTGGTTATCACAGAACAACGGAATTGGAGCTATAAACTTGATGCCAAGCGATGTGAGAAGGTTACGGAGCCACAGTATTTCTTTCAGAGTAAATGCCATTGCTCGATACTCCGATTCAGCTGAAGACAATGATACGGTAGGTTGCTTCTTTGTCTTCCAAGATATAGGTGAACCTCCGAGCTGTATAAACCAACCAGTCAAGGATCGTCGTGTAAGCGGACATGCAGCCCAATCCGCATCACACCAAGCAGTCATGGTGAGATCAGTGTTTGCTCGCAGCAGGATGCCTTGACCAGGTGTGCCTTTGAGATAACGTACAACTCTGATCGCAGCATCCCAGTGACCTTTACGCGGTTTATGCATAAACTGCGATAGGATATGTATTGCATACGAAAGATCTGGACGAGTGTTGGTCAAGTAAATGAGCTTACCTACTAACCTCCGATAAGCCGCGACGTCAGTGAGAAGATTACTGTCATCAAGAGCTAGCTTATGATTTTGCTCCAATGGAAATTCCACTGGTTTTGCAGCCGTAAGTCCAGTCTCCTTAAGAAGATCCAGAACATATTTTCGTTGACTGAGATAAATCCCTGAGGGACTCCTGGCTACTTCTATTCCGAGGAAGTATTTAGAAATTCCCAAATCTTTCATATGAAAACACTTACTTAGATAAGTTTTGAATGTCGACACTAGTGTCGGAGTGCTTCCTGCTATGACCAAATCGTCTACATATATCAGCACATGAAGTCGATCCTGACCTCGATCTAGTGTGAACAGCGAGTAGTCTGATAAACATTGAGAAAATCCATATTCTAACAGCGCCGAAGTCAGTTTCTCAAACCAGCATCGAGGGGCTTGTTTGAGGCCGTATAGAGATTTTCGCAAACGACATACTTGATTCTTATCAGTTCCACGATACCCCGGTGGTAATTTCATGTATACTTCTTCCTTAAGATCACCATGGAGAAATGCATTATGCACGTCCATCTGGTGTACTTCCCAGTTTAATGAACTTGCCTGTTGCATAAAACTCCTAACCGTAGTCATTTAGCAACTGGCGCAAACGTTTCGTTGTAGTCATCGCCCTCAACTTGTCTGTTGCCGCACACCACTAGTCTAGCTTTGTGACGTTCAAGAGTTCCATCAGCGCGAAACTTCAGTCTGAATACCCACTTACAACTCAGTGCACGCTTCCCTTCAGGTAAAGTGACTACATCCCACGTGCCACTTTCTTCCAACGCATCTATCTCGTACCGTGAAGCATGTCTCCAGTTCTCATCAAGCATTGCCTCCTTAAATGTACGCGGTTCATATGCAATAGTGATGGCTGCCATGAACTGACAGTGATTCTCTGAGAAGACTGAGCAATCAATGTAGGTTAAGATAGAATACAGAGCCGTTGGAGGAATGTTTGCTTCCGCGAACATAGTGTTGAGCATATAGTCGTGGAATTTAGTAGGTAATATTTTCTGCCTATGACCACGACCCAGCTGTATAACCTCTTCTTCCGGTGTCGGAATAGTGGAGACATGGGAGTTATCATTTGTATCAGAATTTGGTGAAGCTGAAAATTCAGACAATATTGTGTCACGTGCGATCTCTGGTGTTGTCGTCTGAGCAGTAGAGTCATTGCGTGAAGTGGTTTTGTCTGAATCATGAACATCTCTAGGAACTGGAGCAGATGTTGTAGGATTTGTTTCGTGAGATTCATTTCCAGAGTTCATGTCAGGAGTTTCAAACTCTTCTGAGTCATAGAAAATTTCAGACTCTGTTTCAGATTCTTTATCAGCCTCTAGAATAGGCATTGGCGAGTCGACTGCTCTTGGTAGTTGATAACTACTAGTAAGTGGATTCAGATTCGCAGAAGTTGTTTTCTCTAGCTGATGATGAACTGGCAGAGGAGCTTCAATGTTCTCTGACGTTGCGAAGGGGAAATCATTCTCAAAGAACACTACATCTTTAGAGGAAAATATCTTTTTGGTTTCAAGATTGTATACTCGCCAACCTTTCTTCCCATTTGGATAACCGATGAATGTGCACTTGATACTTCTAGATGCAAACTTGTCTCCTTTATGGTTCTGGTTATGAGCATAACACAGAGACCCAAACACTCTCAAGTGATGAAGATTTGGTGGTCTGTTGTGTAATTTTTCGAAAGGAGTCTTTCCTTGCAACAGTGGTGTAGGTGTTCTGTTGATTAAGTACGCCGCCGTTAAAATGCATTCGCCCCAAAATTCCAAAGGAAGTGATGACTGAAATCGCAGAGCTCTGGCTACATTCAAGATATGACGATGTTTTCTCTCAGCCCGTCCGTTTTGTTGTGGTGTGCCCACACAAGAAGTTTCATGAACTATTCCTTTTTCTTGAAAATAACTTGACAAACAGATAAATTCGGTTCCGTTGTCACTTCTCAGAGTTTTTATCTTTGTTGCAAACTGTGTTTCAATCAGGGCAACAAATTCTCTAAGTGTTCGTGAGACTTCATGCTTGGCTGGAAGCAAGTATAGCCAAACGCTTCTAGTAAAGTCATCAACTATTGTGAGAAAATATCTTGCACCACAGTGAGACTGAATTCGATATGGTCCCCACAAATCGCAGTGTATCAACTCAAATGGAATTGATGTTTTATTAGAACTTGTAGGAAAAACACATCGAGTTTGCTTGGCACGTACACAAGTCTCACATGCTCTAGTTGGCAACTCCTTATTACTAGAAAAATTTGAAATAGATAGTAAATCTAAAACACTTGACGAAGGATGTCCCAGACGATGATGCCAAACATCTCTAGATACTGAGTCCGTACTCTGCACAGCTCCAGCAAACTCCATCCCTCGCAGGAAGTACAAGCCATTGACCATCTCAGCCACTCCAATCAGCGTCCTGGTAATGCGGTCCTGGATCAAGCAAATTTTATCAGTAATCTGAAACACACTCTGACTTTCTCGGTTTAGCTGAGACACAGAAATCAGATGGCATTGCAGGCCATCTACGAGAAGTACGTTCTGCAGAACAAGCACAGAGCTCATGCTTACTGTGCCCTGTTTCGAAGCAGAGCTGAACCTCCCATCAGGCAACTTTACTGAGACAGGTACTATGTCTCTTACATCAGACAGAAACCCAACTGAACTGGTCATATGATTCGTTGCTCCAGAATCGATAATCCAAGAGCCTAAGAAATGCGTACCTGTTAACGTTGTCGTGGCTGGCTGCTTGCGTTCATTCAGAAAGTTGACCAATGTGTTCCACTGATCATCATTCAACCCCGTGATGCCCGTG
The DNA here is from genome assembly GCF_020379485.1 of Brassica napus. Classification (NCBI taxonomy): domain Eukaryota; kingdom Viridiplantae; phylum Streptophyta; class Magnoliopsida; order Brassicales; family Brassicaceae; genus Brassica; species Brassica napus. Next base: position 45,403,483 of record NC_063449.1, on the reverse strand, counting down.
CGATCCTGAGCTGTGAGCAAATTTGCTGACTGTGGTACTGTCTGCATTGCATTTACTCGCGGAGTATCATTGCGAGTTTGTGTCGTTCCAACACGACGTCCTCTTCCAGTAGTCTGTTGTCCCTTGGGGCGATCTGCCCACCACTCTGGGTATCCAACTGTCTTGAAACAAGAGTCAGACAAGTGCCCCTTTTTCCCACAGCTGGAGCACGTCATCTTAGCTCGCTCTTCTCGTGTAGGATATGAACGAGCAGCTCCACTGTTTTGATTTGTTCTCACCGTGTACGCCATTGTGTCTACTTTTTCATTGAGAACACGAGATGTGTGTTTTGCATCTTCATCTTGCAGGAGGATGTTGTACGCTTCATCCAGCGTAGGCAACGGTTCTCTAGACAAGATACTCGATTTCACTGAGCCGTACAAGGACTCATCCAATCCTTTCAAGAACTCATGAAGTTTGTCCTCTTCACGTTCTTTCTCCAAGTTAACTCCAATCAGGCAGTTGCAGGTTTTGGACTGTCGAAAATCAGACAGAGACGTCCATAGCTGCATAAGCTTCCCATAGTATTCTTCAATGGAAGAACCCTGTTGTCGACAAGTCGCCAGCTCCGCTTTGATGCGCTGAACTCGCTGACCGTTCTTCACCGAATATCGACGTCGGATATGCTCCCAATAGTCACTCGCAATCTCAAAACGAGAGAGATTCGAACGCACATTTTCAGCGATCGTGAGTTTAATCCAGGACATGACAAGTGCGTTGTTTGTCCACCAATCCTCCAAATCTTCAGAGTCATCACTCGGCTGCGGTATTGATCCGTCCACAAACCCAAACTTCTTTCTGGCCTTAAGTGCCATACGCAGGTTTCCGGCCCACTCATTGTAGTTCGTCCCGCTAAGCAATGGTTGAGATATCAATGAACCCGGATTATCACTTGAAGATAGATCATACGGTGATATGGTTCTTCTTTTAATCTCGACATTCTGTCTTCCTCCAGTCTGAGTTTTTGTCGTAGAACTCACACCAGATTCCTCGTTCTTGCCATCGTTGCTTCCCATCTTTGTCGTATTGATATGAAAACAACTTTAGGATGAAATTTTGATCTAGAATCGAACAGTAGAATCGTATTACTGCTCTGATACCATGTCAAGAGAATATGATATCGAAGAATGTTTCTCTTGTTGTTACTTTGAGGTCAACGACCTGTTTATATATTACACCATGTCTAACCTAGCTTCCTACAAATATGGAAGTTTAGCAAGTAAAGGCAATTGTACAATATACACATTTTCATAATGGAAGATATGACGAGATATGATATTATACGATCATATATCGTAACAAATATGTTGAGAAGACTTGACTTGTGTAGGAGAAAAGAGTTGGTTTAAAATCGTGACGATTAGGTTTCCTTGAGATAGTGGTATACATATGTTAATGGGTCAATATTAAATAACGAAAATTCCTTTTTATTCACTCGAGATCACATTGTCTACACGATCTTAAGCATTTTTAGCGGTCATGGCTGTAGCTCTCTCTCTCTCTATCAAGCATTGATAGCTGTAGGAGTTTTATGAACAAGAATTTAAGCAAAAAAAAAAGGTTTATGAAACAAGAACGGTTTGTAGGTTAGTTAAGTGGGTTTGATGAATTATGACAAGCAAAATGTATCTATTACATGGTTTGGTTTTGAGTTTCTTCGACTCTTTCCCAACAAAAAAAGGTATAGAAGGTTCAAAGTTGGTTCTAAAGAAACTAACCTGATCTCACTTGCACCTACTCAGACAACTAGGTAAGAAGATAAGAATATAAGATGACATGTGACCAAGCAGGGTCATGTAAATAAAACAGGAGATGCTATATATATATGCTCTTCCTGGAAAAGTTGATCTAATGGAGCAGTTAATTAATGAAAGATGATGTATGCTTCTTCCGTCTGACAACATAAAGGCTAGTGAAATGGTGTTGTTTCTAATTCATTGAACACAAAGAGATTCACGTTTACACAAGAAAGGTTAACAGTGGGATTCGCAAGACACAAAGAGATTGACGCAACCTAAATGAAATTAAGATACTAGTTAACCCTATTTTTTTGTCGTCTAGATACTAGTTAACTAACATGTGAGTTAATCAAGAAAACATGTAATACGTACGATTGATAAGTTACAAAGAACTAACGATGAAAATGGCATCACTAGAAATATCTTTTGTCTGCAAATTATTTGATACTATTTCTTTGTATGCAATGCAACAATGCAAATGATATGAGTGTTAAAAACTGAATACTTGGAGGTGACATTGACAACACGAAGAGCACAACCGGGTATGTCTACACTTTTGGCGGTACTGCAATTTGTTGCGTTTCAAAGTTGCAGAAAATTGTATCTCTATCAAATTGTGAAGTTGAGTATGTTGCAGTAACGGAGGCAACAAAAGAGATGATATGGCTACAGTCTCTTCTAGAAGAGCTAGGCCATGACCAAGAAAAAATTGTGTTATACTGTGATAGTAAAAGTGTCATCGAATTGGCAAAGAATCTGGTTTACCATGCTCTGACGAAGCACATACATCGTCGGTATCATTTTATCAGATCGGCGTTGTAAGATGAAATGTTGGTGCTTGAGAAGATCCCTGGAAGCAAGAATCCGACAGACATGTTGACGAAAGTCGTGTCATATGATAAGCTGAGGTTGTGTGCAACCTCAGTTAGTTTGTTGGAGTAACAAGCTGGGAAGACTTGCTACATTGATCAAGATGTGAAGACAGATTGAAATCAGTCTTCAAGTGGGAGATTGTAAGTCAGAAAACACGTTTTTGTGTTGGCCGGTGATGGACGGTGAAGTAGAAAAGAATGGCTAGAGTTGTTGTGTTTGTCAACAACTCTTCTCACCTACCTCTCAAACTCATCCTATAAATACATGGTGGTGCTTCACGTTCAGTATCATCCCAAAAGAAAGAGAGAACACGAAGAAAAGAGATTGAGTAAAAAAAAATTGTGAGAAAAAAATTCTCTTGTAATAATTTTTTTGAGTATATTTGGGGTTTGGTGTGAGTTGAGAGCTTGTAAAAATTTCTCAGGTTAATAATAAAAGATTTGTAGTAGGTCCGGAGACGTAGGCAATATTGGCTGAACTCCGTTAACAATTTTGTGTGTGTTTTCCCGCTCCCATAAATTCGGTTTACCTTAAAATTTGACCGCACATTTTTTAAGAGTAACCGTGGACGAGGCTGACGCCGTAGAAATCCATGTCGGAATCGCCTGATCCGACGGTGAACTCGGCTAGAGTGGCCGGAGGAAACCCGCCGCGGTTACAATTTAAAACGCCGTCGCAGTCTCCGGTGACGCAGCTGCCGCGACCGGAGGAATCGTAGCTGTAGCCGGTGCGAGCTCAGAACCGGCCTGACCATCCCGGAGGAGCGGTGAGCTGTACGGAAGCTCCTGGAGTGAGGGGAACCCCGCAGTCGCCGAGTGTGGTGGTGCTGTTGCCGGAGATAATTCGAGGCCAGACGGTGAATGGGCAGGTGTTCTCCAAAACGAACACTGTGGCGGTAACGGCAATGCAGCCTGCAAAAGGAGATGATTCAGATTGTAATAGCCAAAGGAGGAAGATTAAGACATAAGTGAAACAGAGAAAGAAACGATAATAGAAAACAGTTGTTTTTGTCGTTACTGCTTGTGATGAACACGAGGAAGAGAATGTGAGTACCCGCCATTTTTAATCGATTTTGTTTGTTTGTTTGTTCATGTGATGTGGACACTGTCAAGGATATACGGTTACTGACACTGTCAAGGATATACTGAAGTGCTGTTCATTAGAAGATTTAGTATTCTTGGTTGTGCTATTATGATGTACTCCAGTACTCAGTAAGTTTACTAGATCTGATATACACGCGTTAGATTAGAGTATTCAATCTTCTTTATCTCTTTATGAATCAAAAAATATATAAATACGGCTGTTAAGCCCATCTTCTTTGGCATATGTTATTAATAAGTTGAACGCATCTCATGAGAAAACATGAATAGATGACACAGTTATGATTCATTAACTGATCTCACTTGCACGGTTGCACCTAATCAGATAAGGTGACATATGAACAAGAAAAACGCATGCAAAGAAACCAAGAGAGGGAGATGCTACCTGAAAAGATGAGTTCTATTACCGACTAAATCATATGCCAACAATAATAATAGTTAATAACCTATTGTAGTTTTTTATTTTTAACTCAATAAACACTTTTAGCCCTTTAGGAGAAAAGAAGAAATCTGTATATGTAGTTATTCTCTTTATCTCCAGCATTTATTTGAGTTATAAGCACGTTCTTTAATTTCATCTTCCTAACATAGCAAGAAGACAAACCCGACCCGAGTCTAAACCGGAGCTCCGGATTTTTAAGAACCCGTGGGGCAGAAAGTGATCAAGTAGTTAGACCGGGAACAAGTGAAGGGGCTTGTTGCGTCGTCATAGGCGTAGCTGTAAGCGTTAGGACAAGCTTTCTTGAAGATCCTAGAGTAATCCGTCGGAGGACAAGTTTCCGGCTTATCGAAAGCTCCCGTGCAGCAATATTCCGGCTTGCCAAACGCCTCGCAGGCGCTCTTGCACGCCACCACGTTGTTCTGTGGATCCATGACACGAAGCTCGTTAGGGCAAATCGAGTTGAGGTCGGAGGAGCAGCCTGCGTATTTGCAGTCTCCGGTACCTCCTTGAGGCTTTATCCCAATCTTGACATTGTAGCCGTCGACGAGACTCACGTCGTAGAAATCAGTGTCTCCGATGGTGAATTCGGCCAATGTGACTGGAGGAACTCCGCCGGCGGCAGCACATTTAAGAACGCCGCCACAGTCTCCGGTGGCGCATTTGCCTTGGCCGGATGAGCTGAAGTTGCAGCCGGTACGAGCCCAGATGCGGCCTGACCATCTCGAAGGAGGGGTGAGCTGTACCGAAGCGTTTGGACTTAATCGAAAACCGTCGTCGGCGAGGATGCTGCTTTCGTTGCCGGAGAGAATTCCCGGCCAGACGGTGTAAGGGCAATTGTTTTGTAAAGTGAATTCGGTGGAGGAACCGGCAATGTGGCCTGCATTTTTCATCACACAAACCAAAATTATTAAAATGAATTAAAAGAACAAGCCAACTAGGAGATTTGAAATCCAGTTTTGCTGAATTTCTTACTGATAAACAATAGCTAATTAGCTCAATATACTTGTAAGAGTGGGATACCATACAAATGTGGGAAAATAGTAGTAATGGGGGAAGAAAAATGAAGAGATTTAGAGTATGGATTGCAAATAGGGTATCTTTGAGGTGTAGGGAGTACAATTGCTTTAAGTTGTGGAGGGATTTAAGTTGTGCATTTTTATTTTATTTTATCTTTTTGCAATCATTTTAAAATGTTTCCGTAGAGTTTATTACTTAAAACAATAAAACGTAAATCTTTTTTAAAAATAAATAAATGATATTTTAGTATGGTTTAACAAAAAAAAACTTAGGGGTGGTTTTCAATCATGTGTCTTAATAGAATTTAAATGTAATCAAAATTTATGTTATTGGAATGATGATTTTACATTTATTTTTAAATCAATTGTTTTTAGATATGATATTTATAAATCTAATTTAAAATCTGGTGTTATTCGACGAATGATTAAAATTTAGTGTTATTCAATTTTTAAAAGATTTTAAAGTTATTTGTGTTTTAAAATTGATTTCAAATCATTTATTATGGATTCTAATGAACATGAACAAATGATAGTGAAATCAAAATCCAAAACATACTGAATATTTTCGACTTTATCAACTATAACTATTTTAAAATATTAAATTTTAATTGATTATAAGGGGCCTATTGGAAATAGAATAATAAGTTTGGAAAGAAAAATATTCCATTATATATAGTTACTTGATATTAAAATAATATTCTGGTTTTTTAAATATTTTAACATTTTGATTTGTCGATTTTTGTTTTAAAGTTTTCAAAAATCAACCCATGAATTTTCTCATGATTCTAAAATAATAATTTTGTTTATTTAATTTTTTTTTTACAATTATCTTTCACTTGACAATAAAAATATAATACAAAACTTTTTGTGTTTATGTTTTTGTTACATAGATTTTAAGAATCTTATGAGTATAGATGATATTTGTAAAATTGAATATTATGAGTAAAATTAGAGAGAATTTATTACAAAATCAATAGAAACTAAAATAAATCGAATAACAAAAGATTTTGCGTGGAATTTAGAAGTTCATAGACCAATACCAAAAGATTCTAATAAGATTTTAAGAATTCGTAAACCATTAACAATGAAATCTTTAAATTTATAATTCCTTCAAAACTTAAATACCAATAACCCTCTCCCCCTTAAAACTTTAACAATTTGATTTTAAATCGATTGAATAACACAACACCTTAATGAAAACCAAATAATTTCAAATTCTAAATTGAACGGTATGTCATAAACCAAAACTAAAAACCAATAAAAAGAACCTGTGGCGGGGTAGAAAGTGACCAAATAGTTATTATCTCCTTGGGGTTTTACTCCCACCTTGACATTAGTACCGTCAACGAGCCTCACGTCGTAGGAATCCTTTTCTCCGTGAGTAAATTCTGCCATTGCAACTGAACTATCTCCGCCGCTGCTAGAACATGTACGAACGACGCCGCAGTCTCCGGTGACGCAGTTACCGTGGCCCGATGAGTCGAATTTACAGCCCGTACGAGCCCAGACGTGGCCTGACCATTCGGAAGAAGCGGTGAGTTGAACGGAAGCGCCTGGATTCAACTGAAATCCCCCGGCGCCGAGGTTGTTATCGTCTTTTCTTGTGAGAGTTCCTTGCCAAGCGGTGGATGGACAACTGTCTTCGGTAGCGAAAGCAGCAACTCCGCCTGCCGTCAAAAGAAAGAATAATAATTATAAGAACTATTCATACCAAAAAAAAAAAAAAATTATGAGAACTATTTGCCGACAAAAAAGAAATTACGAGAACTATATGTGCAACGACTAAATATCATATTTACTGTGCAATGAATTGAAACATACTGTACTTATTATAGAAGACGAAAAAATCATCAAAAGGAAGCTGACATGGAATTGTCCTCTTTTAGAAACAGAGGAGATAAGATGATGTAGAATCTAATAATGAAATGAGAAAGATAAGACAGAGGAGTGTTTTGTAGTTACTTGTGATGAACATGAAGAAGAGAATGTGAAAACTGGAGAGATTTGCCATGCTTTCTGATCGGATTATATGGATGTGTGAAATAAAAGTATATATTAATCTGGACCTTTCGAGTAGCTAGAGCTTCTCAGCTTACTTCAACTTGTTTGAAAACAAGGATTACTGTGTGTATTTGGTTCGAAATAAATAATTTGAAAATGGGAGGCTCTCGGATTTACTTCAATTCGTATGTATTTGTTTAGAAAAAAAGAAAATTTGAGAATGACAAATCTAAACTTGGTAACTCACCATATGTCACATAAGTCTATACGAAAAAAAAAACAATTTGACGAATGAGAGAAAGTATTGCAGGTCTTTATTGGTCGGCGGATTCATTAATACCACCAATTATGGTGAAAGACTTCTTCTCCAGCAAAGACCCATAATTCATGGGGGGGGGGGGGGGACTCCATCAAGGGAGAAGACTGGCTAAATAGACATAAAGACATAGAGAAATTTGGAACTTTTTGTGGAAGGAAAGATTAGTTGCCTTACTTAAAACTTGCCGTGACGATGAGTTTCCTTGAACTTGCTGAATGCATCTCATGAGAAAACATGATAGTTGACACGGTTATCATTCATTACATAATACAAACATCAAACAATTTAGATTTTCTTTTAAATACTTCTAACGACAAACAGTTAGAATTTTATTAATTTGAAATATAGTCAGAATACACAATTGGATTTAGGCACGAAAGAGAATGAAAACAAACAGTTAATAAAAATGCCATTTGGTGGCCCTTTTGAGCAGGGGAGACATAATCTTCTAATAGATGTTGGTATATAGAATGAGAATGCATAATCTTCTAATAGATGTTGGTATATAGAATGACAAACTACACACTCCTACTAAACATTATCTGAATATAAATCTTAAAATTTCTCGTACAAATGCATGATCTTCTAACAATGCCGGTATATGAAATATAACATAAAAATATTTGTCTCCAGAAATCATGATCATTATTTTATTTGTAGGCCATAATGCAAATCAGCTGAGTGCAACAACTGAATACACAAGTAAAACCATAGAAGTGGAAGAAGATATTCATCTTCCGTACATAGCAAGCAACCAAAACAAACATGATTAAAGGAGATAAACTCGACCCGAACCTAAACCGAAGCTCCATATATTAAGAACCGGTGGCGCAGAAAGTGATCAAGTAGTTAGCTCCGGCACAAGTGAACGTACTAGTTTCATCATCATAAGCATAGCTATAAGCGTCAGGGCAAGCTTTCTTGAACGTCATCGAGTAAGTCGTGGGAGAACAAGTTTGCGGCGTGGAGTGAGCACCGGTGCAGCAGTACTCCTCCTTGTTAAACGCCGCGCATGCGCTCTTGCACGCCGCCACGTTGTTCTGCGGACCCATGACACGAAGCTCGTTAGGGCAAACCATGTTGAGGTCGGAAACGCAGCCTGCGTAATCGCAGTCTCCGAACCCTCCTTGCGGTTTTATCCCCATCTTGACGTTGTAGCCGTCGACGAGGCTCACGTCGTAGTAATCCTTTTCACCTACGGTGAATTCGGCGAGTGTGACTGGGGGAACCCCGCCGGCGCCGGCACATTTTAGAACGCCGCCGCAATCTCCTGTGACGCAGTTACCGTTGCCGGAGGAGTCGAAGTTGCAGCCGGTACGAGCCCAGAAGCGGCCTGTCCATCCTGGAGGAGCTCTGAGCTGTACGGAAGCGCCTGGATTCAGCTGATATCCGCCGTCGCCGAGGATGTTTCCGCCGTTCCCTGTGAGAGTTCCGGGCCAGACGGTGTAAGGGCAATTGTTCTGCAAAGTGAATTCAGTGGTGGAAACAGCAACACCACCTGCGTTATTCAGAACACAAACCAAAAACATTTATAAATTAAATTACTGACCAACGACGAAATATTAATTATAATTACCGAGAAACATATTTACAGCAAATAAAACGTCCCTGAAATTTTAGGGGGTAGAAACTATTTAGTAAAAAGATTAATAATATTTTTTGGAGACATATATTTATATAAATTGTTTATTAAATTTTGAAGGGTATAGATAGACCAATGTTTTTTTTTTGAAACTTATACATAGACCAATGTTTCATTTGATAATTATGCTACTTTAAAAACATAGGAGGTGAAATGATGTAGAATGTAATAGCGAAAGGTGACCGAAACTGAAACAGAGAGTGTTTTGTAATTACTTGTGATGAACACTAAGAAGAGAATGTGAAAAGTGGAGAGGTTCTCCATTGTTTGTTACTCGGTTTTTAGTGATGTGGATGATGAAGGTGATGAATGGCACCGATCCCACATTTATAAGTGAAGGCTCGAGGTAGTGACGTAGTATTTTTCACTTTTATGCGGTCATCTATAGTGACGTAGTGTTATCATGTGTAATAATTTTTTTTGTATCTTGTAATATATGCTTTTTGCATGTGTAATTATTATTATAGTATAGTACTATACTTTATATCTTTTGGTTTTCTTTGTAAGTATATGTCGTTTACAGAATCCCATGCATCTACGTTGGTTTCTGTGAATTTTAGTTGCCTACATGGTTTTTCTTACGTTAGTTTACTATCAAAATAGACATACTCAAGGAAATACTAACGTTAGATTCAGTTTTGACTCAGCCATGTGGCTGATGCACACGGGAACTTTAGGGTTCATGAGATGTTACGTCATCTAGCCCATGCAGTATAAGAATTAATTGAATATCAGTTTATAGATTTTTTCGTTTACGAATGACTAGAAATTTTTGGGTTACATTTTCCTGTGGTGAGGTGTAAACCATGTTAAATTAACTTTTTTTAGGAGAGTAAAGTTCTCCCAACAAGAACTGGATATGCGGCCTTTTACACCTTTACTAGGTGATCTAAAAATTCTATTATTATAGGTCAACTTCTCGTTGTTATAGGAAAAAAATATTGTATTTGAAGGTTTATCACTTTATCCCATATGATATCCATATGAGAATTTGTGAATGCATTCTCAAACCAATTTATTTGCGACCGCTTCCATGAATTATATGTCGCATATAGAATTCATGTAGCGAGCTCATTTCTAATGAAAATGTCCTCCATGCCGTTTAGGCAAACCGTGGAATCTAGGATGTGAACAAATGGTTAGGACTTTTGATAGTATTCACTACAAGTATAATGTCGGATATATCTTTCGAAATGAGTCAGTCGGACATTTATTATTTGGATGTGTGAAATAAAGATATCATTTGGTCCACCACAAGGATCGAATTATCGGCTTAGTTCAAGTTGTATGGACACAAATATTCCTACGTATTTTGAAGCTGGCAAAATGTACGAATGGAGGAGAAACAATTCGACGAATGAGAGAAACTATTGTAGGTCCAATATTGTTACTTGGCGGATTCATGAATAACAATAATGCAGAAAGAACATGCTTTTCGAAAGAGGAATCAAATCAAAGACCTCTTCTCCAACAAAGACCCATAATTCACGGTGGGCACATTCCATCAAGGTATCTAATCAGGGAATGGGTTTAGAAGACTAACGTGAAAATAGAATCTAGTCCATGAATTAAACTAACTTTGTGTGTGATCAAAGAGTTATTGGCTTAACTTGTACCTGCCGTGGCAATACGATTAATCTTCTGTTCTGGTTGGAAATGGAAAACATATTGGAGACTGATCTTGAATTTTAATGGGTTGAGAAGGCTGACTTAGACAGTCATTAATTTAAAACAACTTTGTGTGGGAGAAAACATTAACTGAGTCAACTAAAACCTGCCATAAGATGGGTTTCCTTGAACTTGTTACATTTAGCTAAGGCCCTTTCATTGATGGGTCAATGTCGTCAAATAACCAGAATTCTATTAGTCTCCTTACTCAGAGTTACATTTCCACCTAGAACTTGTTACATAGCTTTGGGCCCTTTATTTTTTTTTTCTATGGCTGTAGATTTATCAGAGATTACTAGCTGTAAGATTTATTTGAAACAAGAACGGCTAGTTCATAGCTTTCTACAAATAGATTTGATGAATCAAAATGTATCTACAAAAGATGTCTGGTATTGGTGTTTTCAACTTTCAAGTCTGTCCCAGCCAAAAAGGTGGAGAAAATTCAAATTTGGTGCTGCATAGCGGTTGCAACGCACCGCTCGAAAGGCGCGTCGGATTTGCGTGATGTTGCTTGGTGAGAGATTCGGCTTCTACGGAGACGTTAAGCAAAAGCAAAGAAAATGAGAGCGGTGTGGATAGTTGTTCAGGTTTTGTTCTAATAGGTACTTTCTTTTACCCACTGAATCAGAAGTTACATAGAACATCTTTTAACATCAACAGGGGTGTGATCTGTTTCTAACTTGATAAACACAAGAGTTGCAAAGTTCTGTAGCTCTATGACAGTTTGGAAGGCGAAATGAAAGCAGTGAAACTAGCAACACACAACACAGCTTGACGCAACAACAAAGCAATTAAGATAAGAGTCAGATGAATATGCGAGTGTCTAGAGAACGAAACAACATGGAATGCAATTAGTAGCTGTAGAGTGTAGATTTAAGAAGTAGCAGTGGAAAAAAAAGCAGCTCGGGAATCGTTTCTGCCTATAAATTCTTGATATCATTTGTTTGTATATGGAAAGAAAAAATTGTATGCACAACAGAGAGTTTAGTGGGTTTTTACATCTTTACAAAAAATCTCTCTCCTTTACAACAGCAGCCAAAAGAAGGTGAGGGTTGGAACGTGTAAAAAAGTAGCAAAAAGACACACTTATGCGAAAGCTTAGACCAACATATACTTTCAACCAGCTTATGCCAAATACAAGGTCAGTAAAATGAATAGTTCGTACAGTATGGGTACATATGTAATTTAATATAACATGGGATTAAAACAGATATAATAGTAAAATAAGAGGGCTTAATACACAATTAACTAACTCACAGTTCCGGCGGATATTTTTACTCTCGCTCGGAATCATTTTGTCGGGACAAACTTCTCAGACATGCTCCTGTCTCCGATCTTCTCCTTTGTCCGAATCTCTTCTTCTATCAATCAACCTAAATTCGTTTACATTCCAAGTGATTCCATAGGAGCAATGACGATTTCTGTGAAGCTTCTTCCCGTCTTCTCCACTCTCCTCCGAGCACCATTGTTCTCTCCTCCTCTACCTCTCCTTCCTTCTCTCGGCATTCAATTTCCATCCGCTGCTGCTACATCGCGATTGAATTGCACCGCTCGAAAGGCGCGTCGAAGGATCTGCGTGATGTGCTTGGCGAGAGATTCGGCTTCTGCGGAACACGGAGCTGAGTTCATTGAGGTCCTCGTCATCGGTAGTCGCAAGGAGTCTATCATGGACTCTTGCTTGGATTCTCCTTTCCCTTCTCTTCCTCTCCGCTTCTGGTAATAATACTCAAATCCTCATTAAAGCTTGCAGCTTTCCTTACTCATTCATTAAATTCACCAAATTTAACTTTTAAAGTTCTCTCCTTTTTTTCCAGGAGTATTAGCAGAGACAGCTCTGGAGATTCAGTCTTGCAGCAGAGGCTCCATCACCAAGGTCCATCATTACTTTTATTATTTATTTGAGTTTTGAAATTTGGATCTTTTTAAGCATTTTATAGTGAAAATTAGATACTTCAGTGACTAAGGTTCTCATAGAAATCATAGATTAGGGAGCAAGGTGTTTCATTATGTTCTCTTATCCTGTTACCTCTCTCTCTCTATCTCTTTATGTTTACAGATAATGTTTCCAAGACCATGAATCCAATTGAGCTTATACAGTCACCTCCAAAGGCCTTCATCCTTGTTTGTACTTCTCTTGCCTACCATTGTTTCTCTTCTGTTTTATGCTATACTCTTATCTCAGTGCCTTTTGCATCTCCATGTCTGCCACTTAGGATTCTTAGTTTTTTTATAATATAACTAAAACAAGATACAGAGTGTGCAATTTTGTAAATCAACAACCATGCTTCCTGAATTTTGCATTGGCTCTTACTGAAATGCTACTGGTTTTCAATTTTTCTTCTTCTTGGAATAGTAGTGTACTTGCTTGTGCATCTGATTCTGCTTAAACTCTTTATCCTGACCAGGTGGCTAGTGCTGGATATGGTTCTGATCAGGTTGAAGTTATTAATATTCTTAGTGCAGTAAGATCTGGGGGTAGTTTAGCTGTTGCTGTGCTATTAAGACCTTTCAGCTTTGAAGGGCGAAGGCGTCTTGAAGAGGTAGTCTTCCTTGTTGCTTTGCTACTATCTCATATTCATAAAACAAGCTAAAAACAGTCCATCAAACAAGTCCAACTGCATTTACTATCTCTAAGACTTGGAGTCTCTTTTCTTTCTCTCTCTTTTCTAATTTTCCATGTTGTTTGCAGGTTAACGAACTGGCGAAAAAACTGCAGCAACACACCAGTTTTTGTATAGGTACTTCTCTTAGCAGTATGATAAATTGCCTTGTCTACCTTTTGTTCTGGTTGTCCTGATGGCAATGAACTGACTTTAACTTTGGCTTTCTAGATATCGACATTGAGATTTTACTACAGAAGGATTTGGTAACTTTGGACGAGGCGCTAAGAAATGCAAACAATGCTGTCTCGAAGGCAATAAATGCAGCATCTGCTCTGATAAGCGTAAGTATACGTTTGCATCTCAGAGTAGGTATACCCAAAAAATTTAGTCATCTTTTCATATATGGTTTTATACAGGGGATGCATGGAAACTTTATCGACGTGATGCATAAAGATCTTAAAGAACTTGAAGGCTCAGAAGTCACAACGGTAAGTTTTTTTTTTTCAGTGGTTTAACATAATGAAGAGAATATTTTTCCATCTCGTTGGATAGTAATTTAGTTTGAGGCTTGTATTCACATCCTTCAACTCTCTTATATTTAGATTTTAGAAAGTTACAAAGAGGCAAAGGTTGGTTTTGGAGTTGGTCACAACTTTAAGACTTCTATTTTACAAGCTATATACGACTGCCCTTTCTTTCGCCCTGGTGTAAAGGTATGTCTAATCTCTTAAAGAACAGTTCATAGAATACTCATTCCTACTACTTAAGTTCTCGGTTTGATTTATTTCTCTTCTAACGTAATCTCAGTTATCTACTATGCAGGATCTAAAGGCCATTATATGCATCGTGGCTAGCTCGGTAGATCTTCAGAAGAAGGACGTGAGAACAATTCTCCGCACTTTTCGTCAAACAATGGAGTACACTGGAGACATCATAGTATCGACTGTTCATGAACCTGATCTAGAGCCTAAAGTCCTCGTCACAACTTTTTTTATCCTAAGGTAGGTGATATTTATGTTTAGATTTTTATTTCTACTGGGCCACTGATAAGCATTAATGCAAGCCTCTTATTCATCACAGTTCTGAAGAAGAAACTTCCAGCAAAGGCAACATTTTTTCTGGTGTTTTGCCTTTTGTTTTGAATATCTTCAAGAAATATCGTTCACAGCTCCAGAAGGAAACAAGTAGTGGACTTGGAGAAGCCCCGGTTGCAGTGGAAAATTCAGCAGCCTCTTCTGACGTACAAGTATCTAATCAGAGTGTTGAAGGATTTGAAATTGACTCCGAGGAACTCCTAGAAGTTTCTGAGAGTGGTGGTGATAGTGAATACCTAGTAAGAGAGGAGGAACCATCTAGAAACAGTCGCCTGGCTCTTGGAGATGAAAATATAGAAGGTACAAAATCTAAAAAACTTATGCTTCATTTCTTGTTTATTCATAGGAGATTGAAGTGAGTATAAGAACCTCTCTTTTGTAGATTATGGTGCTATCCAGAGGGAGCCAATTGCTAATTGGAGTGTGGATCCGGGATATCAGACTGAGCAGAATAGAGCAGCTGATTCTGGAGACACCGCAGTGCTTAGCCTGGGTGTTGTTAACCTTCCTGTTGGTGTGAGACCTTCAAAGAATCCGAACAGTGGTCTCAGTGTCGCTAGTCAACCCTCTAAGAAAGCTGGTTCAAGAGATGAATCATTTTTTAACCTTAATAGCTCGACAAAAGACTCTAGTGGTGATACTGCATCTTCCTTGCTCTCTGAGAAATATGCTGACTTTACAAAGCAAAGAAACTTATCCGCTCGTGCAGCGTCTATGCTGGTAAGTAGCAATGTAGCAGTCTGTGATATAAAATCATTCATTCTCTTAGTAGTGAGTTGATTTCATGATCAAGAGTCATTTTGAATATTTCTTCTCCATGTAGGAAGCTGAAAGAGATTCATCAAAAAGGTGGAGTCCTATTCAAGAGATGCAGTACAGAGGAGGATTGTTCAAAGGAAGATGCCAAGGTGGCCTTCCTGAAGGAAAGGTAAACTCTAGTTGCTGGCCTTTATGCTCGAGACAAAGCTTTCTTAATTGATCCCAAAAAGTAATGGCTGGAATGTTGCCCACACAGGGTCGTTTGGTACTTGGAGATGGAAGCATATATGATGGAATGTGGCACAACGGTAAAAGATCTGGTCTTGGTACATTCTACTTCAAGAATGGTGACGTGTTCCAAGGCACTTGGAGAGAAGATTTAATACACGGAAAGGTAAACTATAATAGTCTTTGATCTTTTCAAATTGGTTTTAGCTTATTGAGACCAAACTTGTGCACAAATTGCTTAGTAGTGTCAACAAGTCCCTAAGACAACTGAAATGGCTTTATATTCTGACCGAAATAAAGATTTTTATCAGACAGACAAAACTTGTTTGGTTCTTTTCTTTCAGGGGTGGTTTTATTTCCACAGAGGAGATCGATGGTTTGCAAATTTCTGGAAAGGAAAAGCAAGCGGGGAAGGACGGTTCTATTCAAAGTCCGGTGAGATATTCTTTGGACAGTTCAAAGATGGATGGCGTGACGGACAGTTTCTCTGTATAGACGTGGATGGAACAAGGTCAGTGACCCCTTACAAAACTCTTTATTAAATAAAAGAACAATCCCACGTTTTAAATTAAATTGTTAATGCCCTTTTCCCTCAGATACTCTGAAACTTGGGACGACGGTGTTCTTATTAGCCGGAAACAAATGGACGCCGGAGATTGATTTCTCCCAACCACCCTTTAAAAAAAGTGTGTTGTAATATGTATAGTGCAGATCGACTTTTTGTCCTTTTTTCTCAGGTTTATTATTACAAAACTCGTAGAAAGGTATTGCTTTGACTTAACTCTGCACGTTGTCTTAATTTTCTTTGATCAGATGTTGTAAAAGTAACGAATCCAATACCAAATCTACCGGACTTTTTTTTTGTAAACGTGCAACCTGGGGAAAGAGACGAAACTTCAAAAGATTAAAAGTATCTGAATATTAAAAAATTCATTGATAGTTTTCTCTCAAGAGTAACTTTAATTACTCAGTTGTTAAATATCATTATCAGAATCCCATTATGGATTTTACGTAGAGACTATACATTCACGTTAATTATCATTACAACAACAGAAGAAAAATCTTAATCTCCAGTCTTTATTTATTTTTTTCCTGAAGTAGATTTCTTTTCCGGTTGATATAATATATTCATTTTTCTTAATAATACAAAAAAAAAAAATTATTGTTTACGTAGGCTTAACGAACGCGTCTTGACGTAGAACTTCAAGTAGAGCAACGAGATAACGGCGTTTAGAACGGAGTTAAACAGCCAAGCACCGATACCGTTACAACCTCCGCGTTTGACCAGGTGTATGCACAACACGCCCACGTGGCACACCGTCAAACACCCTAACAACACGGCTTGACAGTTAACGACCAACGGAAAACACGCGCCACGTAACCCGATCGCCGTCCAGAATCTGTAGCCGTACACGACGGCGTAAGAAACGGTCGTTAACAGTATCGCCACAACCTGCACAAACACGGACGGTTCGAATTAAAAAAAAATCGGTTTAAATTGTTAACCGAACCGGTTAATGACATACCTGGAAGGACTGGGAGTACTCGAGCCAGAGGAAGGAGATGCATAGGAGAGAAGACTGGTTGATGAGCTGGAAGAAGCTGAGCTTACGACGTCGTATCACCGCGAAGAAGGTTCGGAACAAATGAAGGAACCGAGAGAGGTAAAACGCGTACGACCAGAAGAACACGCGTCCCGAAGCGCGTGTTCCCACGGGAAAACAGAGGAACCACTGGAGCGCCGTGGTGCGCGTTCGCCGCCACAGCCAGCGCGTATCCCTGATCTCCGCGGCGGCGGAGAGGAGCATTCCGACGAAGATCACGGCGGAGATCAGAGCCATGGCTAAGCTGTGCAGGGCCGGGATAGGGCCGAGGGAGAGGCCGCGTCGGCGTCGGGTGACTGCGAGGAGGATGTGGAGAGAGACGGCGGCGATGACGTATGATGAAACGGCGGCGAATAGGAAAAACCACGTGGAGGCGTATGATTGAGTTGGACTCCAACGGAAGTTAACGATGTTAGGATGCTCCGTTAGCCAGTATTTCACGGTCTGTAACGCCATTTGATCGATGTACAGAGATCGAAATCACTGTCGTGTGGTATGTAATGGAGAAAGGAAGAAGCAGTTGAGGAATCAGGTGGGAAAATGAGAGATGCTTTATTGTGACGTTTGATATTTTTTCTCACCGGCTCTCTATTTATATGCTGCTTATTTTTTGTGTGTGTGGAAGAAATAAAATTATAAGACGACACTGAAAACGTCAGCGTCAAAGTCGACATATTACTTTAACGTTCCATCAAATAATTTATGTTTTCATATAACATTTCATATTCTTATACAAATAATTCCGGTTAATATATACATCGTGTGGCTATAATATTTTAGACTTACTATCTAATTGTTCATTTGGAAATTTTTGAAATGTTTATGTTATCCAAACTACGTAATTTTGAAAGTTACATTAGAGTATTTTTAGCCGCCATTTGAACTCAAGCATTTTTATTCGGTGTAATATATATATATATGTTTTACATAGGATAACGAAAGTTGATTTTTACTTGCAAAGAAACAAGAGTTTAAAACCAATTAAAATCCTTTGTTCCAGAAGTCATATCTATATTGAATATTATGCATTGTTATCCTCGATTTCAGATCAAATCATTTTTATATAAAACAAATAGTTTAATCCACGTATGATATCGGTTGGATCATCTTCCATTTCGAACCTTCATATAGTTACGGTCAATTTGATTCGTCCGTCATATCAATAGAAGAATAAATTAATATAATACCTTCTTCTAGATCTATTATAAACGATTAACATTCGTGGATTAAATTTGTAGTACACTTTGGATCTTTTACTCTGAACCGTAAACACTGTCACTTCATGAAACATTTAAAACGTGTAGCAATGTAAAGCATTATACAACTCCATAAGCAATATTCCCTATATTAGATCATCAACATCTTTTTATATATTAAAACAGAAGTCACAGTTTTGAATCATGTGTGGTTTTTTAAAAAAATGGACCTAATGGACCTATTTTCTAGAAAATCATGTTACATTTAATCTTTAATCTTATCATTTAAATTTTGGATCTATCAGAAATTTTTATTGGGCTATCAATAATTGAATTTAAACAATAGATGATCCATTAGATTTATAGATAGTATAAATTAAATAGATATAATTTAATGTTGTAATAATATACATCCATATGTTAATTACTTAAATATTTGTCGATGTTATCTTTTAAAATTATAAATATTTTTTTTTATATAACAAAAATAATATTATCTAACAATGATTAATCTTTACTAATTTAAACCAATGAAAAAAAATTAACTATATAGTTTATTTTAAAAATTAAACAAAAACTAAATGTTTAATTATTTTCTCGATAATATAAATCTATGAAGCGAAATGTTTATTTTTTAATTTTTTTCTAAATTTGTGAAATGTTACAATATTTTTGAATATGACAATAAAACAATATTTTAATAATATATATATATATATATATATATATAGAGCTACGATTTTAATAATGAAATAATAATCCGAAAATATATATATTAAAAAAAATACAAATACATGTGAAAGTTTGAAACAATCTATTCAATGAAAAATATATTGTATACTTATTATGTTTTAAAAATTGATAGACACGTATATATTATAATATATACCAATTTATAATTGAAACCAAAATGTTTATATAAGAATAAATTTAAATAAAGGTCGAGATCTAGTCTATAATTAAGAAACCATCTAAAACTCCCACAAGGTATTATGGTTTTACCACCGAACGTAGACCCTTTTGTCGAATATGTAGACGTTTTTGCTTGTTTGAAAAGGAATTCTCTAAATTAATTTTCTTAAAATAATAAAAGACTCAACTGCAGCAAGAAAAAAGAGCAGAAAAGAAAAAAAAACTAGTATTCCCTCTATTTCAGTTTGTAAAACAAGCATATTAAAATATTTAACAATAACCAACTAAAGAAAAGGAATAGGCAATTATATCATCATATTTTAAACTTTTTAATTAAGGATGATTTAATTAATTACTTTTTTGTTGTATTTGGACTCTTAGAACAATTTATATTGTGAAACAAAAAAGAGATTTCAAAAATCTGAGTACTAAAATTCTCAATGTTTGTGTTTCGTTATTGGCAAAGTTCTGTTTCTATATGTTAAAAAAAACTAGATATTCTTGTTATCATTTAATCATTTAACACGATTTAAGGTATCTATATATATAAAGAAATGTTCGCCTCTCTCCCGTGAAGCCACGTCATCAAGTCGTGCGTTATGGGAGTGACACATGTCCCATTTTATATTTGGAGCCAAAATAAATGAATGCAATCATGGGTAATCGAACCCAGCACCTCTAGCACTGGTAATTTCTCTTAGAACCACTAGGCTGAAGTTACTTTTTATAAATATGTGGCCGCGAAAATACTTATTATCGTGTCGGCTGGAAGCCATGCTTCTTCTGCTTGTGGCCAGGGCCGACACTGAACTGACGTCAAGATGAAGATCGTGAAGTTAAAAACTTTGCTCCAAACAGTTTTGCAATGTTTCCAACCTTTTATAACTTGATGCATATAATATATATCAAAATACATTTGTTGTACACGTTTTTATTAGTTTTGCTTTAAAAAAAAGATATTTACAGTTATAAATGTTTTGTGCCAGTGAAGTAATGGTGTAAAAACCTCTATACATATGTCATTTTAAAATAACACACAACTTCTATATATAGTCAATACTAATGTCCATGTTATATTATATACTAAATATTTTCTCTTTTAAAAATATAGAAAACAGTTTTTTTTAGTGTACAAGCAAATGTTGTAGAGCAAGTATGCATTATACAAAATAATATATATTTAAAATCCATACACAAAAACATAAAAGTTGTTATAGGCATCTTTCTGACACATGCACACTCCACTATGAATAAGAATTAAAAAGAAAAAACAGTATTGTCATCAAACTTTATCACAAATCCACATTTGTACATCTATAATTATGAGTTTGACAATTAGTTAATTTGATACAATATCAAAGCAAGAATAATCCAAAAACAACTATACCACCGCATACTAATAAGTAACACATAACAGATAACCAAATTTTTGAATCTTAAAACAAATTTCAACTCGAACATTTAGTGAATATCAAATTAACTAATATCCCGCCCGTAGGACGGGCCGACCCTAGTGCTATTTAATAAATTGTTTGACCGTATAATCAAATCAGTATGTTAATACTACTAATCATCATAAACATAGGGAAGATGACATGATGTCGCCACTCAAGCGTCGAAGTCCAAAGACAGGTTGGTATTACTAGTCACTAGTCCAGGTAGGTGATTAGAAATTAATTTCAGCCATTAATTTGGGTCATGTCTGGGTAGTTGGGCCCGTACAAGGTTCATTTCGCGAAACCGAACGAGACAAATGTATATTTGTAACAACAGAAAAAACAAAAAAAAAACAAAAAAATTGTTGGCCGAATAACAGAAACACCCTATTATTCTGTACTAGAAAATAGTTTTTAAAAACAATTAAAAGTTAAAACTTGGAATAAAATCAGGAGGAAGCTTCCCCAAGTATTTTGACCAAAAAAAAAAAAAAAATCTTCCCCAAGTATATTCATAACTCTCTTCCGTTTTTCATTCGCCGAGTCCCTCTCTCTCGCTTGCCATCTCACATCAGAAAGCCTCTCTCTCCGTCTCGCTAGGTAAAAAAAACAAATAGAGACTTTGAATCATTTTCACTGGAATTTTGATCAATTCTGCATGTTTGATACCAAACCATTTGAGGGTTTCAATTGTTTTAATCTCGTTTCGTTGATTGCGTGTGTTATAGGAACCAATATGTCTTTGAGCAACGAGGAAGACGTCTCGAGCAACTTTGGATGCAACATATGTCTTGAAATGGCGAGAGAACCGATCGTGACACTATGTGGTCATTTGTTTTGTTGGCCTTGTCTTTACAAATGGATCCATTTCCATTCCCAGTCGAAGCATTGCCCCGTTTGCAAAGCTCCCGTCAAGGAAGACAGTTTGGTTCCTTTGTATGGATCCGGTAAGCCATCTTCTGACCCGAGATCCAAGCCCGCAGCTACAATCCCTGATCGACCTGCTGCACCTAGGCTTGAAACCGCTCGTCCTCGGCTCCGACAAAGACATCATCATGAGTCTAATTTCTTTGGAGGGTTTGCTTCAGTTCCAGGTGGTGCACGGTTCGGGAACTTCTTGTTGTAGAGTACGTATCTTGACGAAGCCGAGTAGTCACGGTGTTCTGTTTTAGACAATTAATGTTTTTATAAAACTACACATTGGTTACAAATTTTGTTTCTGAGCTCCATTTTTCTACATCTTATGTTCTCGTATAATAAAGTTTTGAATTAATTTGAGATATTTGATTGTTCGGTCTTCGTCATAAGCTCTTTCTCTCGTGTTATATGTGCATATTGATCTCTACATGAATGTTGATTACATACCAGGAGCCCATAGACCTTTTTCATTTCTATATTCACATTTGAATGCATTTCTATGAGATCCATCCCGACTGTATTTTTTGTGTCATGCTCTCGTAAATCTTTTTCCCTAAAGTTATGTGCATAATTTGCTTTTTCTTGAATTCGAAATTCATATATTCTAGTGTAGAAGCATTAATTTGCTTGTATTTTCATTAATTTGCTTTAATTCATATCTTTTTTGTGAATGCATTATCCGAGTCGTGCTTTGAAATCCATTTCGACTGTATTTTTGTGTCATGCTGAAAATCTTTTGTAAATCATTTTTTTTAAAACTATGTGCATAATTTGCTTCTTTTTTTTTTTGAAACTCGAAATTCATATATTCTAGCGTATAAACATTAATGAACTTTTAAATCACTAGACTAACGGACTTCTAATCAGGGCCGGATCTGGACCAAGCCCATTGAAACATTGGCTTTAGGCCCCCAAAAATTTTAGACAATTTTTATATGGGTAAAGGCCCCCAAATCATCACAAATTTTTTTTTTATAAATGTTCTTAAAAAATGTTTAAGGCCCCCATATTCTCAGAGATCCGGCCCTGCTTCTAATTACCCTAGAGACCTTATGTCAAATAATTGTTTCAATACAACATAAAAGTCATTGTCTAACTCGATAAACCAACCAAGCGATGGTAGATTGGTAGGAAAAAAATATGACTTAGGACAAGATGCAAATCCATTAGTTATGAATTGGAATTATGTCATGAACAAAATTTCTATCGTTTGGCCCAGACATCACATTACCATGTTTTAGGTTTCATTTAAAAATATGAACTGGATTATTCGCTGATTCTGTTTCTATAGAGATTAATTAATTGGGTCTTCGCTTAGACACCTGCATGGAAGAAAAACTAAACACATGATTGATCTCAGAGAAATGACTTTAACACAAAAGTGTATAATAAAGCCCATTTAAGTCTTTAATGGGCCTATTACAATAACTCGGACAGCTCACGAAGCGATAGAGAGACCGAACCTCATCTCATCTTCAGTCTTCCTCGTTATCTTCTTGCTTCCTCCAGCGACAATCAATGGCGTTATCGGTTTCAAGCCTCGCCTCTTCACTCTCATCGCTCTCTTTCTCTTCCCAGGTCTCTCACGGACCAACCACCCTCTCCTTCCCCAAGTCGAATTCAGCGTTCTCACTTCCGGCGAAATCACCTCGTCGCGCTTCTCTCTCAATCACCGCCACGGTAGCTGCTCCCGCGGAGGTATCGGAGGACGACACGATGGAGCTGAAGAAGTACGTGAAATCTCGGCTTCCGGGAGGCTTCGCAGCTCAGAAAATCATAGGCACGGGACGGCGCAAGTGCGCCATCGCTCGCGTCGTTCTCCAAGAAGGCACCGGCAAAGTTATTATAAACTATCGCGACGCCAAGGTTAGTAACATTGAATGTGTTTTTTTTGCTTAGAGACCTTTTGGTTTTTGGGGGATCTTGAATTGAAAAAAAAAAAAGAAAAAGAAGGCTCTTTGTTACTTTTTTGTGAATCTTGAAATGTTTTTGAATCAATCTTTTTTGCAGGAGTACCTTCAGGGGAACCCGTTGTGGCTTCAGTACGTTAAAGTGCCGTTAGTGACACTGGGCTACGAGAACAGCTACGACGTGTTTGTGAAAGCCCATGGTGGCGGTTTATCTGGTCAAGCTCAAGCGATTACTCTCGGAGTTGCTCGTGCGCTTCTCAAGGTGAGTGCTGACCATAGATCGCCTTTGAAGAAGGAAGGTTTGCTCACTAGAGACGCGAGAGTCGTTGAAAGGAAGAAGGTTGGTCTCAAGAAGGCGCGTAAAGCACCACAATTCTCCAAGCGTTAAGAGAGAGAGCTTTTTTTGTTGTTGTTGGATATCAACTCTTCTAAGTACACTCCTTTCTTTCAAGTTTGTGTAGATGAACCAATCTCTGTGTTGTTGATTGAATAGAATGCTTATGATTGTGACTCGTATGCACTTATCGATCGTGATGAATTGTTTGTTACAGGTTTTCTTGAAAATTTCGTGTAGAAGAAAGTACTTTAGCCAAATATTTGAAAACAATTCATTATAAGAAGAAACAAGGCTTTTCTAAAACATATGTAGTTCTTTCTGTTTGATGTAATACCTTAAAATTTCATAAGTGGCTTGTGTTTGACACTCATGGTCTCTTTCTCAATCCTTGGACTTGGTCTCGGTTTGCCACGAGTGAGACAGTGATGGTCTGATGGATATGGAATATGAAAACCGGAGGTTAGTAGGCTGGTTTAGCTGAGAATGTTGATGCGAATTTGGAATGTTAGGTACGATAGAGCTTACCCACTTTGACTCTTTCCATGCACTTTCTTTCTCTTACTGCCTTCTTTTCTACTTCCTCTGTTTTTTTTTCTATGTTTTTGTTTTGCCACTATCATTATAAGGTTTTATTAATCTATCACTTGAAGGAAAACAGAAAACAAACATAACCTGAACTCTTGGGTGTTCAGCCAACATAAACCAATAGTCTGATACTGCAACTTGTTTTTATGCAATACTATATATCATATATAATAGAGAGAGCAAGTTGATATGTTTACATCAGTAAGAAAAACAAATCACGTGTATGGTCCTATAGATGTATTGATTACATATATAGTCAACAAAACATTAATTTGTAAACAATTTAATGATTTTGAGGTGTTTATTTTTTCTTAAATAATTTTATTACGTTACTCATCGTCAGCTCATGACACATATCACATCGAATCCATGACTTTTATCAATGTTCATATTTCTGGATCTACTACTACCGTCACGATTCATAAAAAGACACACAAGTGAAGTTATTGTATCAGTGCATGTAAAACGTATTGAACATATGTATTTCTGAAAGATTCGTATTAAAAATGATGTAAATGTTAAAAAAAAACAGTGGTGCCAATGCCATATCGCTATCACCTACTGTAGCACTTCGCTGCCACAGTTACAACAATAAGATATTGGTATCCAAGTGTCATTCCTTCGATTAAACCGAGGTCACCAAATCTGTATGTACGTGTATACGTATATAACTCAGCATTATTAACTTAAAAATGGTAAGATGTAAAAAAACAAAAGGAAATATATGAGTGGACGAATGAGTGATGATTATTCATTTTTTGTTTATGCTCAAAGTGAACAGATCTTTCTCTATAAAACATACTTTCAATGAAGCTAAAAATAAAACTAAAAATCTATCTCCATTAACAAATTGTCTACTTCTAGTTTCATCATCAAGTGGAATAAGTGAGCATCGACCACAGTTAATTTTGACAACTTTTCCAATATGTTGGAATAGGGCGTTTCTAATTACTATACCCTCCGTTTCACATAGATAATTTCTTTAGTATTTTTACACATATATAAATAAAATACATTAAATTACTATAATAAATATATCGTTTTATGTAATTTTCTATAATTTCTAACCAATAGTAATTCAATAAAGTTAATTAATTTTTTTGAAAATCATAATTTTTCATAGAAAATACAAAAGATCTATATTTGTGAAACAAATTTTTTTTTCTAAAACATCTAACTTAATATTTTCATAGAAAATACAAGAGCCGGTGTTTCTTGCACTAGTGGTAATAAAATAAAAGTCACTTTTATCTAACAATAAAAAAATGTTAGAATGATATTTATTATGAAACAAATAGATTATTTTCTAACAAAAATGGAAGTCGGAGCTTTTCTTGTAATAGTTGTTAGTTGTGTTTTCAATTGCTGCAAGTAATTAGATTTTTTTTTATAACAAATAATAAAAAAAAAATTATTTGTGAACTAAGATAACAAGATAAAAATGCTTTCAGTTTGTGATTATTACTATAATCTAAGTAGCTTAGACCTAACAAACTTAACAAATACTCAGTGGATTATATTTTTTACTTTTTTATAAATAAAATAAAATATTGTAAGTTATTAATCAGAATTTACTGTGTTTTCAATTTTTACACTAATTTAAATAAGCAAGAAGGTGTTTTCTTGGGGAGGGGTTGAAAAGGGGAAAATTTTCTGTCAACAAAAATAGTTAAAAAGTTAATTGTAAATTTTATTAATTTGTTTTCTCAGATTCAGGATTAAATAAAATGAAATAAAAAGAATTATTCTGGACATGGATATTTTTCTGAGATTTGGAAGTGTCGATTTGATATAACTCTATAAGCAAAGCAAGTGCTCTCTCTCGCTTGTATGTATGTATCTTTTGACGTCTCCACGTACGAGTTTACGCATCCAGACGCCTCGTTAGAGAGAAGAGAGAGATCGAGATCGAGATCGAGATCGATTTCCTCCCTCTCTCTCTCGTGAATCTCATTTCCCCTTACCGCTAGATTCTCTCTTCACCCTTTTCTCGCCCTTCCTTCTCCTCATTATTTTTTTGTCGTCTTCTGCTCTCTCACAGCACTCTTCTCTTTAGCTATGGTGGGTGGTGCTGCGTCTTCTTCCTGTTACGCATCTCCGCTATGCACCTGGTTCGTCGCTGCTTGCATGTCCGTCTCCCACGGCGGCGGAGATTCCCGACAAGCCGTCTCCCTCAAATCTACCGGGCGGAGTCGTCGAAGCAGACGACAGCTCACCAAATGCTTGGCTCTTTCTGGATCCGGTAGCGTTCAGGAGGCTCTCGTCACTACTTCCTTTGGGCCTTGCAATCACTACAATGCCTTGTCTTCTCTCTTCGGATCGAACTCTGTTTCTCTCAATCGAAACCAGAGGAGGTTGAATCTGGCTGCTGCTAGTTCCGGTAATTAAACATTTTCACTAATCTGGGTTTTTGATTTATGGGTATTGTTTGTAGAGTTGATAAGCTTTGTTTTTGTTAGTAAAGTTTCTCTTTTTTTATGTTTTCTTACACAAGTCTTAGTTCGATGCTGTTATGTGTGTTTATGTTACTTGGTCAAATGATTCAACTTGGAGGTCAAGTTTAATGGGAAAGTATGCTGATTTGGAATCTCAGCTTAAATATGAAGTTTGACTCTTTGTTGTATTGTGTGTGTAATATGCAAAGCACACTTCTGTGAGTTTAGATAAGGAGTATGTGGAACTCAAATGTGGTTTCTGGATAGTGGCTAATTAAGTTAATCTATCATCAACTGTGAATGTGGTTTCTGTTGTAGTAGCTGATCTCTCATCAATCTATAATGTGTCTTTTGTGGTTTTTTAGGTGGAGGAGCCATGGCTGTTGCGATGGATATGCAAAAGGAAGCCAAGGTTGACAACAAACCCCCTACGGAGCAGCGCCGTGTTGTGGTGACAGGCATGGGAGTTGAAACATCACTAGGTCATGACCCAGACACCTTTTATGAGAATCTCCTACAAGGCAACAGTGGTATTAGCCAGATTGAGAATTTTGATTGTTCTGCTTTTCCCACGGTAAACAAATATTATATCATAATTTCTTAAAGCTTTTTCCATTTGATTTTGTTGCTTACTTGAATATATTTATTTATTTTTACTTTTGTGAAGAGAATTGCTGGAGAGATCAAATCCTTCTCAACTGAGGGGTGGGTTGCTCCGAAACTCTCAAAGAGGATGGACAAGTTCATGCTCTATCTTCTCACTGCTGGCAAGAAGGCTTTGGTTGATGGTGGGGTAACCGAAGAAGTAATGGCAGAGTTTGACAAAGCCAAATGCGGAGTCTTGATTGGCTCTGCAATGGGAGGCATGAAGGTACGTACATTCTTGATTCTCGTGTTTGAGCATTTTAGAGAGTATGATGAAAAGAGTTTCAGATCGAGGTTTCTGATACAGGTTTTTCAAGATGCTATTGAAGCTATGAAGATCTCTTACAAGAAGATGAACCCTTTTTGTGTGCCTTTCGCCACAACAAACATGGGTTCTGCTATGCTTGCTTTGGATCTGGTCTGATTTAAAAACAAATTATATGTTATGTAATATTTATATGGATCACCACCACCAGGAACTTAACTTAACCTTTCTTTGTGGTTAATGTATTAGGGATGGATGGGGCCAAACTATTCTATCTCAACTGCTTGTGCAACAAGCAACTTTTGCATTTTGAATTCGGCAAACCACATTATTAAAGGGGAAGCTGTAAGTATTCTCCACGCACTTGGAAGTTCGACTGTTTGGTAGACTTCTGGTTCTAAGTTTATCAGACTATGTCTTTCAGGATGTAATGCTCTGTGGTGGCTCGGATTCAGTTATTATTCCAATAGGTGAAAATTCGTTCTCTTATATTACATTGTTTGCTCTGTTTTTTTAATTCTAAGCTACATGATTTTTAATTTAATATCTTGTGTGTACCAATGCAGGGTTGGGAGGTTTTGTTGCATGCCGTGCTCTTTCTCAAAGGAATAATGATCCCACAAAAGCTTCTCGCCCTTGGGATAGCGTAAGTTTCAGCAATCTCTTGCTCTGTCTTCTTTTCCATTGGCATGTTGCAATACCCTTTTATTGAGTTTTTGCCAACAATAACTCCCCTTACATGTATGTAATGTTGAAAAAATTTTAATGTGAGGAAACGTGTGGCTTGTGGATGGATAATCTTCTAATTTGGTGGTCTTGATTGCATAACAGAACCGAGATGGTTTCGTGATGGGAGAGGGAGCTGGAGTTTTGCTTTTGGAAGAGCTTGAACATGCTAAGGTATATAGCTCATTCGTTCTTGTTGCTGTTCGTTGTTTCATGTGTATTATTTTTCACAAATGAAACTGTACCTCCAAGCTTTTTGTTCATTCTTGCTTATGGAAAAAATAGTCAGAACTTGTGTATTCTGATTTATTTTTTGTTGTTCAGAAAAGAGGAGCAACAATCTACGCAGAGTTCCTTGGTGGGAGTTTCACATGTGATGCCTATCACATGACCGAGCCTCGCCCTGATGGTAGTTTCATTTTCCCCTCTTTCATATTAGTTTTTACTAATTAACTGCAAGTTTTAAATCTCTTTTGTGATTATAACCACAGGTGCTGGTGTCATTCTCTGTATCGAGAGAGCATTAGCTGATGCTGGGATTTCAAAGGAACAGATCAACTATATAAATGCACATGCAACCTCAACACCAGCTGGAGATCTTAAGGAGTACCAAGCCCTTGCTCACTGTTTTGGCCAAAATCCTGAGGTAGCGTTCTCTTCTTCAGGCCTCCTCGAGTTCAGTTTATTAGGAGTTGTTACAAGATTTCAAGGTAGTTTCCGTGTGCTTTCCTTAACTGTTCTTGCACAATGTTGCAGATAAAAGTAAATTCCACAAAATCTATGATTGGGCACTTGCTGGGAGCTGCTGGGGCCGTTGAAGCTGTCGCCACCGTGCAGGTAAACACATTTAATATTAGACAAACAAATCAACGTATCTATGAGGGGGAAGAACTGATGTTTAAACAAATATTCACAACTTTTTCATGTTAATTTTCGCTTGTTTTCTAACAGGCAATAAGGACCGGATGGGTTCATCCAAATATCAACCTTGAGAGTCCAGACAATGGAGTGGTATGTTTGTAAATTTTGTTTTGGCATTTTTTATATTCCAAGATGATCATAGTTACGGATACTAGTACATTTAATGTCCACAACAAACTGTTCGCCTGTGAGATTTTAATAATTCTACTACCTTATGTGGTGAAACTGGAGCAGGATACAAATTTGCTGGTGGGTCCTGAGAAGGAGAGACTGGACATTAAAGCAGCCTTGTCAAATTCATTCGGGTTTGGTGGGCACAACTCCAGCATCATTTTTGCTCCTTACAAGTGAAAGCACTCATTGCCTGTACTCCAAACCTGGTTGTGTAACTTGCTGTAAGGTACATTACCCATCCATTGTTCTCTGATGCATCATCATTGTGGTCCAGAAACACAGTTAATGATTTGGGGATGGCTTTAGATACACAAGATACCTTTGTTCTGTGATGAAGCTTAGTTTTGAAGTGTGTATTTATTCTGTGCAGTGTTTACAAGAACTCCCCATGTTATGTTGTTGTGGGAATCAACACAGTTTGTTAAACTACCAAGAGCTAAGCTAAGTTTCCTTAGGATCAAGATCCGATTGTGCCAGAGAACTTGGACAAAGAGCAAACGTAGCAGAGTTTGGATTTAGCTTCCGTGTGATACCTTTCGAGTGGGATCTTTGTAGCCTTTTTTTTTTTGTAGTGTTTCATTTCTATTTGTTAATCATTACAATCTGAAAATTGCCAAACCAATTCTCTGTTAAATTTAGTAACTCTACACAGTTGTTATCAATGCTTCTTCTAAGCTTATCTTAGGAAACTAATCATCATTTGAACTGTTAAAAAGTCCTTCTAGTGGCCCAAATTATCCTTGTAAGCTATTTCTACTGTTGAAAACGTGTGAAAGAAAAGCAGACAAAAAAAAGGAGGAATCAACTGTGAAAACCAACTTGATTTTTTTAAAAAATCCAACTTATACACCAGATAAATGGATAAACTTTCTCATGTCTCAGCTCAGAACATGCACTATAAGTGTAAGAGAACCATAACTAGATAAAAGTTTCTACAGTAAAAGAAAAGATTATTATTCCTCTAGTAACTGAAGCTTTTTTTTTTTAGCAACTGAAGCTTTATGTTCTATTATTCTTGTGACCCCTCTTGCATAGCCGTGACCACTAAGATCCCCCACTTGATTTTATTTCTTTTTGGCTGCATACTCGAATAATATCCAAACCCTGATGTCTTTTATGTGCTTTTGGTTATATAGTCCTGATGTCAATAGTTTTGTATAAGCTGGGTATGTGTATACAAATTAGATCACCGACTCTTACTTAGTGAGTTAACATCTACAAGAGACCACAATTACAGAACAAACCGAGGGCCAGGGCCGGTCATTGGCCAAACCTGATAAACATTCGATTCAGATCTTTAATTTTTTATACACAGATCTCCAAATTTGAAAAAAAAAAAAATCAAGCCTTCAAACTATTAAAATCTTTATCAAATATGTATAGCCTTTAAAATTTCAGGACCGGCGTGGCCAATACATAAATATGGAGCAGCTAAAAGATGAGAACTGTGAATATGGATCAACCAGAAGACAGATCATAAACAAGGACCAATCAGAGGTCAATATGACAGGAGTTTCGGGACAATTTCGTATTTTTAGATTAGTAATAAATCTAAACAACTTGCATGGTTTTTATATTATATCAGAATAGACCTTTAATATTTGTTTCATCTATTTTTTAGTCCTCAAAAGTAATATTTTTACCGTGTGTTGGATAAGATCTCAGTTATCTTTTTTTTTTTTTGTCAACAGATCTAAGTTATATAGAGTTGTGAATATTTGTTTGTACCTAACAGGCTAAACGTGGGATAATAACGAAAGAATACTATTAAATAATGGAAGAGATCAAAGACAGATAGCTGTTGATCGCACCTCAAGGCCCTTGTATCATCCATCATTGTGTGCGAGAAGAGCAATAATGGTTTAATATGTGTAGTTAAAATGGACACGCGTAAGGTCAGCATTTGTGGAGGAGACGTGAGCTTCCCGCATCTATTAACGTGCAAAATATCATAGAATTGATTAATAAGGCAAAATCACAAAACGTGATCTATGGATCAAAATGGACAGTGGAGTTTGATACACGGGTTCAGCAGCAAGCCACTTGCCTACTATTACAATACTACTAGAGGGCCTTCGAGACACACGATAGTTAATTAAAACTGAGATTTGTTTTTAGAAGTGCGTCACTATTTTAATAACGCATGTTGATGTTTTAAAATATTAGACGTGGGGTGGGGTGGGGTGTACGGTGAACTCGAACGGAAGGTCTGTCTTGCCGTTAGAATAAAGTTGGGGCATTTAATTAAAACACGTGTTCTATATGCTTCAATTACTAATTTAATTTAATTTAATATTTGTTTGGTATCTGCAAGTAGAGGCGAAGAAAGTATAATAAAGAGAGAGAGAGAGAGGTTCACGTTTCTTCCTCATCACAGCAGAAGAAGAACAAACAACAATTGAAGAAGAAAAGCACCAAGATTTTAGATTCTTCTCCTCCTTGCGATGTCGAGGTCTGCCGAGTGTTGGGAGTTTTCCGGCGAGAGGAAGAGGTTGCTCGAGAAGAAGCCGAGCTTCTCGCAGACATGTAGTCGGTTGAGTCGGTATCTCAAGGAGAAGGGTAGCTTCGGAGATCTGAGCTTGGGGATGACTTGCAATGGTAAACCAATCAAACCCCTTTCTCTCTACATGACCTAGATCTGTTTTTTTTTTTTTCGATTCGAAAAAACAAGCGATTGAAAATCGGTTAAATGTTAACCGGAAACTTAATCATATATGAGAACCGGGAATCAATTTGGTTTTTTTTATTTTATGTTTGGTTTGGATCAAGTTGCAGGAGTTTTTGGTGTGACACGTCAGCAGCCGACGATGATGAATCTCTTCCCTGTTGAAGATTCTTCGGACGTAAAACAGAAGAACGAGGATGTGTTTCCTCGGCAATCAAGCTTCTCTTCCTCCTCTTCCCTTGGAGCCAAGGAAGAAGTTGAGAAGATCACAGAGAATGAGTAAGTATGTTTTGTTTATATGTTAATAGTTACAAAGAATCATGATGTCCATCAGCTTGACTAACTTCTGTGTGGGGTTTGTATTTAACCTTTGAACAGATCAGTGAAGGTGGAGTCTCAATCTTCTGCTCCGTTGACTATATTCTACGGTGGTCAAGTTATGGTGTTTGATGATTTTCCTGCTGAGAAAGCCAAGCAAGTCATTGACTTGGCTCACAAGGTAAGTGCTAAAAGCTTCACAGCTGAAATGAACCGTAACCAGAGTGCTTATACTCATAAAGAGATTGCTTCCACTACCCCAGTTCCAGTTCCTAGTCCTGTGAAAACAGCAGCACCAGAGCCTATCCAGACCCACAAGTCCTCTTTAGCTTGCGGTAAGAGTTATAACATGCCCTCTTTGGTTTCAATCTCTGGGGGGTTCTTTCTTTGGTTTAACTTTCTTCTCTGTTTTTTGATATGTAGAACTCCCAATTGCTAGAAGAGCTTCACTTCATCGTTTCCTTGAGAAGAGAAAGGATAGGTAATACTAATAATAATACATTATTTTTATGTTATTTATCTCCATATTTTGATTTCTTGTCCGAAGCGAGTTTCTTATCACTCAATCTCTAACAGGATTTCGTCAAAGGCACCGTACCAGATAGACGGTTCAACCGAAGCATCTTCCAAGCCTAACACAGCTTGGCTCGGTTCCCAGTAAATCTCTCTGAAAGATCCTTTTGTTGATGCTCCCATCGTTTTACTAATATATACTGATTTTTCACTCCTAGTGGGTTTGTTTGTTCAATGCGCCGAAAAAAACTCAGTATATCAGTATGAAACTAATCCTTATAGTTTTGCTATTTTTTGGGTTTAAACCATTGTGTTATATAGACCTTTTACCTCTGCTGTTCTCAGATCATTGGCTTGCAACTTTTGTAAGAAACATCAGTTTCTTTTTTTTTTTGGTTGTTGTTGTTGACGGCACCTTATTAATATCATCTTTACTTTAATTAATCCAAGAAGTTTGTTCTTTTCTTTGCTTATTTAATGAGAGAGCTGAAGCTTCCAGTTACGGAGAGTAAATTAAATTTAAAACGTTTTGGGTTCTTCCATATTCAGCCCAACCCGAGGAGAAATCCAAAATCTCATTCTCTTTTTAAAATACTGAAATATTTGCCCATAGTTTTATATTTGACATACGGTGGTGGGCTTATCCCCTATATATTAATTAGAAACATAACCTCAATTTTGTATTAATTAAAATAGGCTCCAATGCATAGGTGGTATTTAATTAGGTAGTCAATTACATTCAATTGAAAAATAAGTAGGTCCACATTCGATTTTTATATGTTGTTAGATACATAAGTTGGTCAAACTATATGATATAATGATATGATATGTTATTTTCTTTCTTTAAATAAAACCTACGGAATTACCATAAATGATTAATACATATATGACAATTAATGATTTTAATAATAAAGATTTGATAACAATTTATATCTCCTCTATCATTTTTTTGTTTAATTTTATATTATTAAAATAAATTAAACAATCAAATTAGCAATAAAAGTAAAATTTAGATTTTTTCGTATATGCTATATTTTGAATTTTTAAAAACGACAATAAATGACTAAAACTATTAAAATTATTATGTTAAAAATTAATGATCAATGGTTTAACATTTTTATTATAAGAAGGTACACATGATTTTAAAACCATATGAGTAAAAAATATCATTTAATAATAAAATAAATATATATAGATTAAACACTATATACCATAAGATTACATAAATATTTTAATATTAAAACTTTCAATGAATTTTCAAGAACATTTATAAATTATAAACTTATTAAAGATTTCAGATTGAAAATTTTGTTATCGATGATTTAAATATTTTGTTATAAAATGATATGAATGATCATAGAACCGTATGATTATAAATTTTTATTTAATAAATAACTATATAAAATATACTATTCGTAGAAAAATAGGTTGGTCCATCTTAACTTATATTACACTTTTTATTAAACTAACTATCGAATTGATAAATAATGTACCAAAAAATGTTTTGCACTTTTCTTAAATAAAAGCTACGAAATTACCTAATATGATTAACATATATGTGAAAATTAATTATTATGAATAATAAATATTTGATAACAATTTTTGTATCTTAGTACTTTTTTAAAATTCTATATTATTAAAAGATATTAAAATCACATTAAATATATAATAAAAAAAAATTATATTATTAAAAGATATTAAAAATCACATTAAATATATAATAAAAACATTTATATATTTTTATATGTTATATTTTGAATTTTTCAAAACGTCTATAAATTATTAGAAATTTGAAGATCCCCACTCTTAAAATTTTGTGATCAATAGATTATTTTTTTTGTCATAATAAGTTACAAATGATCATAAAATTGTATTAATATGAACTTTTATTTAATATTATAAGAAGATACACATGATTTTAAAACCATATGAGCAAAAAATATCATTTAATAATAAAACATATATATATATAGATTAAACTATATACCCTAAGATTACATAAATATTTTAATATTAAAACTTTCAATGAATTTTCAAAAACATTTATAAATTATAAACTTATTAAAGATTTCACATTGAAAATTTTGTTATCGATGATTTAAATATTCAGTTATAAAACGATATGAATGATCATAGAACTGTATGATTATAAATTCTCATTTAATAAATGACTATATAAAATATACTATTCTTAAAAAAATAGGCTGATCCATCTTAACTTACATTATATTTTTTATTAAACTAACTATCGAATATTCGAATTGATAAATAATCTACCAAATTTTGTTTTTGCACTTTCCTTAATTAGAAGCTACGAAATTAACTAATATGATTAACGTATATATGAAAATTAATTATTATGAATAATAAATATTTGATAACAATTTTGGTATCTTAGTTCTTTTTTAAAATTTTATATTATTAAAAGATATTAAAAAATCACATTAAATATATAATAAAAACATTTATATTTTTTCTTATATGTTATATTTTGAATTTTTCAAAACGTCTATATATTATTAGAAATTTGAAGATTTTCACTCTGAAAATTTTGTGATCAATAGATTTTTTTTTTGTTATAATAAGTTATAAATGATCATAAAATATAACGCAAATGAATTTTTATTTAATAAATATTCAAACTAAATAATATATATATAAATACTAATGATTTAAAACAACAAGATTGGCTGATCAATTTAGTTGTCCAGTTGAAATCTTTCAAAAGTATGTGAAAGATTAAAGTCAAAGTAAATATGGATTTAGAATAGTAGTTATATTTTACTAACCAAAATACCGAAAAAACCCGAACCGAACCGAAACCAATCTGATATCTGGATTGAACACCCCTAATCCAAATGAAGCCAAACTATTGTTTCATTCTCCAAAATATAATAAAAATAATAACTTAATTCCGCGCAATATCTTATCCTTGTTCGTTAGTATTTGATTTTTAGATTTGAAATTAAAAAAAAAAATGAAATTGTACAAACTGGAGAATCTTGTAAAAAAGGGAAATACAAGCTCGCTGCAGTAACATATTTTAGAAGTACATGTACATCGGGCAGAAGCGGGCCCGAAGTTCATCTTATCATATAATAGCGTGGAGACGTTATATCAATTCACTTTTTTTAGTTTTGACAACGGGCCCGGATACAGCAAGTTGCACATCCAAGGGGCCACAATGGATTCATTGCACATCAGGTCTTTATTTTACCTTTTTTTTATAACATCTTATCTTTATTATTATCAAAAGAAGATTAAGAGAGTACATGAATCCAAACATACAACAAATACATTTTTAAATAAAACATGATAATAGAAAAGTAATAACACGATGCTTCCTAACTCTTGTGCAGGATAGACTGATTCGCTAACTTTATCTATTTTTGTTCTCGGTCTTATATGATCTTGTGTTCGGCTATCATTTATTGTGATCCAACGCCTTTTGTCATTTAACAGATCAATGGGTGCGATCCATCTGTTACATCGCTGCCCATTCCATACACTCCCGCTCCAGGAGATAACATGATTTGTTGTAGTCTCTATCCATATCATAAATAATCCCTCAAACTGACAAAGATAAGCACTTAACTCCATCGTCTCCCACTCCATGTCTTCACATAAACATGACGTATTTCCTCTTGTTGTCAAATAGAGATTAAACACATCTCTCTGAATTAATGGAGTCACCATCGTCCATGTCAGAATGTCAAAATAACATGACGTACACAATCTTCTCCATGGCCATGGTGGTTTAAGATTCCTTTTTTTGTTCCATAGGACTAGTAATCCTTCCAAAGAATTTTCTGGATGGAAAAGACCACCATGTCTAACAAGCCATGGAAATACACGGACAATACAAAACCACCATGGTTTGATTGTTGGGAGATTGCACTCAACAATAATGGAGATAATAGACTCACCTATGAGGGAGAAAAAAGACTCGTCAAAGCTCTGATCCAAACTTCCTAACTGCTCAACGAACCAGTGGAGAAACAGAAAACTGTTTGCCCATGACGAAGACATGCGACGGCACCAGGAAGAGGAGAGATGGTGTGACGATAGATCACGTCGCTTGATTAAACTAAGCAACGACAATGAATTTATTTGAACTAAAAGCTTAAGAAACATATAAACAATAATATAACAAGAGTACGAACCGACGCCGGAGCCGACGCCGGCCGGGGATTGTTGTAGAGAAACTGTTGTTTGTTTTCGCCTTTTGTGTCGCTTGCGAGAGAGAAACAGTTATTTGATTGCGTAATATATTTTATTTTACCTTTCTTTCTTCTTTTTGCTAAAGTCTTTACTTTTACCCCTTGCTTTTACTAAAAACGCTTTTTTATAGTTTCGTCATTTAACACGAAACTGAGGATGGGATATTACTTTTCAAAGATATTTTGAGTTAGAATTATGAGTTATTCAAGTTTGGAATTAAGATATTATTTTTCAAAGATATTTAACATGAAACTGAGGATGGGATATTATTTTTCAGAGATATTATTTTTCAAAGATATTATTTTAACATGAAACTGAGGATGAGATATTATTTTCAGAGATATTTTGAGTTAGAATTATGAATTATTCAAGTTTGTAATCAAGTTGAAAGTGACATTGATATTTCAATACATTATCACAATTTTAATAAGGTAGCTTTTTAGCAAAAAAAAAAAAAAAATTAATAAGGTAGCTGTAGTTTGGATATCTCTATAATCACCTTGACTGGTAAACCAGAAATAAATCCATAGGAGATTGGAGTATAAAGAATTCGAGTTTTCTAGTCATAGAGTTGAAGACGCATGTCTTTCACTTTCACTTGATGGAAATATTTTGGATACATAAGTTTGTGAACATCGGTTGTATATACATATAATTTTTTTGTTAAATCATCGCTAGCTTTTTATTGATTTATTTGATTCAGAAGCAAAACATATAGACAATTAGACATTAATCGTTATTCAAAAATCAAAACCAAAAGCAAAGCTTCTATACAGTTTGCTTTAATCTAACCAAAATTTTCATTTTTTCATTTTCTTAACTTTTGTCTTCATGTAAAATAGAACGATGATCACTCTTTTTTTTACTGTAAATTATTACGCTATCCTAAAATACGAATATCCCGGCGGAGAAACTCTGTTCGCCGGCATATGGAGAGCTCAAAACGTCGACGTTTCTCAAAACTTGCTGTTTAGATTGCTCCTTTCGCTCGTCGTTCATTATCTGCACTGATCTACACTCTGCACTGCAGAATCCCATCTCTCCTCTGCACACAACCCAACAAAAATATAAAAAAATTAGAAATCTCGGGATTTACAATCTTGGATTTGTCTCGAGTTAACAAATTTTATTTTTTTAATTCAGATTCATTGATAAAGATTCGTTATTAATTATTGATCCGATTTTTTTAAAAAAATTATAATGCGAAGAGGCTTACTTGTACATGTAAATGTCTTTGCCTTGAAGTCTCTTCTTACACAAGCAACACGAGTTCAGAAACTCTGTCGGATTATCCCTAAAAACCCGTCTCTTAATAACCGGTGGTTGAACCACCGGTTTATGCCTTCTCCGATCATCGCACCCCGACCCATTTTCAAACCCGTCGTCGCTGTAATACACTTTCGTCGTCCCATCACGGCTCGTCACGCAAGTGTATTCCTCCTCCGACAGATCAATCTCAGGGCCTCGGAATCTCCCGGAGAAACAAACCGGATCGTACCGGTTAATCCCAATTCTACTTTCTTCCAACGCAGCCACGATACCCAAACCGACACCGCCTGAACCGTAACGTTTTGAGTTAACCGGCGATGGAAACTTCATATCCAACGGACTTCTCGGACTCGCCGAGTAATCTTCCGGTTTGATGGCAGACCGGCTTCTTGGAACCAACATCTCTGACAGTTTACGGATCATTAGATGAGGTCTCTTGCTTAGTATCATGATCAAGAATTAAAAAGAGGAACTGAGAGAGATGAAAATAAGAATCAAATAAGAGAACTGAGAGAGAGAGAGACAGAGAGATGAAAACAATAAACACGGAAACGCAAGCTTATAGGAAAGAATCTGAGTGAAGAAGAGAAAGGTAGAGAGAGACCTTGAGCCCACTGATTTGCTTGGAAGTTTGGAGTTTTCTGTGAGGTGATCAATGATTGAAATATACAACGGCCTACCATTTATTTATCATTTATTATTATTTTCTGTGTTTATTTTACTTTTATTTCTACACCATTACTGAAATGAGCAGGCTCAGAATTTATTTATTTATTTATTTTAAGAAATGATTTTTTTTTTAGTATTCATTGGTGAATAGAACACTAGGACCCACTATTTTCATCAAGATTCAAATGTCTATTTCTAATAATTATTTTTATTCTTTGGGAATCCAAGACTTTTTCATAAGGGAGAAATATTTTATGTAAATGTAGTTTTTTTTAAAAATAAATATAGACCAATTCATCTGTACTTGAAGTGTGGATTGTTTTCTAGTATTTATTGGCACCTAGATTATTATTTTAGATAGTGGTTTTTTTGTATTGGTTCAGACAAGTGGTTTTACTTTTCTGAAAGTGATTGTTTAAAAATTTAAGCCGAAAATTAGGTGGCAATTTGTAAATTATTGCGGAATCTTATCCTTTAACTTTCTTATTTTCTCATAAAATCATTATTTCCCTGGTTATTTTCCAGATTTAAAATCATTATCATATGTTAATACCACCGTGCTTTGTTGGATTGGAATTATTTATCATTCTGCGGATTCGTACTAACTATTTGTATTTTAGTATGTCAAAAAATTTTTATGTCCACCGTTTCTCTTCTTGAGTTAAATTCCAGGTATATTTTTCCCCCACTTTAATTATTGATTTTAAATTGTATTTTTCATTAATAATATCGAAACATACGGATTGGAAGATGTTTTCATTATTTCATTTATAGAAAAAACCCCTTTGTCGTTATCATCATTATCTGTTTTCAGTTGCTTACGCTTATGGCCTACCTACAAGGCTAAAACACACTAGACTCACTTTAAAAAATGGACTATTAAAGACCTAGGCCCAACTATAATATTATGGGCCGAATAATAATATCTTCTGATTCGAATATCTTCCTCATATTCTTCGGAAATAATAAAGAAAAAATCACATTTAATGTAATTGCTATTTTATCCAAATATTTTCATTAATAACAACAAAAAATGAAGGAATGATAGATATCATCAACCAAAGCAAGAATGATCAAGTTCCCGGGTCGCTGGAGCTCCGACTTACAAAAATATCCAGATTACTCTCCATGACCCGAATAAACAACAATTCAAAACTCTTTACACATTTAAAAATCCCAAAGAAACAGAGACTCATCAAAAATCACATCTCCGTAATCTTCAACGGGTAAAACCTCTGTAAACTGATCGCCGGAGAAGCCGTCGGAGAAGTCATCAAACACAGAAAACATCCCGAAATCATTAGGAAGCGTGTCTAAGAACGATAGATCGCAATCCAGCGACGTATCTGCTTCAGACACGGAGGTTGTTGAAGGAGACTCCGGTCGGGTTTCGGACAAAACCGATTCTTCTTCTCCGGTGGTGATGATAATATCGTCGTCCTGAGCGTTTGCGTATCGAGCAGCCGCTTCCCGGATCTCCGGAGGCGTCAGCGACCTTCCGCCGGAGATCGACGGCGGATTATCGGGGAAATTGAAACCGGATTGGCAGCCGCGGAGACAAAACTGGGCGGCGTCGAAGGCACGCGCCGCCTTCTCGGGAGTGTCGAAAGAGCCTAGCCAGATTCGCTCTCTGCTGTTGGGAAGTCTGATCTCCGAAACCCATTTGCCCCACTTCCTCTTCCTCACGCCTTTGTACTTTGACTGCATCGACGAGTTTCTCATCTCTGCTTCTTCTTCCTCCTTCATCGCTTTCTTCACCATTTGGAGAGTTACAAACAAAGACACCCGGTTCGGTTTGGTTTGGTTTAGATCTGTTCCGGTTCTAGATTTTAGTTTGCAGTTATTTCTGTTATCGCTGCTTGATTTGAGTCTGCGGCTGAGTGGATTTATATATGAAGAAGAGAGAGAGTGAACTTGGAAGTGAGGAACGCTGACTGGCGCGTGGAAAAAAGTACGAAAGTGGAACACGCGGGAACAGTGAGACCGTATTGTTCTGTCGCGTTTCTTGTTTTCCACGTGATTTTAATTCACTTTTCTTGTCTTTTTGCGTTATCTGATGATGGATTTATCTCTATTTGTTTAGACACGTTGTTTAAAAGACTGAAACTTCATTCGTTGGGGACTTTTGTTTCTAGAAGAATTTAACGACTACTTGTTTTCTTTTTTTTTTGCGTAAGATTATTAGGCGTTTGAATACTACAGATTTGGACACACAAGTTTATGAATATATTTGGTTGTAACTATCATTGTCTAGCAGGTGTTCTTACAAACTAACATGAAACTGACTACAAAATATATGTAAATTTTGTTGTATATGCCCGAATTTGTTTAAATCTCTGATTAACTGAGCGAGAAGAGTCCATTGTCTTACATGAGTCCATGTCCGCCTTACGTGATGCCATAGTCGTTGACTTCATTTGAAAACCAAATGATATAAGTAACTTTATACATTGGTAAGGTTGGCCTTGGAGAGTTCTACCAGCTGTGGTGGAGACTAGTCTATACCTTGCTCTCATCCCTGCGGCTTCAAGAAAACCATGGACCTAGCTAGCTAGGATCTGAAACGCCTCGTTTACAAAAAAATGAAAAAAGGTGATATAATTAATTAGTACGAATTTATTCTATACAGTGCCAACATTTAGACTATAAGACTTGAAAATGTTCACCATAGTTCATATTGGTTTAAGTCCAGATTGATTTGATGCTCCAGTAACAAATGTTCTTGGACTTACTGAACCAGACGCAGTCACAATCTATCTTTACTAATTAAGAAGCTTAAAACGCATGAGGCATGGTTTCTTGGCAGATTGCGTTTACTGGAAGTTCTGCCACAGGAAGCAAAGTCATGAAAGCTGCTGCTGAGTTGGTTAAGGTACTGTTATATATTTATTTTATTTTATTCTCTTTAGTTTTCTTGAACAATGTCAATGACGCATTACTCATGGCCTTGCTGCAGCTTGTTTCTATGGAACTTGGTGGGAAAAGCCCTCTCATTGTGTTTGATGACGTTGATTTTGACAAAGTTGAGTGTCACAATAAGTAATTTAAGGGATATGGTATTGATTGCTTTTACGTTTAGTAGGCATGTCTTGGATCCGGCTAAGCTTTAAAAATGAAAGTTTTGACGCCTGCAAATGATCTGAATAGCTGTTGAATGGGCTCTCTTCCGTTGCTTCTGGACAAATGGTCATCTACAATCCAACTTCCCGGATAATTGTTCATGTAAGTGCGCCAATAATTACTTTCACATCTTCTGCTTGTTTCATAACTCGACAAGTGAATATTCCAAATTAGACAATAAGATGAATCTGAGGACCCCTGTCTAATTTATGTTGAATATGTCGTAAGACGTTTATCAGTTTTAGGAAAACATCGCATC
This sequence comes from Brassica napus, assembly GCF_020379485.1. Classification (NCBI taxonomy): domain Eukaryota; kingdom Viridiplantae; phylum Streptophyta; class Magnoliopsida; order Brassicales; family Brassicaceae; genus Brassica; species Brassica napus. The sequence goes on along the minus strand of NC_063449.1, from coordinate 45,360,862 downwards.
TGAATTCATAAAAAAAGCTTGTGGAATGGACCAAGAACATTAACATTCGATACAGGCTTGCTCCCGTTGTCAGCAAAGAACATGTAAAATCTTGATGGCTTATACTGAACTAAGTCTTGGTTTTTTGTTGAGTTGCTTGTGTTTAATTCGGGGGACTTGATAACTACTTGAGTGTGAAGCAAGTGACTCGCTACATTTCAGACGAACCATGGGGGTGGTGGTACCAATCCCCCTACTACTAAGTAATGATGTAAAACCATATTAGCTTTGTGCTTTTTATCAATCTGTCAAGTCTAGTCATATGTAAGAGCCTTTTAAGTAACAGTAAAGACAATATGAAATAAAGTCAGCTTTGGTGATACGTTTGTTATTGCTAAAAGGTCAAAGCATTTAGGGGCACCATCCTAGGGGCTATTGGTGCAGCCAACATGCATACCATTTTATGTCACCTTCAAGTCACAGGAAAGTTTAAAAACTCACATGGCATTTAATACAAAATAAGGACTTGATTAGAAAAATATTGCGTTTAATGAGAGATCAGGCGAGACTAGTGGCATTTTTGTAATATATAGAAAAAGATAAAACAAAGAGGAGAGAGGCGTGTCGTGTCATGTCATGTGTGTGTGTGGGAGAGATTTTCTGGCGCTTATCCTTTTAAAAGGAAAGAGGTGACTTAGGACCCATCAACCAGACCAGACCATTACAGCTCTGCTTAGATCTCTCTATCTATAACCACAACTTACTACTGACACTTCATCTTCTTAAAAACCTCTCCTTTCTTGTCGATTTCTCCGACCCATTAGATCTTCCCTTCAAAACACCCTGAAAAAAAACAAATCTTTTTAGTTTTGTCTTGCTGAATTCTCTGTTCTGCGTGACCCAACAACACTGGTGAAGTTAGAGATCTGTGTTCTTCTTGTCTGAAATGGGGAGCTCAATGGATGAGAAAGTGGTTGCTGTGATCATGGTCGGTGGTCCAACCAAAGGTAATCTCTCCCAAAAGATGTTCGCTTTTCTCCTTCAATCTCAAACGAATACGTTAGTTTTGGATTTGTGTTTTTTTGAGAAACATCTATTACATTACCTATCCACCGACAACTCTGGTCCGAATGGTTATGTGTTTCTGATTCTGTCCGAATCTTGGATCCACCACAGGTACTCGATTCCGACCATTGTCCCTGAATATTCCAAAGCCTCTGTTTCCTATCGCCGGACAGCCAATGGTGCATCATCCAATTTCAGCGTGTAAAAGGGTATGTTTTATTTCACTCCAATTTCAATTTTCAACTCTAGATCAATGGATGATGATGATGAGAGCAATCCTTTATTGCTTGCAGATTCCAAACTTAGCTCAAATCTATCTTGTTGGTTTCTATGAGGAAAGGGAGTTTGCACTTTATGTCTCTGCCATCTCCAACGAACTCAAAGTTCCTGTCAGGTTTTGATTAGATCCCTCCTCCTTTTTGCATAATCCAATGGCTCTCATCCTTGTTTGTTGGGTTTCTGGTTATTAGATATCTGAGAGAAGACAAGCCACATGGTTCTGCTGGTGGTCTGTATCACTTTAGAAATCTAATCATGGAAGATGACCCGGTTAGAAGTTAAATTATATTTGTGCTCAGTTGTTCTATGAACTCTTAATGTTTCTTTTCTTCACATCTAAGTTCTTGTCTCTACTTCCTTGCAGTCTCATATCTTCCTGCTTAACTGTGATGTTTGCTGCAGTTTCCCTTTGCCTGAAATGCTCGGTATGTACTTATTTTCTCTGTGCAGATTCCTCTTTTTTTGGTTTTGAACATCCATCTTGATCTTGTTACACAGAGGCTCATCGGAAATATGGTGGAATTGGAACACTTCTTGTGATCAAGGTATGTAAATTGAGCATGAGATGAGTTTTGTTTTTGTTTATGGTCGGTTTTACCAAGGCTGCTTATGTGTTTTGTTTTCAAGGTCTCTCCCGAATCAGCCAGCCAGTTTGGAGAACTGGTTGCGGATCCAGTTACTAATGAGCTGCTTCATTACACCGAGAAACCTGAAACTTTTGTATGTTCACATATCACTGACATAACTCAAAACTCTTCAGCATATACAAGTTTTGATTCTAATGTTTTCTTTTAATCATGGAAACACAGGTCAGTGACCGTATTAACTGCGGTGTTTATGTATTTACACCTGACATTTTTACTGCCATAAGAGAAGTTTCTTCTCAAACGAAAGATACAGGTAACAGTGGTAACAAAGATCTTACAACAAAGTGTGTGTTTTCTCTTCTTAGTTTACTGCATCTTCAAAGTCCCTCTCATGTATATCCTCTGCGCTTTGTTGTAGCAACTCTGAGACGTGTTTCCAGCGTTGAAGCTCTTCAACCGGCAACAAGGTTTGTCCAGTGTCTCTTCCGACATTAACTGAGATAGCCTTCTGAATCATATTCTTGAAATTATATGTTTCGAATAGGAACTCCACGGATTTTGTAAGACTGGATCAAGACATCCTTTCACCTCTAGCTGGGAAGAAACAGCTATATACTTACGAGACTAAGGATTTCTGGGAGCAAATTAAATCTCCTGGGTATGCCTTTTGTGTTTTCATTCATTTCTTTTAATCTTGCATGGAGAGACAGCAGCTGAAACAGGGAATCTCTATGTCTCTGACTTGTGAGTTGACTTTTGCGCAGAATGTCGCTGAGGTGCTCGGAACTCTATCTTTCTCAATTCAGGTTGACCTCACCACAAGTGCTGGCTAGTGGTGATGGAACAAAGAGTGCCATAGTGATTGGTGATGTTTTCATACATCCTTCTGCAAAAGTACACCCAACTGCCAAGGTAAGTAACCCTCTGGTTCTGTCCCTTGTTGAAGCAACTTCTTATTATGTTTCGGCTATTACCAGATTGGTCCCAACGTCTCAATCTCTGCAAATGCTCGTGTTGGACCGGGTGTCAGGCTTATCAGCTGTATCATCCTTGATGACGTTGAGATCATGGTATGTCTTCTTACATCAGAGTCTAAAGAAGAACTAGTAAAGTTTCTCTTGATTGACTCTTTAGTGTCTGTTTGCTCAAGGAAAATGCAGTTGTGACTAACGCAATTGTTGGGTGGAAATCTTCTATCGGGAGATGGTCACGTGTCCAGGCATGTTCCTCTCTTAAGAGCCTGACCTTTAAATGTTTCTGTTTGGTTTCCTTAAACAATCATGAACCTGGCTCTATACTTTGTCGATCACAGGCTGAGGGAGTCTACAACTCCAAACTCGGAGTCACAATTCTCGGTAAACTGTTTTTATCCTAACCTTCTCTTCACAGAAAGACAGTAAAATCTCTCTTTAGACAGAAAACTAACCTGAAACATAATGGTTTCAGGAGACTCGGTTGCAGTTGAAGACGAGGTTGTGGTGATCAGCAGTATCGTTCTTCCAAACAAGACACTCAACGTCAGTGTTCAAGACGAGATCATCTTGTAACTGAAGAAACGAACCAACCCTTGTGGATCCATACCATGTCCCTGTGGACTATAGAATCACAGGAACAAGTATTGGGGAAGTAACTCAAATGAATCATTTATTTACATCAAAATTGCCAACTTTGTATTAGATTCCATCATCTATATTCAGTAAAACGCACTGAATTTTTGGCTCATGATAATAAAGCAATTGTGTATTTGGTCTTAGCTCTATCCCACGAAGCTCTCTGAACAATGTCTTCCCTAATCAAAGCCTGAACTTCCTAGTAAGCCGGCTACCAGATTTACTCTGCGACCTCAAGATCTCCTTCGCGAAACCTTGATTCCCAGTCAAAAGAAGCCCATTCAGAACCCGATTAAAAGTAAACCTCCTCGGTACAAACCCTCTCTCAACCATCTCAACCAACAGCTTACCAGCCACCACCATATCCTCCGATCTCTTCCTCACAAACATCCCACTTATCAGTATATTATAAGTATCCAAATTCGGCAAGCAACCTCCACTCCCCATCCTCTCAAACAGCCCCAACGCTTTCTCAACCTCGCCGCACTCCGAATAGTATCGTATCATCATATTATACGTCTGGAAGCTCGCCTCACACCCACCTTCCTCCTCCATCCTCCGCATCATCTCCTCTCCTCGAGTGAACTCCCCGGCGTGAAACAACCCTCTTATCAGCACATTGTAAGTCGTCACATTCGGTTCATAACCTTTCCTCAACATCTCCTCAAACACCAAAACCGCGTTCTCCACGCTATCTTTCTTACACATGACCTGGATCAACGCATTGTACGTGGCTACAGAAGGTAGCACTCCTTCTCTAAGCATCTCGTCGAAGACTTTCTTAGCTCTCTTCACCTCCCCAGAGACGCCGAGCCCGTGAACAGCCGTAGTATAGGTCACAACATCGACTCCACAATTACGTTTCTTCATCTCCAAGAAAAACTCCCATCCCTGCCTCACCTGCCCTGACCTAAAAAAGCCTTTGAGCATTGTGTTGTAAGTGGTGAGGTTAGGGCTAATCCCTCTCTCAACCATCTCTTTTAAAACCTCCAAAGCCTTTGGGGTTCGTTTGATCAAACACCAACCGTTCACAATCACATTGTAAGTCACCACGTCAGCACTAAACCTTCCTCTAAGATCCTTAAAGAGCTCGTAAGCTTTCTCCACGCGTTTGGATTTGCAGAGGACATCGAGGATCGTGTTGAAGGAAGCGAGATCTTGAGAGCAGCCGTGCTCGTGCATGTTGAGGAAGAGGTTCACGGCTTTATCGGGCTTCCCGGAGGAGGCAAACCTCTCGGCGACGATCGCGAAGGTTTTCGGGGAGGGGCCGATGCGGAGGGAGCGCATGCGGCGGATCAGGGACCAGACGGTGGTGTGGAGGTGGAGGCGGGCGGCGATGTCGATCGCGAGGTTGAAGGAGGAGGGGGAGTGGATGTAGTTGCGGTGGCGGCGGTCGAGGAGGTGGAAGAAGTGGAGGGCCTTCGGGCCGTGGTTCCAGAGGCGTTTTAGGATTGAGTTCACGAGGTGTGGTGTCCATGGGGTGTTTGAGGGGAGTGGGGATTGGATGGGGGAAGAGAGGATGAGGTTGGAGATGGCGGCGGGATCGGGCGGTGGGGGTTTTAGGTTGGCGGCGGCGGCGGAGGAAGTGCAGAGCGATTTGATGAAGAGACGATTCATTGGTTCGGTTCGGTTTGGTTTATTTTTTTTTCTCTCACACGTGAGTGGTTTTGGTTCGCTTACCAGTTTCTCAGTGACTACTAGTAGATTTCAAATAATTACGGAAATAGCTATGAAGTTTTTCGTATTTACTAATTTCACTCCGAGTTTAATGTGATATGATCTATATACCCGTTAAACGTCTCTCTCTTTTAGGATCTTTGGGTGTTTAATAGAAGGTTTGAAAGTGAAAAATTAAGAAACATTTACAAAAAAAAAAAGTGGAGAGAAACATAACAAATTTAAACAAAGAAATGAGTTCTGAGTTTTTTTTTTTGTTTGTGGACATAAATGGAGCTCGAGATTAAGCGTTGTTAGTTGAGCTGAGAAAATACTATATTGCAGAAATCTAAAATTCAAATGATGTAGTTTCAGATTTAGAGGTTACTTAGTTTTGGTTGGATATTTCATAAAACATCATACATGTTAAAACAGAGGAAGTAAAAATAAATTTAAAAGGCTGATGGTTAAGGGTGTAGAGTTCGTATCCTTGTTTTGTCAATGAATCAATCAAACTGGGATACATCATTTACAAAAGTACATCTAAGCTCCATCAAGATTTTGTTCCAAGAATATGTAATACTTTGTAATAATACACTATTGCTGTGATTGGTATTTTTAGAGTAAATGAGAGGAAAATTTATAAAAGTGAAAAAGAGTGAAAATGTGGAAATGGGAAAGAGAGAAAACTGGGGTAAACAAGTTTACTCATGTGCATACTAGAGTAAATATGTGTGTACACTTTTTCTCCATTTCAAGGGAATAAAAGAAAAACATGTTCTCACCTTATTGGTGGTTTATGAGAGTAACTAAATTTTCTTCTCAAATATTTACTGGATTTTCTGTCAAAATTTTTTAGATGTTTAAGAGGAAAGGTAAGTAGAAGCAAGTAATATACGAGAAGAGTCGTTGTCGGATGGAGAGAAAGAGTCTTATGGAGCCCCCCGATACGATAACGACATTAATGTTTTTTGTCTTTATCAAGACATAAACACACATTAGTAACCACTAATTGCTCATATCAACATTAATAGAAAAGACAAGTAAAAAAGAAATCAATAGACAACAGTAGTTGTAAATTTACTGACTGACTACTACAGAGAGGAGAGTTGTCGTTGTCGGATAAGAGAGAAAAAGAGCAGACAAAGAGATTGTAAATATAATGGAAAGGTCCCTCAAAAAAGATTTTCGACCGTGATGACACCAGATTACGTTACCTGACAACACATGAACACATCACACTCATAGATCTATTAGATTCTCTTCACAAAACAAAATCCGATCCTCTAGATCCTCTAGTTGATCAAAAAAAGAGTCCATCACCTCCCTTCTCTCTCTCTTATTTATGTAACTCCTTGTCTTAACCCTCACATTGATTTATTGTGTCCTTCTTGTTAAATATCCATCCGCAACGCTTCTTTCAATTTCCTCAAGAGTAAACAATGGCACTAGGAGATTTATCTTCTTCTTCTACCTCGGAGTTACATGTTCTCGCTGTGGATGATAGTATTGTTGATCGTAAGGTTATTGAGAGGTTACTTAGGATCTCTGCTTGTAAAGGTACTAACTCATTCTCTTTCTTTTGTTTCTCTTTGTTTGGTCTCTGGTTCGGTTTCTGATTGAAAAATTACGGGTTTTGTTTATATATATATATATATATATATATATACAGTGACGACTGTTGAGAGTGGGACGAGGGCTCTTCAGTATCTTGGTCTAGATGGAGACAAAGGATCTTCTGGTCTTAAGGTAATGTTTTCTATTTTTCTTTCTTCAAAACCTCTCAGTTTTCTGACCAAACAAACTCAAGATTGAAATATTTGGTGTTTTCTTCCCTGGTGGTTTGGCTCCCAAGAAATCTAATAGTTGAAACAATCAGGATCACAGGATTTAACCTGTCTAAATGAAAGATCAGTTTATTTAAAAAATGAGCCTGTGTGTATCATTAAGGGTTTGCGCTTTTGATGTATGGTTTATATGACCAGTTCTTGCAAAATTTTGATTGCAGGATTTGAAGGTGAACTTGATAGTGACAGATTACTCTATGCCGGGACTAACAGGATATGAACTACTCAAAAAGATCAAAGTAAACCATTATTCTTTTTCCAATTTTTTTTTTTCATTATACGAGAGAAGATATTGAATAAAGCTTTACTTAACACAAACTATGTTAAATATTTTATAACCAAGGAGTCTTCAGCATTCAGAGAAATACCAGTAGTGATAATGTCGTCTGAGAACATACAACCTCGTATAGAACAGTAAGTGGCTGTTAGTTAATTATGATATTACAATAATAAATCTCAAACGTTGTTATTTGACTTTGAGAATTTTTTGTGTATGGCAGATGCATGACAGAAGGAGCAGAGGATTTTCTGCTAAAACCGGTGAAATTAGCAGATGTGAAGCGGCTTAAAGAACTCATAATGAGAGGTGGTGAAGCTGAACAAGAGAAAACCAGTAACCTTATTATTAGTAGTCCTAAGAGAATCCTTCAAAACAATTTCTTCTTCAACATCTTCTTTATTATCACTATCATCGTCATCTTCATCGCCTAATATTGTTTCTTATCCGGAAGATAACACTCATCTTCCAAAACGGTGAAATGAGAATCTAGAGTTCATGATTGAGCTAAGATTCCTCTCTTTTTTTTTCTTGGTTAGATAAGTTTTTGTTTTGGGTATATGCAATGTTTAGATCCTGATTCTCACCATATGACTCTCTTTGTTATTTTAATCAATCAAGTAAACGTGGAAGATTTCTATATGATTGAGCTTCCATGCCATACACGCGTTCACTTGTATTTCATTAAATAAATAAAAAAAATCAAACATCAGACGAGAAAAAACATTATATAAAAATAACTTTACTGGAAAGATAATCCACTAATCAACAAAACATAATCCTCAAGCAGAGGAAGCTTGTTTGTGGCACTTACGTGGCATCTTATGATTGGTTCAGTTATGTCTTTTTTAGACCGTTGAGCATCTTATAATAGACCACTGCGGTCTTATCCCCAAACTCTTAACAACAACACACAGAGAAATTTTCTTGGTGGTCTCTCCAATGGCATTCTCAGCAACTCTGTCTCAGCTTTCTTCTCTTTCGACAATCTCCTCCTCACTCCCACTTTCTTCTAGAATCTTCCCTCTTCGATCTCAGACTCATTTCAGAGTCAAAGCAGAGGCAGAGAAACAGAGCACGCAGGCTAAATCCGAAGGGGAAGCTTCACCAGCTGCAACCAAAACCCCTAAAACTCTTCCCAAGAAACCGGTTTACTCGAGTCAGTTTCTTCACTTGTATTTCAAATGTTGAATCCAATAAACATTGATATTTGTTTTTGAATTTTTGAAACAGTGAAGAAGGGTCAAATCGTTCGTGTAGACAAGGAGAAGTACCTCAACAGCATCAATGTAGGGTCTAATTTTTTCTCTGTTTTGATCGAAATCATGTTTTGTTCATTTGTTGTTGTCACAGTACTTATCAGTTGGTCATCCTCCTTTCTACAAAGGACTTGATTACATCTACGAAGATCGCGGCGAGGTATAACTCGAATCCAATCCCCTTTATCGCCAAGAAGTTTTAACTCAGTCTTGCTAAATCTTGCAGGTACTAGACATTCGTGTCTTTGAGACAGGAGAGTATGCACTTGTAAGTTGCTTTGGCCACACACATTGTTTGTTCTGTTTCATTAGCCATACACATAAATAGTTTTATAAGCTAATGAATCACGAATTTTTTTATGGGTGATATTAGGTTGGATGGGTTGGTATCCCAACCGCACCGGCTTGGCTACCAACAGATATGCTCATCAAGGTACTTAAAATTTATGAGAGCACATCAACAAAAAGTCACACTGTCCTTATAACAAAATCATGATTGTTTTATGTGTTGTTGGTTCCTTGTGCAGTCTGAGAAACTTGTTTACGAGAGACTATAGAGTCTTCAAGAAGATCATGTCTTCAAGAGTTTAACAAGTATCATAATGTTACCATAGTCAAAAAAAAAAAAACTGTTGTGTAATGTAAAAAATGTAATGAGACTTGAGTTTTACAATAATGCATCTACCGTAGTTGCATCCCTATACCAGTCTAACACTCCTTTATTCCCTGAGATGACAATCTAAAACAAAACTGTTGTTCCTGATGAGAAACTGAGATACTAAAGTAAACAAAAAGTAAAAGAAAAGGCTTGTCAACGTTTCATGAAAACTCTTTCTCTCTTAAGCTATGTCAAGTCCTTTAAACGATGGAGACAAACGAACTGTGCCACGGCCACGCTGCTGGAAACTAACTTCCCTGCTGTTGTGACTACTCGTCTGCTCATACTTGTTCCTGCAAGCTGGGCAACGTCCATCGTTCTCATTGATCTGCTTATGGCAGAAGAGACACAGCCGAAACCCGCAAGGACATGGTAAGAAGCTTAGATCCGTTACATCCATCTCTTCAGAGCAAATAGGACATTCACTTATCTCTTCATCACCACCGTCACCTTCTTTCTTCTGATCAGACTTTTTCTTCTTCTTATTCTTCTTTTTGTGATGAATCGCCTTCTCTGGTGAAGCTTCTTGCTTGCACTTGCCTTTACGAGGAGAAGACTTCTTCTTCCTCTGGCTATCTTCGTCGCTCTCAAAGCTGTTCAAGGCATCGCTAAAGTCTTCCCAGTTGTCATACGCATCATCAAAAGCGTCTTCTTCCTCTTCCTCGGTGATCTGATTAGAACAGCAGAAGCAGCCGTGCACGCTCTTATTAGTATCGGAATCTTTGTTCTTGAGGACACTAGTGGGGCTACTAGCAGAGAGATCAGTCTCATCGTCATCACTATCATCATAGCATCGTAGTCCATCATGATGATCATCAATACTCCAAGATTCAAGGTAAGAAACTCTATCATTTACTGTTTTTCTATCAGTCAGCTTGTCACGCAAAGATCTCATCCCTGCTTCACCTACGCTTGCTCTCTTCCCTGACCATTTTTCACAAAAATTCATCATTAATAAAATTGATTAAAAAAAAAACTGAAAAAGAGAAGATGCCACGTGTTGTACATTGGTAAATCCATTGCCTGCGACGAGCATCGATCTTCCACTGCTTCAGCTTCCAAAACCAATTCGCCTGCAAACATAGATTCAACGTATACGTAAATAAACGTTACATAGGTTATATACACATCCGTGACGATTCATCAGCAAGAGTTTGCCTTCATCTAATATATAAAGGGTTATGGTCAATCCACTAATCACCGATTAGTTTTAAATTGAAAGCCATTAATAAAATAAACCCGAATCTAACATGCCTAAACGTTATCCACAATCACAGTCATAATCTGAGATCTATTGTCTATATTAATCACGCATGGTTGTTATACGGAATCACGCATTGTTAATTGATATAAGAAACGAACGTAATCGGATCGAGACGGAGTGGATTCGAAGAAAGCTCACCTTACGTTTCTTGACGAAATCTCTCGAAATCGGAGACTCATGGAAGAGTTGAGAGTCTGTGACGGAATCAGCAACCATGACTAATCTCTCTTCGTGGAAGCAAGGTCAAGGAAGACACTCACGCACACACGGGGGAGTAATGTAAGAAGAGAGAGAGCAAACCGTAATCGGTGGGGGGAGAGAGAGAGATGAGAATCGGAAACTGCTCTGCAACGTTCCTTGTATTTCTCACTCTCCGAAGAACCCAAGCCTGTGTGTGTGTGTTTAAATACGCTTAATGCTCGTTCAGTTAAATTACCACGTTACCCCTGGTGTTTTTTTTTTGATTGGTCACTATTATGACGAGTCGCTGAGAGTGCTGAGTTTGAACCTTGGACTGCAAGGCATATTATTCAACTTTGCCATAAATTATTATTATTTTGTTTCCATAAACAAAACTAGCAAAAGATGGATGGGTGGACCAGGTAAAGCAATACCTATATATTTTTGGTCTAAATTATTAATTGCTAGGTACTACATTTGAACACATTTTCAATATATGTGAATAAATTTTTAATCAAAGATTTAGTATAGTGTATAACTCAACAATTTATTTTAGGTCAACTTAAGATTTGTGATTCTTAAATTGATATATTTCATATATTTTGGATTTCTTAGCAAATAAGCAGTTTTCTTAATTCATCCATACATGTTGTTTATGATCATGGATTTAAATTTTATTTTAACTAAAGAGTTAGAAATTAAAGTACAATGAAAACCATTACTCCCTCCATTTCAGTTTAACTGGTGTTTAGAAAAAAAAATTTGTTTCAAAATAATTGATGTTCTCATCATTTTATGTAGAATTTAATATCATTTGAACTTTATGAACAATTACAAAATACTTAATTTTTTTTTTTATTATTGTGTTTTCTTAATCCATGTGCAAAATCTTTAAAAACCACTTAAAGTGATACAGAGGGAATATTTTTTTTTAAGAATAACACTACTATGAGTCTATAATTATTATTAATTAATAAAACTCGAATCTAAATATTTGATTGAACAAGTCTTCCTTGGAGTAATTACAGCATGGGAAAATAAATCTTCTCTTATTGAAGCCGGTAGAATTTTGAATGGTCAATTTATTCACTAGTTTTAAAACAGACGACTGATGACAAGTCACATAAAGGTTGCCTCTTTTAGGCAGACGATGGTCCATGGTCTCTCAGTCCATATTTCCAATAAATAACTTTGACCAAGTGAGGGATAAAGACTTCTTCGTTAGATATTATTATTCACGTATAAGTAAAACATAAAAATGGTTTTGAGATATCATACAATGATACCTCTTTGACCAATCCAGGCGTAAGAATTCAGACTTCCCATCTATCCTTATCAGTTATCACATAAAACTTTAATTTGACTCAAAATCAAAAGTAACATTTTATATATATATTAGAGCAATAATACTTTACTAGTAACGCTAAAGCTGGCATTCTTTTGATCAACCATGGACAGATAAAACTGCACTTGAAGCATCCTACTGGTTGACTAGTTCTGCTGCAAAACTATTCTTCTTCGAGAATGGTACAAGCTGCGGTCAAGAAAACAAAATCAATTAAGAGACAGTGAGATGTCATCATCATATAAATAATAAACCACCCACCAAAAGGGACAAGAGTTTAACAATGAAGGGCCATTACTAGTGAAAATCAGTTTTCAGACCAAACACTTGCATGTCAAGAGGGAAAAGTAACAAACCAGATTCTTCACAAGTTGTCCAAAAAACAATAATTAACTTAGTATGTATATAGAGAACTAGATGCATTGCTAATATTTACTAACCTGCCGAGCCACCTGTGCTACGCAGAGACTATCCCTAGATGATTCACCGGTGAAGCTAGGCTTCAGAGATTCCAAATAACCATCGTCTTTCTCCCCAGTCTTCTGTTTAATGTTCCTGCTCTCCTCAGAGGTGGAATCTCCTTCAAGATTGCTTAAAGCCTCCTTCTTTCTCTTCCTCTTGAATGTGTACTTGATACACCGGTTCTTGCTAGCAGCCAAAACTGGAGTTTCTTCACACATAGAAGATGCCAAAATCTCTTTTTCTTCCTTCCTTGCCCCTGTTGCGCTAATCACAGTCCTTATGTTCTCTTCATGTTCCTTCGGAGATGTGTTTTGAGACACCATTGGGTCTTTTCCATCTCCATTGGCCATACTCTTCTTATCTACTGCGTGAATCATCTGTGTACATCCTTCAACCTCCCTGCGCTTTGTCAATATAGACGGAAGAGTGTGGTGACAACGATCCATGCTATCTTTAGAAGAACACCGTTTGATACTACTTATGCGAGCCAAAGATTGGTTTGTGATCCCGTTAGCCACCACCGAACCACTTTGTTCAACTGGGACAGCTCCTGATCGCTCCTGACTGCTAGAAACTGCTGCATCACTTGCTTTTCGACAAGAGACTTCCTGGTCACCTTTAAGATATGATGTGTTACCATTGGTAACTTTGTTGAGCTCATCATGAAGTGCTCGAAGTTCCATCCTCAGCTCCCCTACAATATCTTCAGCTTCTCCAAGCTGAGCTTCAAGTTCCTCAACCTTTTGTTGCTGCTTCAAGGACATCTCTTCTGTCTCCTTCACCTATACAAACCACAAAGAGTAGTTTGGTAACTAAAGAGTTGAGGCGCAAATGCAAAGTCACCCACAACAGAAAGATAGAACACAATGAGGAAGGTCTTCCTCAAGTCTCTAAGATAAAATAAAAACAGCTACAACCCCACAATTGTAAAAGAATCAACTCAAAATGAGTGGTGGATACACAGAACATGTTGCTAAGAGATCATCTATTTAACGCTAAGCTACTCAATTGGTTTCACTTACAATCAGCTTCATCAAATATTATAGTTAGTGGATGAAGAACACAGCTCAATCTGCTCAAAGAACATCTTCTAGCTACTTGAAATATGAAAGATTGAATAAACCAAACTCACAATCACACACATAGCCAACACTCGCTATGCATCAACACCATGTTAGCTAGGCTAAGAAACTTGCTTTCAAAATCGATCTAACATTAAGCAACAAAACAAATCAAAATACTCAAGTATCATCATGCAATGCTTCTCTCAATGGAGCTCGGAGTCGAAGGGAACCATCTTCTTTAAGTCCAAAAACATAATCAGGCAAGAAAGCAAACATGAGAATCAAGAAAAGGTCTACACAGTTGTCGTACCTTTGAATCATACATCTGTTTAAGCCTAAGCAACGTAGTAATAGCTTCGTCTTTAACAGTCACAATCTCTTGCTGATACATGCGCGTCTTCTTCTCAGAAGACAACACACGCGCCGCCGCCTCCTTCGTCGTGTTGAGTATCGTATCCGCGTAGGCTCTCTTCAACGCCGCTAAGGTCTGCCAACCCCAACCAACAAACAAAGAAAAACAAAATCAACGCAAACCTATAAATAAAAAAAAATCAACCAAACACGGAGCTTAGAGCAAGAGACAAAGGTTATGTCTGTCAGACGAAACTCAACGAGAAGAAGACAAAAATCACAGGGAATCGAAAGAAGGAGCTCGAGAGAGGGAGGAGATTGAGGGGTAAAGAGGTAATTATACCTCGGAGTCGCCCATTAGAGCCGATAATGCGGTTGCGGAGAAGCGATTATGAGATTTTTTTTTGTTTTCCGACCAAGGTCGAAGACTCGCCAAGAAGAAAGAAAGGCGAAAAAGGTTGGTTCTTTTTTTTTTTTTCTCTCTTTTACTTGAAGCGTCTGTCTGTTAGGAACAGAAAGTCTAAAATGACGAATTTACCCATGACAAAGTCCACTTTATTACTCAAACGCCACGGAAACGTCACGTCACCCCCTCTGCTTTTGTAAACTGCAAACGGCGGTGCGGTTTCCCGTTTTTTGCGCCAATCTGTTCGTAATCGCTATCACATTTTAGGCGATAACTATTTTTATATATGTTTTTAATGCTTTTTTTACTTGCCCACAGTTCAATTTATTACCTCATTAAATTTATTTTGACATGTAATGGCATCGTTTGATTTTTTAAACCTTCTATTTCACCTGAAAACACTCCAACAATTTGTTGCATCATCAACTAACTACATGAAAGAAAATGTGACTATTTGGGTCTTGTTTGGGTTGGGATGTGATATTTCAGTATATATTCAACTAGGGGCACGTCTGCGGTTCGTACTGTTGTTAAATATATTTTTTTTAGATTATGTAATTATATGGCCGTCTTAATTTTTTAAAGATATAGTTTCGTGGAGCAATTTGTTAACTGGATATGCACAATTTGGATTTGGAGAAGAAGCTCTCACATTTATCAAGAAAATGAAAAGTTCAGGCATGGAACCAAAACCATGTAACCTTTCTCGGTTTTCCTATTACATGTAATCATGTTGGATTAGTGGAAGCTGGCTTGATCATTCATGCAAAGTGAACACGGGACTGCACCGACAAAAGAACATTTCTCTTGCTTAGTCGACTTGCTAGCTCGTGATGGAAATTTAGATGAAGCTGATAAATTCATCAATGAAATGAAGTTGGAACCTGATGTAGTCGTGTGGAAGACTCTACTCTATGTCTGTAAAAATCAAGGAAATATTGATCTTACTCAAAAAGTTGTGCATATCATTCCAAAGATTGATCCTTTTTAACTCTACAATTCATGTACTGCTTTGTGGCATACATACTTCTTCTGGAACTTAGGAAGATTCTGCGTTGTTGAGGAGCTCCATGAAAAGACATGATGTTAAAAAGCTTCGGGGACAGAGCTGGATTGAAGTTACGGGTAAAATACATATGTTCATTCTTTGGTTAGGACGTTCTTAGCATGGGCATACCCGTCTCAAACATAAATTGGGTCTTGTGCTAGAAAAATTTTGAGGTCCATTTCTTCATACAATATTTTTTTTTAAATTTAGGACCCTAAGCTTAGCTGAAAAAAGTAAAAAAAATGTGGGCCCTGTTCAAATGCACCTCTAGCACAGGGCCAGAGCCGGGCCTGAGCATGGGTTCAATTTAATGTCAAAATTGCCTGGTAATACCCTTTCTCCTTAATAAAGTTTAGTACATGTGATTTTTTGTATTCAGCTCTGTAACATTTTAAGCTTTGTAATAGGTTAGATGCATCATGCATATATTCTTCGCTGAGGACGTTCTTCATTCAGAGAAGAGTGACATATATACAGTCCTGCACAACTTTTGGTTGGAGATGCTTCATGAGTGTAAGCTGCAACACAATAAAAGACCCCAGTTAATCCATTATAGCGGATAAACAAACTTTTTTCTCTTATGATAACATTAGAGGCCTTTTGTGAAATGTGTAGAACCTAAAATCTACACTAAGTATTTGATAGTGATCGGGAGCTTGATCTAGGGAAGACAAAAGATGTAGGCAACGATATCTTTAGAACACAACGATGTTAACAGTTTCCAGTAGGCAAAAATGGACTTTATTGATGAATATGATCGAATACAATAAGTTGAATGATTACGCGTTTAAGCACACACCAATTAACCTAATGTACCAACAATACCACAATCGAATGGTATGTCATTGTAGCATTTTAGGATCGAATCCACAAGGAACTAGTGATCTATAACACCAAGAATACACAAACTTTCCTAATCTAAGCAAACAAGAAGATTGATGATTTGTAACAAGCTAATATCCTACGAATATAAACAAGGTGATATCAAATCCAATCAAGAAATAAGTGCAAGAATTCAATCAAATGCTAAGGATGGATCCACGGGCAAAGAAAATTGATATAAGGTGATCAAGGTTCAATCTAGGATGTTCAAACAAAACAATCAACAAGTCTATAGGTCTAGATCTCATTCAAAATAGATTAACAAAGCTTTTACCTTTATTAATCATCACTACTATGTTCATCTTCTTCCTCTGTTGCTGTCCTGCGATGGTTGCTGATGAAGATGACATAAGATGCTTACGAGGAACCCAGACCTTTATCACTGATCCTCAGGGAGTTCTTAAATCATGGAACTTTGCAAACATCACTCTTGGGTTCCTCTGCAATTTTGTCTTGTTGGAACAATAAGGAGAACATAGTAGACAAAGAGAAAGAGAAGTATATTAACGTAAGGAGAAATTAGTAGCCATAAGCTTGCTCAAGTTTCTTTGTCTCAGAAGCCTTTGGTTAAGGTTAGACATGGGGATTTGATGGCTGCACCAAATGGTTTCAGCTCTGAGAACGTCATCTTTTACACTAGGACATGGACAAGATATAAGGCGCTTCTTCTTGATGGTTCGGCACTTGCGGTGAAGCACTTGTGGGAGCTGCATCACCTAACTTAGCGCCACTTCTTGGCTTCTTCTTTGTGGAAGAAGATAAGCTTCTTCTTTATAACTACATGTCTAATGAGTCGCTGCACAATGTCACCATGGATGTAGCCATCCTATGAAGAGACCTTGAACTATAGTATCAATTTAGTCCACTCTCGTTATCTGTCATATGAATGAGGTCTTCAGGTATCCGTCTTGATATATAATAAAGAGACTGTGATATGCTTATCGTCCTAGTTTTTTATAATTTATAACAAGGTGAATCATGGGTTAAAACATTAAGTATTTTATTGTGGATACTTAACTTAAGCGCCAAATTTGTCAACCCAATTTCGATCTAACCAAATGTAAACCGGCAAGCATCATATAAACCGAGTAAATAACCAGTTGGTTCCTCGAGACTGTTATCCACAATAAGAATCCACGTGTCTTCTTCAAGCGCGCCCTCCCCCTCCTTCCATTTCGTCCGCCATTTCACCGAGAGAAGAAACCTCTTCTGGGGTGAGAAAGGAAAACTCGTCTTTCAAAAAAACCTCTCTTCATCTAATAACTTACTGAGCAAGCCGTTAATCTCAAATCTCCAAGCAACTCCACAGACTTCGAAAATGAACCTCGCAATCCCCAATCCCAACTCCCACCACCTCTCCTTCCTCATCCAAAACCCCACCTTCACCGGAAACCGCAGATTCCCCAACCCCAACCGCCTCAGCTTCCTCTCCGCCGCGAAAAAGCCCTCCTCCGTCGCCAAAATCAACGCGAAGACGAAGGATCTCGTCCTCGGGAACCCCTCCGTGTCCGTCGAGAAGGGAAAATACACCTACGACGTCGAATCCCTAATCAACAAACTCAGCAGCCTCCCGCCGCGCGGCAGCATCGCTCGGTGCCTCGACATATTCAAAAACAAGCTCTCACTCAACGACTTCGCGCTCGTCTTCAAGGAGTTCGCCGGCCGCGGCGACTGGCAGAGGTCCCTCCGCCTCTTCAAGTACATGCAGCGGCAGATCTGGTGCAAGCCCAACGAGCACATCTACACCATCATGATCTCGCTGCTGGGAAGAGAAGGCTTGCTCGACAAGTGCCTCGAGGTGTTCGACGAAATGCCTAGCCAAGGCGTGGCGAGGAGCGTGTTCTCTTACACGGCGTTGATTAACGCTTACGGTAGAAACGGACGTTACGAGACGTCTCTCGAGCTTCTCGAGAGGATGAAGAGCGAGAAGATATCGCCTAGTATATTGACTTATAACACTGTGATAAATGCTTGTGCTAGAGGGGGTTTGGGTTGGGAAGGGTTGTTAGGTTTGTTTGCGGAGATGAGACATGAAGGGGTACAACCTGATATCGTGACTTACAACACGCTGCTTGGCGCTTGTGCTATTAGAGGATTGGGGGATGAGTCTGAGATGGTGTTTAGGACGATGAATGACGGTGGGATTGTTCCGGATTTAACGACTTACAGTCATCTCGTTGAGACGTTTGGGAAGCTGGGGAGGTTAGAGAAAGTGTGTGATTTATTGAATGAGATGGCTTCAGGGGGGAATTTGCCGGATATCACTTCTTACAATGTGTTGTTGGAGGCGTATGCTAAGTCTGGTTCTATTAAGGAGGCGATGGGGGTGTTCCATCAGATGCAGGCGGCAGGGTGTACGCCGAACGCGAATACTTACAGTGTTTTGCTGAATTTGTTTGGACAGAGTGGGAGGTATGATGATGTTCGGCAGCTTTTTCTCGAGATGAAATCTAGCAATACGGATCCTGATGCCGCTACGTACAACATTTTGATAGATGTTTTTGGGGAAGGTGGGTATTTCAAGGAGGTGGTGACTTTGTTCCATGACATGGTGGAGGAGAATATTGAACCTGATATGGAGACATACGAGGGTATTATATTTGCTTGTGGGAAGGGAGGATTACACGAAGATGCGAGGAAGATTTTGCAGTATATGACGGCTAAGGATGTGGTGCCAAGTTCCAAGGCGTACACTGGGGTTATTGAAGCGTTTGGGCAGGCTGCTTTGTATGAAGAAGCGATTGTTGCTTTTAACACTATGCATGAAGTGGGAAGCAATCCAAGTATCGAGACGTTCCACTCGCTGTTATATTCTTTTGCAAGGGGAGGGCTGTTCAAGGAGTCGGAGGTGATTTTGTCTAGGTTGGTGGATTCTGGTATTCCCAGGAACAGAGATACCTTCAATGCGACAATAGAAGCCTACAAACAAGGAGGCAAATTTGAAGAGGCCGTGAAGACATATGTAGATATGGAGAAGTCAAGATGTGATCCTGATGAAAGGACGCTTGAGGCTGTTTTGAATGTGTATTCTTGTGCAAGACTTGTTGATGAGTGCAGGGAGCAGTTCGAGGAGATGAAAGCTTCTGATATATTACCCAGTATCATGTGCTACTGTATGATGTTGTCTGTTTATGGAAAAACGGAGAGGTTAGTGCCTTCACCAGTATGACGCTCTATCTTATGTTGTCTTTTGTGTTCCTACATGGCCAGGCATGGGAGAGACATGCCACTGTAACATAGCACCCTTGTTGCTTTTCTTGCAACTAACTTGCGTTTTCCACTTTTTTGTTTTCAGGTGGGACGATGCCAATGAGTTGCTGGAGGAGATGCTTTCAAACAGAGTATCAAATATTCATCAAGTTATCGGGCAAATGATCAAGGGAGATTATGATGATGATTCAAATTGGCAGATAGTGGAATATGTCTTAGACAAACTCAGTTCAGAAGGATGTGGTTTGGGAATAAGGTTCTACAATGCTCTTCTAGATGCTTTGTGGTGGCTGGGCCAGAAAGAGCGAGCTGCAAGGGTACTCAATGAGGCAACAAAACGTGGAATTTTCCCTGAGTTATTCCGGAGAAACAAACTTGTGTGGTCTGTTGATGTGCATAGGTAGGTTAAGATCCCTACGCTGGCCTCGTTGGTTGAGTTCCAGTCAATCTAATTATTAGTTTTCGATGTTCTGCAGAATGTCAGAGGGTGGCATGTACACGGCGCTATCTGTTTGGCTAAATGATCTGAGTGATATGCTTGTAAAGGGACAAGATCTTCCTCAACTAGCTGTTGTTGTTTCAGTGTAAGTACTTTGATGTTGGCTAGCTCATTGCAGGATGCTTCCTTCTGTAACTTATTTTACTTTCTGAAATTAGCAGACGAGGACAATTGGAGAAAAGCTCCGCTGCAAGAGAATCTCCCATCACGAAAGCTGCTTTCTCCTTCTTGCAGGATAATGTCTCGTCGTCGTTTTCCTTCACGGGATGGAACGGAGGTCGCATTATGTGCCAGCGATCTCAGCTCAAGCAGTTACTTTCTACTCAAGAACCAACTTCAGAAGAGTCCCAAAAAAGTAGCCTAGTCGCTTTAACAAACTCGCCAATCTTTTCTGCTGGAACAAGAACTTCAACAAGCAGTGACACGAACAACAGCAGCGGTAACCCTTCCCAAAGAAGAACTAAGATGAAAAAAGAACTAGCGGGAAGCCCAGCTTAACCGGTTTTGGTAATTTCCAGCAACCAAAGGCCTCTTCAGTCTTTCTCGATCTTGACTGGTTGGTGAAAACCGTGCTTCTAGTCATTCACCTGCACTCCACGTCCATGCTAATATGTTGTCGTGCCAAACAGTAGTGTCAGCCTCTGATAGACAGAAGAGTCCATATAGGAAGAAGATAAGTGGTTGTCTTAGTTTATATGCAGAAGTGATGCTACAAAATGTAGAAGTACGTAGCAAACCATACTTTTGATGGAATTGTTAGTCAGATCCATGATTTTGCAGCCATAGATTTATGTTTTTCTTTCATGTCTTTCTGGTTACTACTGTGAAGCTAAATGCTGTTGTAATATATCAAAGATCTAGTGTTTGCTTGTCACATCTGTGATGGTCCGTCACTATCTCCAAATCTAACTTATTACACACCATGACCAAGTGGTCTGAGTTTAAGTTGGAACACAACAACTCCACCCAAGATAAAGAATTAACTAGTTGATGTGCAAGATTCTCCGTCTGTGTGATTCATCTGCTTTCTTTCTGATTCAGGCAAGTCACAACAGGCTTCTCATCGAAATGGTAAAAAAAGAAGAAAAATAAAGGAGAAAGGAAAGCTCTTCTTTAGTGCTTTACACACTACTCTTAGGTCTGCACTTTGTGTGCATAAAAATAATGGTGTCTTTGCTTTCTATCCGATGCTAGTGCCTTCTGTGTTTTTGCTGTCTTCCAAAACTATTTACCAAAATTATCTGTATACTTTTTAGTTTCTTTTCCCCTATAAATCTCAAAAAATAAACAACATTATATTATTGTGATCATTTCGCTTATCCTAACATTCTTTAAGTATCACCTCTTTAGTTAATGTTGCAAACTTGCAGTTGTGAATGATCAATGAATGATGATCAAACACCTTATGATGCTCTTGATGTTTATAGTCAAATTAGGTCCAAACTCCATTTTAAAAATTAATCTTACAATCAACTAAACTATCAAAAAAATTTAGTTAGATGAAATAATGTTTGTTATATTTGTACTCTGTATAGGTTATTATAAATTCAGAAAGGATTTACCTGTCTCCACGGTCTTTTTAGAGATCTACTCAAGGATAGACAAGATATAGTTGTTTATAAAATAAAGTACTAGGTTGTAGCTGTAACTTGATATTATAAGAGAAGAGAGTACAGAATCATTCAGAAGCTGACTATTTTTCTAACATCAAGTTGCATGCGCTTAGGAAGGGACATTGAGTTGACCAGATTCGTATAGTACAATTACAACCCTACATTTTTATCATAAATAATTTACAAGGGTAATATATTACATAAAAAGTTGCATATTGTAACATTTTTTGATACATAGAATAAGATATCCTGAGCTAAAAGAATAGCTGGAGACCTTAATAAACCTATGATATCTAGTCAGCAACGAAATAAAAAAAGTCTATCCGAACGAAAAATAGGTAGAGAGACAGGCAGGTTAAGATAGAGAGATAATACAGACGAATAATAATTGAACACGTGTCATATGATACCAGCACCAGCAACCACAACATGCAATAATTTAAGAAAGAAGCACGTGGTTTTTGGCTTATAAAATGCAAAGCACAGATCTACTCAACACCACCACCACTCCATTACCATTTGCTCTGTACTTTTTGATTCCTTAACGTTGTAAGAAGGAAAACACCACCAGCTCCGGGGTAATAACATGGCGGATGGTAGTAGTTGTTCGTCGGATTCAGGCTGCATCAGTAGAGAGATCATGCTTTTTGGTGTCAGGGTGGTTCTTGATCCGATGAGAAAGAGTGTGAGTTTGAACAACTTGTCTGAGTACGAGCAGACGGAGGAGATCCCAAAGATCATCATCGCCGAGGATGAAAAGAACAAAACCTCCTCTGGTTACGCCTCCGCGGACGACGCTGTTCCGATCTCTTCTAGCCGAGAGAGGAAACGAGGTACTGTCTTAGATTTAGATGTAACTTAACATGCTTTTGTCAAAGAAAAAAAAAAGAAAACATGCTTTTGTCTGATTATATTGATTAGAGATTTGTCTTAATGTTGACTTTTGTCTTGTTTTTTTGAAACAGGAGTTCCATGGACAGAGGAAGAGCACAAGCTGTTCTTGCTTGGGCTGAAGAAAGTAGGGAAAGGAGATTGGAAAGGAATATCTAAAAACTTTGTCAAGAGCAGGACGTCTACGCAAGTAGCTAGTCACGCTCAGAAATACTTCCTCCGGCGAAGTAATCTCAACCGTCGCCGGCGAAGATCTAGCCTCTTTGACATGACAACTGACACGGTAACTTCTCTACTGATTAAGTCATGTTTAAAACAAAACTTAGTTAAAGAAGTCTTGAAGACAGAGAATCTATATATGGTGACTATTGGTTAATAAAATATTAAGCATAACAAACAAACATTGATTTGTTTGATCATCAGGTCATGCCCATGGAAAAAGATCAGATGCTTATGCATGAGAACATGTCACAACCATCTTCTCTTGTACCTGAAATCAAGATACACCCGGTTATGCAAATCTTTCCTGAGTTTCCGGTACCAACATCTGGTGATAATGCATCGAGGAACCATCTGGTACCATTTACTTTTCAAGCAAGGCCTGAACCCATCTCTCTCAGCCTCACACTAGCCTCATCTAATCTTAATGAGCCGTCTTCCTCAAGGCACTCAGCATTCAACACGATTGGAGTTGCTTAGAGAAACCCCCCAAAAGGTTGAATCTGCAACACAACACACCTTGTTTGTTTCTCTGTTGTACAGATAGGTCTTGAGATTTTATTATGTATTTGGCTGAAGAGACCTGTGTCAAAAGAAGAATAATAGACAGAGGAGTTTGGAGAATAGTTTCTAAGTTTGGTTTTTAGGGTCTCATCATCATCATCATCTTTTTTTCCTTCCATGCTTGGAAGTTGTTGTAATACTACTTACCTGGTCATTCGTGTGGATCTATATCAAAACTTATAAAAACTATATTAACGTTATGTTTCATTCATGTTCTTGCAATATATATTAAAAACAGAGTCGTACTTGCTTCTCATGTGGTGGCCATCTCTATCAATACTTGGTGATTCATGGGGGGTTTCAGGGTTATATTATAATATCTAATGTCCATACAGAGACAAGGTGTTGTAGGGTTCGTGGAATAATGTCATTATCTTTAATGATTCCAATAATGTCTCATGTTATTGGTTGCCTCCATTATAGTGGAGCTTTTTGTTGTCCCATCAAAATCCAGATTCTTTTTAAAAAAAAATTTTGGTGTGGGATGATTAGGTACATTACCTGTTTCGTAAGCAATAATCTTCCAATCACAGAACATGATCCCCATTCATTAACCAACCAATCAAACAACATCATATTCATATTCGCTAGATGTTTTGCATGCGCATACATTCATAATATTTTTTAAAATATTTATAAGTAGATGTATCACCAATTCAAAGACCATCAAAATAAATTATTGTTGATAAGGTTAAAATATTTTAAAATAAATTTTAAACATCAAAATTTTAATATATAATATTTTTTCCAGCACAGTATAAATAATTATTGCGTAAATAAACTTGGAAATATTCATGCGTTTGAAATAATTAATATTAATTAAATATTAATTTTCTATATATGACAAAAAAATTCTTTGGTAAATAGTAGTATAGATGGTCTCATGTGTGTGTTGGCATATCCTCTGTTTTGGTCGTGTATGGTTGTAAAGTTCTTGTCTTGACACTTGTATCTCTAAACTTGTCAATTTCAATCCATCGTTCCAGTCTAATCTACTCTGTTTTAGAGTCTCACAACCCATAAATAGAAACACAAGTCACAAAAGAGGGACAGATAGAGATCACCATCTCTGTTTCTTGTTGATTTATTTAACCAATTTGATCTCACATGCATGATCACACAATTGCTCTGTTTCTTCTTGTTTCTTCTATTACAAGCAACCATGATGTTTAAACGCTCTTTTAAGACCTTCGTTGAACAAGAACTCGGATCTTTCCCTAAATTCCTCATCTACACCGTCCTCGAATGGATCCTCATCACCGCCCTCTTCGTCGACGGCGTTCTCGCCTTTCTATCAAACCAATACGCCAGATTCTTCGATCTCAACGCTCCTTGTCTCCTCTGCACCAGAATCGACCACGTTCTCGTCCCTAGGGATCCTCATTTCTATTACAACGACTCGATCTGCGACTCTCACAAGAAGAAAGTCTCTTCCCTTGCTTATTGCCACGTCCACAAGAAACTCTCCGAGATCAAACACATGTGCGAAGGATGTCTTCTCTCTTTCGCCACAGAGAAAGAATCTGATTGTGATACGTATAAGTCTCTCATTGGGATCTTACATAAAGATCTTGAGGTTCTTATAGACGATGAAAGAGATCTTCCCTTGGGGCTCAAGAAACAGGACGATCTTGTTCAGACAACAACACATCTGATAGATTACAAGACAGATAGCTTGAAACAACATTGTTCGTGTTGTGGAGAATTATTGAAGACGAAATCTGAAAAGTTTCTAAAGAAGAACAATTCTTTCCTTGCTCCTGCTCCTTCTCCTAGGGTTTCGTACAACAAGCTGTCTGAAATTAATGAGTCCGAGTTTAAGGACTTTGATGTGGAGGAGAGAACACCGAGTTTTGTAAGAGGAGGCAACAAGTTCTTTGGGGTCCCTCTGTCTGATTCAGCGCAAAACAGTCCAAGATGGTCCGTTCGATCTCTCAGGAAACCCTCTTTGGATAAGATTGAGATACCTGATTCCAACGGTGAATCCATCCTTAATCAGCTCAAGAAAGAGGTTCGCTTGGACAAGAAGTCACTGATAGATCTGTACATGGAGTTAGATGAAGAGAGGAGTGCTTCAGCTGTTGCAGCCTACAACGCGATGGCTATGATCACAAAGCTGCAAGCCGAAAAATCGGCTATTCAAATGGAGGCTTTGCAGTACCAAAGAATGATGGATGAACAGGCTGAGTATGACCAAGAGGCTTTGCAGTCTATGAGTAGTGACTTGGCGAAGAAGGAAGAGGAATTTAAGGAACTTGAAGCTGAGTTTGAGGCTTACAGAGAGAGATATGGATGTTTAACTGATGATGAAGCCTCGGGAGATGAGTTTCTTGAGGAACAAGGTAACGCTAGAGCAGATGATGGAGCCTCAGGAGATGAGTTTCTTGAGGAACACGGTAATGCTAGAGCAGATGACGACTGCCAAGAAACCAAACCAGACTCTGACTTTGAAGATTGTTCTTCAAATCATGAGGAGGATGTAGAAAACATTGATCAAAATAGGTCTTGTAGATCCGAAGAATCTGGACTTTTGGTACAAATGAAAAAAAGCTCAGAAGAGTCTACTGAAGTAAATGGTGCATCTGGAGAGGAAGAGAAAGGTATGAGTTTATAAGAATTTTACTTTGTGTTCTTTATTTATTCTGATTAGAAAACCTTTTTCTTTATGTTTGTGTTGTTGTGGTGAAATTGAGCAGGAAGTGTAAGCAAAGAAGGGATAGTAAAAGAGCTATCAGAGATCACAGAGAGGCTAAGTGCACTTCAGTCAGATGGTGAACTGTTGAAACATATTGCAGATGTTAGTGAAGGAGAAGCAATGATATTGCAAATATCTCAGAACTTGCACATGCTTCGTAGTAGTTTTGTTGCCATGCCTTCAGAATCATGAACTTGTAATAATAACATCATTTGTTGTTTCTTGCATAACAAGACAGCTTCTAAAACCCCCTTGTATTAACTTGAAAACATTTCTTTTATTATTATTAGTTACTAAATTTTTTTAAAGTTTCTCCATGAACGTAAATTGAGGCCTGATTGGTTGAAACGCAAATTTGTTTTCTTTTTGTCCATGAAACCAAAAATTTAGTTACATTCAAACCTAACTTACTCGGCCTAAATGAAAACCAATAGTATTACACCAATTTGTACCCAATTCAATCTTTCATGTGTCTTCCTCAGACACGTCTTACCTTATCCAATCTAGTCATAGGGTTGATCCAAGACAACCCAGTTTTCTAAGGCTATATAATCTAACAATAAGCATGGTGACTTATCATCAACAACAACATCGTCCACAAAACCTTCTTCTCTCTCTCGAGTACTGTTTTAATCCTCCTTACACACTGCATCACAGGCTCACAGCCTCTTTCCAATCATGCAGTCCCATTACGTGTGTCTGAACCTGTAGAAATAAATATAGTAGAGCTTGCTTATGATACTCGGACATATAAATAGAAACTTTGACATATATGTCCACTACTACATATAAATAGATTACTTGTCAGACATTATGGGCTTAGAGCATGATTAATCCGAATTCTTAAGATGAGGTTCTTAGCAGTTGTTTTTTAATTTTTAACTAAAAATGATAAAAACCGGTTTTTAAATAAGGATTTTAAAAACCGGTTCTTACTTTTTTTTAGTTAAAAGTTAAGAAACAGTCCGCTAAGAACCTCAATCTAAGAACCCTAGGTTAATCATGGTCTTACGTCACATTTGAGACACATACACTTACATTAGATTTATTTAAATTCGTATAATATAACACAACAATAAAATAGTTATGTATTTATCTTAAAAAAAAAAAAAGAGAGATTTGAAAAATAATTAATTAAAAAGAAAAGATTTATACTAACTTACGCCTTAAAAGAATATACAACTTATGCGTATCTTAAGAACCAAGATATCTTTTCTCCATCTCTCGTCATCATCATCACCGTCTCTGCTTTTTTATTCACTTTCATTCTTTGTCCAGTGAACAAAGTTTCCAACTTTCCATCACTTTCGGATGCAAAGTTAGGTTTTTTATCCAATTCATTTAAAAATGAAGAAACCCAAATCGTCAAAACCCGAAAAAATCGACAAGCTCGATCTCTTCTCATCACTATGGAAGCAGAGATCTTTCCGCGTAATCATAGCAATAGGGCTCCTCTATCTCCTAATGGTCACTGTCGAGATACCCCTCGTGTTCAAATCCTGGTCCTCCACCTCCGTCTCCATCGATTCTCTCTCCAGACCCGAGAAGCTCGAAACAGAGCAAGACCCGCCCCAAATCGAGATCATCTCTAATCCACCTCCTAAACCGGATTCTAAACCGACCCTTAACCGTGAACACCACAGAGGTCTCCTCTCGAGCCTTAGATTCGACTCGGAAACGTTCGACCCGAGTAGCAAAGACGGGTCAGTGGAGCTTCACAAGTCAGCCAAGGAGGCTTGGCAGCTAGGGAGGAAGCTGTGGAAGGAGCTCGAGTCAGGGAGGCTTGAGAAGTCAGTGGAGAAGCCCGAGAATAAGACAGATTCTTGTCCGCACTCTGTTTCGTTAACCGGGTCTGAGTTCATGAACCGGGAGAATAAGCTGATGGAGCTTCCCTGTGGTTTGACGTTGGGCTCGCATATCACTTTGGTCGGGAGGCCGAGGAAGAGTTATCCTAAAGGAGGAGATGGAGACGGGTCTATGTTGGTTTCTCAGTTTGTGATTGAGCTTCAGGGTTTGAAGACTGTTGATGGAGAGGATCCTCCTCGGATCTTGCATTTTAACCCGAGGCTTAAGGGGGATTGGAGCAGAAGGCCGGTGATTGAGCAGAACACTTGTTATAGGATGCAGTGGGGTTCTTCGCAGCGGTGCGAAGGGTGGAGGTCAAGAGCTGAGGAAGAGACTGGTGAGTGAGGTTTATTCTTTTCTGATTTGGTATCTCTTTAGTACTTCCTGGGTTTCACAGAGTGTGTCATTTGGACACATTTCACCAATGTTCAAGAAATTGGTACGCGGTAACTAGCCTAGGCGGATTATTTGGAGCCTAGGCGCCTGAGGCTTTAACGAATTATTGATTTATTTTATATATATTTTACATTTATATGAGATATTTTAGTTTTTGATTTTTAGTTATAAAATTATTGTGATGAATTATTAAAATAGATATACAAAACAAAAGAAATTAGAAAGTTTTGTGGATTTATACTAACTTTATTGTTTAATTTGACATATTTAGACCAATTTAGATCGATTTTAACCGATTTAGAACAACTTAAACCGATACAAATCATAAAAATCAGTATAAATAGGATTTTTGGGAAATCGTTTCGGATAGGACCGAGTTACCACCTAAGGAGGGGTCTAGGCGCCACCTAGACCGAGTTTTAGAACCTTGCTTTTCGCACCTATGAAGAAAATGATGGAAATGCTTTTATTTTTTCATTAACTAAGTTTCTTTAACCAATAGTATTTGAGATAAATAAAGATCAATGCATTTTACAATTAAAATTCAGCTGAAAGTAAGTAGAAACTGCGTTGAAATTCTCTAACGGTGACACTTTTGAGAAACAGAGGGAGTAATACTTTAGTGTGTTGTTTGCAGTTGATAGTCATGTGAAGTGTGAGAAGTGGATCCGTGATGATGATAACTACTCAGAAGGGTCGAGGGCGAGATGGTGGCTGAACAGACTCATAGGAAGGAGGAAAAGAGTCAAAGTAGAATGGCCGTTTCCTTTTGTGGAAGAGAAGCTCTTTGTTCTCACTCTCAGCGCTGGTTTAGAAGGTTACCATATCAATGTTGATGGACAGCACGTTACATCTTTCCCTTACCGCACCGTGAGTATATATACCTTACTCCATTTCTACATCATTGTGTTCAGATAAGTACCAATGAATTCTTTGTAGGGTTTCACACTAGAGGATGCAACAGGACTGACTGTGAACGGAGACATTGATGTTCACTCTGTGGTTGTTGCCTCTCTGCCAACATCGCATCCCAGCTTCGCTCCCCAGAGGCATCTCGAGTTGTCGAAAAGATGGCAGGCTCCTTTAGTACCCGATGGGCCTGTGGAGCTTTTTATCGGTATTCTTTCGGCAGGGAATCATTTCGGAGAACGGATGGCTGTGAGGAAGTCGTGGATGCAGCATGTTCTTATCACATCTTCAAAAGTTGTTGCTCGTTTCTTTGTGGCACTCGTAAGTTACATTTTTTCATCAAGTATAACTCTTTGAACGATAGATAACTGAGGGGCACTCGTGTGCGTTTCACAGCATGGGAGGAAAGAGGTGAATGTGGAACTGAAGAAAGAAGCAGAGTATTTTGGGGACATTGTGCTTGTTCCTTACATGGATAGCTATGATCTTGTCGTCCTCAAAACTGTTGCCATATGTGAACACGGAGTGAGTTATATTAGGACATGTTTCCACATGAATCGTTCTTTGATGAAATGTTTCTGATGAGGAGTTGACTGGTGCAGGCTCTTGCATACTCTGCAAAGTATATAATGAAGTGTGACGATGATACATTTGTGAAACTTGGCGCAGTGATCAATGAAGTGAAGAAAGTACCCGAAGGTAGAAGCTTGTATATTGGTAACATGAATTATTACCACAAACCTCTCCGTGGTGGTAAATGGGCTGTCACTTACGAGGTATAACATACTTCTGCATCACACTCCATCTCTGTGTTGTTTGATATAGTGAAATGGTGTTTGAGTGGTTGTTATATATCAGGAATGGCCAGAGGAAGACTATCCACCCTATGCAAATGGACCTGGATATGTTCTGTCTTCTGACATTGCACGCTTCATTGTTGAAGAGTTTGAGAGACACAAACTACGGGTAAGCAGAAGAGAGGAATTATAACTAACTGTGAAACACCTCTTGTTTATTCTCAGTTGTATATCCAATTTATTTTTGTTTTGTGGTAACACCAGCTGTTCAAGATGGAGGACGTGAGTGTAGGAATGTGGGTGGAGCATTTCAAAAACACATCAAACCCAGTGGACTACAGACACAGTCTTAGATTTTGCCAGTTCGGTTGTGTTGAGAACTACTACACAGCTCATTACCAGTCTCCAAGACAGATGATATGCTTATGGGACAAGCTCTTAAGACAGAACAAACCAGAGTGTTGTAATATGAGATGATGATTCTCGAGGGAAACAGTTTAACGTTTTCCGAGTATAATGTGCCTTTCAAGCGTGCTGTAGAAAGCCAATTTTGCAAGCTCACCATAGAGAGACTCTGGACTTCACTTTGATTGGTCTGCAAGCTTCAAGCCTTCAGAAAATGCAGAGAAGAGTAGGGGAGAGAAAATTAGTCTTACTGTTTATTCACTTCAATCAGTTCATTTATTTTCATATGTATAAAACCAATTTCTTCATATAAATGGAAATTTTTGTTCACCTCTTCATAGAACAAGAAACACTTTATGGCCTTTATAAGGATTCTCCATAGCTACAACGTTGGAAAAGAGTTAATTGTACACTGAGATTAACAACATTCACAATGTCAAATAACATACATTTGTAAAAATCTCTTCAACCTGTCTCATTTCTGATACATGTATGTGTGCAGTCTCTCAGAACATCCTGATCATACAAATTGAATAACAGAACTCACAAATATTCTTTAAAACATATGAAAAAAAAAGATAGACCTTCTCCACATACACTTACACTAACAAAGCCAGTAGAATCAAAGACAAAGACACCAAGATTCCATGGAAACCATTCATATGCATATAATAAGAAGACGACGAAGAAGGAGAAACCGAGGGACCAGGGTTTCTTCTAGCTACTGTGGAGTTCTCCTTGGAGCAAGTCAAATTGCAGCGGCTTGGCCTAACCACTCTATAGACACCATTGCTTGTTAACAAGTAGATGTCTTTGTTGTTGTCCTCACCAAATGAGAAGATATATCCTAAAGACAACCCTGAAGTTCCAGGAGAATCATCACATTTCATTGGTGAGTCACTGGCGCAGCTGAAGGTTATTCTGTGGGACACAAAGTTCCCGCTATTAGAAGGCGTTTCAATCCCCGCCCACACTCCATTTCCATAAAGATCAGCATACAAGTACCTGCAAAAGAAACATTATAGTTGCAATGTAGCTACAAAGATATGAGAAAGCAGAGAAAAAAAGAAGAGTGTGTGTGTTGTTGGCCTCACATTCCATCTATGCAAGGATCTGTCTCTGATCTATAAAAGTATCCTCCAGTGATTGAAGCTGATTTTCCACTTGAGTCAACTTCAGAGTGGTTGTAACCCATCACAGGAAATATAGTGTTTATTGATTCAGCAGATGTGTTTCCACCAGGAGATGACTCAGGTTGGAAAAGTTCAGGGCCTTCAAACACACGCCAACCGTAGTTTCCTCCTTTGGTAATAAGATCCACCTCTTCATATGTGTCCTATCAACAACAAAACATATCAAGAATATTGCAAACAGAACAAACAGACGAAACAAACCATTCATTTACCTGTCCAACATCAGCACACATGAAGTAAGAAGGCCTAGAAGAATCAAAGCTACATCTCCAAGGGTTTCTCAATCCAACAGCCCATATCTCAGGTTCAAGCTCTTTGTCTTCACGGAAAGGGTTGTCTTTAGGGATAGAGTAGTTTCCCCACAGACCCCTTTTGGAGATATCGGAAGCGCTAGGAATGTTATCCACATCAACCCTCATGATCTTCCCTAGCAAAGACTTCTTGTTCTGTGAGAAGTTATAAGGGTCTGCTCCTCCACCTCCATCTCCCATCATAAAGTATAAGTACCCATCTGAAGGACCAAAGAGAATCTGTCCAGCATGGTGTGATGTGAAAGGAAGTCCCATTGTGAATATCCTCCTCACTTCTGTTGGCTTAGCGTTCTTGGCCTAAACAACAAGTAGAGGCTCTTAACAACAAAGATCTTTAGATGCAGAGAAGCCAGTCAAGAATACTCCCTCCCTTTCAGTTCCGTTGTTGTTGTAGAGTAACATTTCTCGTTTCAAAATAAATGTAGTTTTATAATTTCAATGCAAAATTTATTGACTTTCTATTCTAATATATTTTTTATTGGTTGAAGTTTGGTTAGATGTATTGGTAACGATGTTTTTATTTAGTAAATATACAAAAATTAAATATTTTTTTAATCTGTGTGGCCAAGTCTAAAACGACAGTTAAAATGAAACGGAGGGAATAGTAAAAATACCTTAGAAGGGTCTGAAGAGGTACCATTGGCTGAGTATTCAGCTATTACAGTTTGGAACTGGCATGGTTGAGATCCACTATCAGGAGTTATCTTGGAAGGATCACAGTTCACATCAGAGTTACAAGAGCATCTTCCAGTACAGCCAGGCCACTTGGACTTGTCACAGTTGAAAGAAGCGAAAAATCGCCCGTTCTGAGCAAACTTGGGATGAAAAGCCATACCCATCATTCCAAAAGAAGTATCAAAATGAACTTCATCAGTCAAATCAACAAAGGGACTAGATGGATCCACATCCAACACCCCACCCGAGTCATGATCCGGTAAACCAGCCAAGAACACTACTCCAGGTTGTGTAGAGAAGAAGGCGCGGTTTGAGCCATCAGGGTGAGGAACCATGTTGAGGTAAGATCCGTTTCCGATTTTCTCAAGGCATAGACCAGGAGGTGGCTTGTCAGGAGTAGTGTCATTAAGTGTAACTGGCTCACCGCTGAAGCAAATGGTTTCGTTGGAGCTAGCAAAGGCGCTGCAGAAATCGGTTTTGGACTGCCATAGATCAGCAAGCTTGGAGGCATTGGTATTCACTGGGGCTCCCGCTTGGCCTTGTAACGAGGGAGCAAAAAGAGAGCCTGATATGGAGATGTTTTGACATGTCTCCCATGTTTCAGAGCAGAAGTCCTTAGTGGAATTAGCTGAACTGGTATTGCTGCAGAGGATTGGAACAGATAGCTGATCTGAATGGTCTCTGAATAACTCTGATGAAAAAGGATCACATCTCTGTAACATCACAGTGACAAAGAAAAAAAAGGAAAATTTAAAACATAATTCATCTTTTATAGATTCTTTCCAAAAATAGAACAGCACAAACATTTCAGAATCTTTTAGAGATAAAAAAAAGGAGAGATTGTACTTACAGAACAAAGGATTGACTTTACAACAGAAGCACAAGCCTTGTCTGAAATGTTCATAGACTGAAACTGCTTGTTCAGATTTGAATCTTCCTTTGTATCGCAGCATGTTTTGCCTTTGTAAGGACAAAAGCTCAATGTTGAATTCCTCTCTAAGGGAGCTCCTGAAAAAAAAAACCAAAAAAACAAACATAAAACAAAGAAAACTTAAAAAGTCAAAACCATGAGAAGATACAAAAAAAAAAAAAACTTACTTGAATCAGAACAAAGAGGAAGAGCCAATGAAGAAAGAGTCAAACATGAGATGAACAAGAAGAAGATCACAAGAGATCGATGAAGCATCATCATCTAGTCTCACAAGAGACAGATCTTGAGGTATGGATAATGACAGTGGAAAAGAAAAGCAGTCTGTATCTTATACATCTGATTCTCAGGACAGGACAAGGAATCAAAATAATAGAGAACTAGTTTAGTTTGTTTGACTTTGCGGACAGAATAAATGCAGTTGCGATGGCGTTTACTGTCTTCCCATGACTACCAACAACCATATCCCCAGAAATCTCTCCTCTGATATTATTTAATGAATACTATCATCATGTTGCGTTGATTTTTTCAACTTTCTCGTGTCAGAGAGACACTGAACAATAAGTTCCTGTCTTTTCTTTTTCTTTTGCTTTGCTAGCTTTTGATTCTTTTTTTCTCTCCTTCACGAGCTTATCCTCTTGAGGTAAGAAAGTCAAAGTAGTTGACATTTTATGCCTGGTTTGGCGATTTCTAGGAAGTTTATTACCGTTTAAAAGAAAAAGGTAGGTTATAAGTTAATAAAACAAAAGATGACAGAGAACATTGTACAAGTTCTCTCTTTACGGCTACAAAAAGCCAAAACTTTTTTTTTATCAAAATAATTTGAAAATTGTCAACTATAAAAGGCAATGAAAAGATACTGGTGAATGGTGATTGGTTTGTGATTAGTCTGAACAATGAATGAATGAGACAGACTTATAGCCTGCAATTATTATTTGAATGCATAATTAAAAACAAATACTTATGAATTAAATAATTTCAACACTCATTGGGAGGAGATGTCTCTCTAGTCTCTCTATACACAAACTACAAATAAAGGAGACAAAGATCTCAGCTGTTTTTGGTTCCCATCTCTAAACCCAGATAACTGATACAAACATAAGTTAACAAAAATCTTACAGGTAAAGTAGTTGATGTACATGAGCTCATGCATTCATTTTCCTAAGTATCATATTCACCAGAACTCTACCGACGATGCAACCTTTTGCCAGCTCTAGGATAAAGTTCATGAAACTAGTGTTTTAGGAGCCAAAGTACATCTATATTTGTAGGATATTATTTAAAGAACTAACTGTTAGAGAACTGAACGTGGTACAAATAGCCACAGGAAACCCAAAGAAGACGACACAGGTGACAGCCTGACAGCCCCCATAATTAATAACAAAGGAAAGTCTGAAGCAGTGAGAGCCAATACCATTTGTTCCCCTCCCTACAGAAGATATATGAACCAATGGGACTAGCAACGGATATGGTGTCGAAGATGCTTCCCATGTGGCGAGCCCGAATAGTTCAGAGGTGATTGTAGGCATCACTGCATCAGTGAACCATAACAAACTCCAACTATATCACAGAACCTACATAGAGGTTTCCTTCCTTGATCACCGAACTCTGTTGTTAATGGGCCTTTCATAATATTATTTTAGTCTTACTGTTTATTCACTTCAATCAGATAATTTATTTTCATATGTATAAAACCAATTTCTTCATATAAATGGAAATTTTTGTTCTCTCTTCATAGAAATGAAACATTTTATGGCCTTTATAAGGATTCTCCATAGCTACACATGCTAGGATCAAAGACAGTGAACATGTTCTTTTTGGTTTAGTACAACGTTGGAAAAAAGTTAATTTTACTTCATCTGTTTCAGTTTAGTTGTCTTGTCGTTTTATAATTTCAATGCAAAATTTATTGAGTTTATATTTTAATCTATTTTTCTGTTGGTTGAAATGTGGTTATGTGTATTATTAATGATGTTTTTATTTAGTAAATAAAAAAAATTAAATGTTTTCTTAATCTGTACCCAAATCTAAAACGACAATTAAAATGAAAGGGTTGGAGTAGTAAAATACCTTAGAAGGGTCTGAAGAGGTACCATTGGCTGAGTACTCGGCTATTACAGTTTGGAACTGGCACGGTTGAGATCCACTGTCAGGAGTTATCTTGGAAAGATCACAGTTCACATTGTTGATATGAAGAATTAAACAAAGGGAAGTAGTGGAGGAAGTGGGAGAAGTGGCCATATCACTTACCAAATGGGGAGGAGTGGCTAGTCCACTACTAGTTAGTGGAGGAAGTGGGAGGAGTGGTCATATCATTTACCAAATGGGGAGGAGTGGCTAGTCCACTACTAGTTATTTATTCTTCCACCATTGAGTGCTTATTGCTTTTGTTTCCTTTAAATACACAATGTATGTTACACAATTAAACATACAATTCAATACAAACATTTCTTTCATTCTCTCAATCTCACAAATCCTCTCATTCTCTTAAATTCTCAAATTTCTCTTCTCTCTCAAATACTTACGGTTACTTCACTCCTTTTTTACTTTGTTCGTGTGCTTCATCACGGTTTAAACACTTAGAAGCTCTCATAATCCCACAAATTATCATGGTATCAGAGCAGCAACAATCTTGAAACCTTTCTAAATTCCGCAAAATCAAAACTCTGTTTCTAGTTCTTAAACTCTACCTCTGACCAAGTAAATCCCCAAGATGGAGAACAACAACAACAATAACAACAACCGCATCAGCATACCTGTGACCCTGAAGGGGATTAACTACCTCTTGTGGGCCAGGATGGTGAAGATTGCCCTTGGAGGAAAGGGTTTGTGGAGTCATGTCTCAGCAGAAGCAGCTCCAAAACAAACCACCCAAGGAGAAGATGGACAGGAGATTGTGGTAGCTACTGATGAAGACAAATGGGCTCAGGAAGATCTCATGGTTCTCACAGTGCTCCTTAGCTCCCTAGAACCCGCCATCATGGAGTCTTACTCCTACTGTGAAACT
The DNA here is from genome assembly GCF_020379485.1 of Brassica napus. Classification (NCBI taxonomy): domain Eukaryota; kingdom Viridiplantae; phylum Streptophyta; class Magnoliopsida; order Brassicales; family Brassicaceae; genus Brassica; species Brassica napus. The sequence continues at coordinate 45,324,486 of NC_063449.1, read as the reverse complement.
ACCAAGCAGCTGTGGGATACACTCTACAAAGTGTATGGAAATACCTCCAACCTTACAAGGGTCTTTGAAGTAAAAAGAGCTATCAATACCCTCAACCAAGGAGATATGGAGTTCCAGCCTCACTTTGGCAAGTTCCGGTCTCTTTGGGCAGAGATGGAACTACTCAGACCACATACTACCGACCCCGCCACTCTCTTAACCAGGCGTGAAGAGGACAGAGTGTTTGGACTACTGCTCACGCTTAATCCATCTTATGGGAGCTTAATCAAGCACATCCTGAGAGCTGACAAGTTACCTGACCTGGATGAAGTATGCGCTCAAATTCAGAAGGAAGAAGGCTCTGTGGGCTTATTTGGAGGCAAGGGAGACTTAAACATGGCACATCAAGCTGAACGAGCCGTGTCAAACAAGGCAGCTTACAAGCTAGATGAGAAGAAAAACTTGACCTGCGATCACTGCAAGAAGAAGGGCCACATGAAGGACAAATGCTGGATACTACATCCGCACCTCAAGCCCAACAAATTTAGGGACAACCGCCCTCAATACCAAGATGCAAGAGCCAACTTCTCAACTGATGGTGCTGAGCCAACAACACCAATCACCATGGGTATAAGCAACCTAGGTGTGGGAAGAGCTACTGCCTCCACATCAGGCTATGCCACGCCAAGAGCCAATCTAGATGAGACCATCAAGAAGTCTGACTTAACCGCTCTCATCAAGGCTCTCAAGGAATCTGGTATATCTAAAACTCTTGGTATCTCCCTTAATGCTTCTCACAATGCAAATGGTTCTATGAATAATTTTAAATCGGCTAAGCCCTTAGTTATAGACTCTGGTGCTTCTCATCACATGATAAGTGATTTAGAACTGATTAAGAACATAGAACCGGCTTTAGGAAATGTGATGATAGCAAATGGAGATAAAATTCCAATAAAAGGTGTAGGTGAACTTAGATTGTTTGATAAAGAATCTAAAGCTTTCTATATGCCTACATTTGCCTCAAACCTACTGTCTGTTAAAAAAGTAACTAATGATCTCAATTGTCAAGTTACTTTCACGCCTAACAGTGTATACTTTCAGGATATTGATTCTAGTAAGTTGCTTGGCAAAGGTGTTACCAAGGGAGACTTGTACTTACTTGAGGACACAAGACCTGTATCTCAATTATCGTGTGTGTTTCATTCTGTTTCTGAATTCCCTAAAGATGAAATCTGGCATGCTAGACTAGGACATCCCCATTCTCGTGCCTTGAACATCCTGTTGCCTAGTATTTCTTTTAAAAATGAGTGTGAAGCGTGTATATTAGGAAAACATTGCAGAACTGTGTTTCCTAAATCAAAAACCCAATATGAAAACTGCTTTGATTTGATTCACTCTGATGTGTGGACTGCTCCATGTGTATCTAGAGAACAACATAAATATTTTGTGACATTCATTGATGAAAAATCTAAATACACATGGATCACTTTGTTGCAATCTAAGGATAGGGTGCTAGAAGCATTTAAAAATTTTCAGAACTATATTACTAACCATTTCAATGTTAAGATTAAAATTCTTAGATCAGATAATGGTGGTGAATATACTAGCACAACCTTCAAACAACATCTAGCCTCACATGGAATCATTCAACAAACCAGCTGTCCTTACACACCCCAACAAAATGGTGTGGCTGAAAGAAAGAATAGACACTTGATGGAAGTGGCAAGGAGTATGATGTTCCATACAAATGTACCCAAGCGGTTTTGGGGGGATGCAGTAGTCACAGCCACCTACCTAATCAACCGCACACCTACAAGAGTCCTCTTTGATGCCACCCCATATGAGGTACTAAACAAATCTAGACCATCAATTGATCATTTGCGTGTGTTTGGGTGTGTGTGCTTTGTTTTGATTCCAGGAGAACTAAGAAACAAACTGGAGGCAAAGAGCACAAAGGCAATGTTCATTGGATACTCTACGCACCAAAAGGGGTACAAATGCTATGTACCAGAGACAAGGAGAGTCCTAGTATCCAGAGATGTTAAGTTCATGGAATCCAAGGCCTATTATGATGAGAAGAGTTGGGAGGAACTCAAAGATCTATCTCATTCTGCCTCGGACAGAGCTAACAACCTGAAGATTCTTATGGAAAGACTCGGCATTAACCTAGAAAAGGAACCAGAGAAAGGCCGGGACACTACTCCTTATAAAGAGACCATGGTTCATAACACTGAAGACTCTCATCCTGACCATGAAGGGGGGAATGAAGATCAACCGGCGCAAGCTCAACCTGAAGAAAACCCAGTATTATCTCATGATCAAGATGAGATGGGACAACCAGACACTGAAGCTCAAGAAGGAGAACCAAGCAGCAGTAATGAACCTGAGCAGACACAAGTCCTAAGGAGAAGTACAAGGATCAGAAGACCAGCCTCAGATTGGGTTAAAAATGATTTTGTTTACTACAATGCTCAAGCTGTGGCACATCCAGAAAGTGGATTATGCTCCCTAGCTCACTATCCAGAAGAACATCAAGTCTTTATGAGTTCATTGGACCTGGAATGGATACCAAGAACATATGCAGAAGCTATGGAAGATGATGAATGGAGGAAATCGGTGGATGATGAAATGAGGGCCATGGAGAAGAACAACACCTGGTATGAGACAGAACTTCCAAAAGGGAAGAAAGCCGTGACCAGCAGACTCATACATACCATTAAGTATCTTGCAAATGGGAAGCCAGAAAGAAAGAAGACCAGACTGGTGGCAAGAGGATACACACAAGTGTATGGAGAGGACTATCTAGACACCTTTGCACCAGTGGCCAAGCTTCATACAATCCGGATTCTACTCTCATTAGCAGTGAACCTAGAATGGGACCTTTGGCAAATGGATGTGAAGAATGCTTTCCTGCAAGGAGAACTAGAAGATGAAGTGTATATGAAACCACCTCCGGGGATGGAAGAAATGGTGAAACCAGGGAATGTCCTTAGACTCAGAAAGGCAATCTATGGCTTGAAGCAATCACCAAGAGCTTGGTACCACAAGCTAAGCACTACATTGAATGGAAGGGGATTTGTGAAGTCTCAAGCGGATCACACACTCTTCACTCTCACCAGCAAGCAAGGAATTACGGTAATTCTAGTCTATGTGGATGACATCATCATCACGGGTAGTGACAAGGAGGGGATCAGTTTAACCAAGACATTTCTCAAGGCCGCATTTGACATCAAAGACCTGGGAGAACTGAAGTACTTCCTTGGCATTGAGATGTGCAGATCAAAGGAAGGATTATTCATGTCCCAAAGAAAGTATACCCTGGACATATTAAAGGAGGCAGGAGATCTTGGAGGAAGACATGCCAAGACACCACTTGAAGAAGGTTACAAGGTATTGCGAGAGGGGGAGTATGAAGACACTCCATTTGAAGATGTCAAGCAGTATAGACGGATGGTTGGGAAGCTGATCTATCTAACCATCACTCGGCCAGATGTGTGTTTCGCAGTTAATCAAGTGAGCCAGCACATGCAAACTCCCAAGGTTCATCACTGGAACATGGTGGAGAGGATTCTAAGATACTTAAGAGAAGCGCCAGGACAAGGTGTATGGATGGCTTGCAACAAGAACACTGAGGTGATAGGATACTGTGATGCAGATTGGGCTGGAGATAGAGTAGACAGAAGGTCAACCACCGGTTATTGTACATTCATTGGAGGGAATCTTGTCACTTGGAAGAGCAAAAAACAGAAAGTAGTATCTTGTTCAAGCGCAGAAGCAGAGTACAGATCAATGAGGAAGCTAACCAGTGAGCTTATCTGGATAAAGGAGCTTTTAGGCGACTTGGGAATTGAGATCACCTCTCCCATGACCATGCACTGTGACAACCAAGCCGCAATACACATTGCATCCAACTCAGTCTTTCATGAAAGGACAAAGCACATAGAAGTAGACTGCCACAAGGTCAGACAAGCAGTGGAGCAGCAAGTGATTCTCCCATGTTATACAAGAAGTGCGGATCAGCTGGCTGACATCTTCACCAAGGCGGCCAGTAGCAAAGTTTGTGAGTCCATTCTTCCAAGACTTGGACTCATAAACCTTCCATGTCAATGATCTCCTCACCGTGGAGTATTCTACTCTTTTTCCTTTGCTTGGTTTTTATCCCAAGTGGTTTTTTCAAGAAAAGGTTTTAATGAGGGAATACTTCATGGCTTTCCAAGCTTGACACTCACTACTGTCAAGCTTGAGGGGGAGTGTTAACATGAAGAATTAAACAAAGGGAAGTAGTGGAGGAAGTGGGAGAAGTGGCCATATCACTTACCAAATGGGGAGGAGTGGCTAGTCCACTACTAGTTAGTGGATGAAGTGGGAGGAGTGGCCATATCACTTACCAAATGGGGAGGAGTGGCTAGTCCACTACTAGTTATTTATTCTTCCACCATTGAGTGCTTATTGCTTTTGTTTCCTTTAAATACACAATGTATGTTACACAATTAAACATACAATTCAATACAAACATTTCTTTCATTTTCTCAATCTCACAAATCCTCTCATTCTCTTAAATTCTCAAATTTCTCTTCTCTCTCAAATACTTACGGTTACTTCACTCCTTTTTTACTTTGTTCGTGTGCTTCATCACGGTTAAAACACTTAGAAGCTCTCATAATCCCACAAATTATCACACATCAGAGTTACAAGAGCATCTTCCAGTACAGCCAGGCCACTTGGACTTGTCACAGTTGAAAGAAGCGAAGAACCGCCCGTTCTGAGCAAACTTGGGATGAAAAGCCATACCCATCACTCCAAAGGAAATATCAAAATGAACTTCATCAGTCAAATTAACAAAGGGGCTAGATGGATCCACATCCAACACCCCACCCGAGTCATGATCTGGTAAACCAGCCAAGAACACTACTCCAGGTTGTGTAGAGAAGAAGGCGCGGGTTGAGCCATCAGGGTGAGGAACCATGTTTAGGTAAGATCCGTTTCCGATTTTCTGTAGGCATAGACCAGGAGGAGGCTTTTCTGGAGTAGTGTCATTAAGAGTAACTGGCTCTCCGCTGAAGCAAATGGTTTCATTGGAGCTAGCAAAGGCGCTGCAGAAATCGGTTTTGGACTGCCATAGATCAGAAAGCTTGGAGGCGTTGGTGTTCATTGGCGCTCCAGCTTGGCCTTGTAACGAGGGAGCGAAAAGAGAGCTTGTTATGGAGATGTTCTGACATGTCTCCCATGTTTCAGAGCAGAAGTCCTTAGTGGAACAGATAGCTGATCTGAATGGTCTCTGAATAACTCTGATGAAAAAATATCACATCTCTGTAACAAAAAGGGAAAACTTAAAACACAATTCATCTCTTATTGATTCTTTCCAAAAATAGAACAGCACATACGGTTCCAAGCAGTCAAAGAAAGATCATTACAGAATCTTTAGAGACAAAAAAAAGACAGATTGTACTTACAGAACAAAGAATAGACTTTACAACAGAAGCACAGCCCATGTCTGAAATGTTCATATACTGAAACTGCTTGTTCAGATTTGAATCTTCCTTTGTATCGCAGCATGTTTTGCCTTTGTAAGGACAAAAGCTCAATGTTGAATTCCCCTCTAAAGGAGCTCCTGAAAAACAAAAAAAATCAAACATTAACAAAGAAAACTAAAAGTCAAAACCATGAGAAGATACCAAAAAAAGAAGGGAACTCACTTGAATCAGAACAAAGAGGAAGAGCCAATGAAGAAAGAGTTAAGCATGAGATGAACAAGAAGAAGAGCACAAGAGATCGGTGAAGAGACATCATCTAGTCTCACAAGAGACAGATCTTGAGGTATGGATAATGACAGTGGAAAAGAAAAGAAGTCTGTATTTTATACATCTGATTCTCAGGACAGGACCAAGAGATAGCCAGGCAAATAATACAGCTTAGTTTGTTTGGCTCTGCGGACAGAATAAATGCAGTTGCGATGGCTTTAACTGTCTTCCAATGACTACCAACAACCATATCTGTTGAACAAAATAAAGAGAACAAAATACATTTGAAAAATTTCTCTTTTAATTATTGAAAAAATTTACATAAGACAACATTGTCACTTTATGTAACCGTAAAAAACTACTTGTGACTTTTCCCACACGTCACGTCTTTACAAACGCATCCATTGGGTTTACAGTTACTTTATAATTTAATTATGTTATCATACCAAACTCAATTATAAACTAACACCCCCCCCCCTTAATTGAGTTTCGGTCTTAAACCAATGATCATTTTTTGCTCTTCATAACTTGGTGCTCTAATTTTCAACTTCATGCTTTTGCCTTTCTTCTTCGTCGTATCGCTTCTTTTCTTCTACTCTTTCTTTGGTTTTAATCTTCTTTGATATCAATTTGTACCACACGAATTTTGAACCATCACCTCGGCCTTTTTCACCCTAGTTCTTTTGTCTTCTCTTGACCATTAACTCGGTCTTCTCTAAACCTTGGTCTTCTTGGTTTTCCGAACCTTACCTTGGTCTTCGTTGCCTGTGTTTGTATGGTTTTACATAACCATCAACTTGGCCTAAACCGTAGTCTCTTTGGTTTCTCAATATCATCTAGCACAAATTTGATCTTGAATTCTCCTTAGCCAAATCCTTGAGCATCGCTTTCATAACCAACGTTTTTTTTTTTTTTTTTGTGCAGATGGTTGCGAATGGAAACTCTGTCCATCCTACTCAGCCTCTACACTTTCTTTGATGACTCTCGTTCACCATACAGGTAATTCTCTTACCTTCTTGTTTGTTGCACCACTGACACTCTCTTGTCAATTGTTTTTTTTTTTTGTTCTTGATGTAGTGACTCTTAGGATCCTTTTTCCCGCTAGTCTTCTACATGTCTCCTTCGAGTTTCATGTGACTCTATCTTCACACCTCCTTAAATTCTTTTCTCTGTTGTGCGTGAATCTTTTTCACGTCCTCTCCGGTGTTGTCTCTACAACCGCTAATGCTTCCTTTCACTTATAGGTAAGCATATCCTTAGGCTTGCTCTGTTTCTTCCAACATGCGGCCTCTCCCGTCTAGTCGTCTTTAACGAAAGACTCCACACCACTCTCATTAGTGCTGATTCGCCTTATTTTGTCTTTTTTCAACAGTAGGCTTTCACGTGATTGTGTATTTTCTCACATACATCACATCAACGGTCGATCTGAATCCTTTGTTCCACCACCGTTCCCAGTTTGCTGGTGTGGAGATGCTCGTCATCTGTACGCCAGAAAAACCAATTTTTTTTTTTTTTTGAATGGAATATTTACGGAATCCCCATGAATAGGTTATCGTACTCATCCCTATCGAATATAGGAATCATTTGTTGCGATGTTCCCTCCATCGTCTTCTTCGGTTATCTCTATAACCGTTTCCCATCTTGTGCTGTGCGTGATCTTCATCACGTCTTCTCCGGTTCCTGTGCTCCCTTTTTCTCTTAGGTAAGCAGCCTCCTTTCTCGAATGGTGATTGGTTTGTGATTAGTCTGAACAATGAATGAATGAGACAGACTTATGGCCTGCAATTATTATTTGAATGCATAATTAACAACAAATATGAATTAAATAATTTCAACACTCATTGGGAGGAGATGTCTCTCTAGTATTCATGAGCTCGGGTATTCATTTTCCTAAGTATCATATTCACCAGACGATGCAACGTTTTGCCAGCTCTAGGATAAAGTCCATGAAACTAGTGTTAGATTTGAACGTGGTACAAATAGCCATAAGAAACCCAAAGAAGACGACACAGGTGACAGCCTGGCAGGCCCCATAATAACAAAGGAAAGTTTGAAGCAGTGAGAGCCAATACCATTTGTTCCCCTTCCTACAGAAGATATATGAACCAATGGGACTACCAACAGATAAGTTGTTGAAGATGCTTCCCATGTGGCGAACCCGAATAGTTCAGAGGTGATCACCGCATCAGTGAACCATAACAAACGCCAACTATATCACAGAACCTACACCGAACTCTGTTGTTAATGGGCCTTTCCTAATATTATTTTATTATTAATGGGCCGAATATTTTGGGCTATGCCCATGTCTTTTAAGAACGCGTAGTATTGATTCAATAAGCCCAATTAACTGAGAAAAAGTGGCGAGTCACGTGGAGTCACAGGAGAGCACACGACAGGCACACTGCGGCTCGTGGAGAAGACAAGATGGAACGGGATGTCCCACAACGGAATAAACTAACGGAGTCAGCGTTGACTGGTCTCCGGGGTGGAGACAACTGTACGGCCGGCCATAGTCATGCCATTTATTCATAACGTATGTGAAAATCGACCAATCGTTTTAATATCACGAGGCTGACTCAACTTAATCGCCCGCAAATCATGATAATTTTCATATTCGGACGTAATCCCCTGTAACTGTTTGTACTGATTAAAAAGAAATCATCAGGTGTCACTTAATTAGAATGACAATTTAGATTATGTGGCAGCTTAAAAATCAATCGTAAAAAATGTTGGTCCAAATCCAATTAGTAGAAAACATTATATTAACCCAAAATATAAAAGCGTGTATTCTTTCCTTAAAAAAAATTACGAAATTATCTAATATGATTGACATATACTCCCTTCGTTCCTTAAAGTTACATATTATAGATTTTTCACACGTTTTAATAAAACACATTAAATTTACATATTTTTTGTGTTTATTTTTTTCCATAATTTTAAGCCAATAAAAATTCAACTAGAGCAATTAAGTTTTTTGAAGTTTGCAATAAGTTAATAAAATATGCATTGAAAATGTAAAAAATAGATTTTTTTTTAAACAATTTTTTTCTCTAGAATATGTAACTTTAAGAAACAGAGGGAATATATGGCAATTAATGATTATGATTAATAAAGATTTGATAACAATTTTTGCATCATTCTTTATTTTTGTTTAATTTTATTTTATCAAAAAAATTAAACAATTACATTAACCTTATAATAAAAAAAATTAGATTTTTTTAATATGTTGTATTTTAAATTTTTTAAAATTACTTTAAATTACAAAAATGAGGAAACTTTATATGTTATATTTTTCTTATATGTTAGATTTTTCTTATATGATATTTAAATTTTTTTAAAAGACTTTCAATTACAAAAATGTAAGTTTTTGTTAAGCATACGACTAAAAGCATTAAAATGACATGTATCTGAAACCATATGGAAGATAAATGTCAAAATTAATTCAACTGTGGAAATAATACTGTTCATTTTTTTTCAAGAATGAGTTCGGTGGAAAAAAATAAGATTTTTTATCATAATTTATTTAATGTCCAATTCGATCAATCTATGATATATTAATTATAGTTTAGTTCGACAATTTTAATAAAAATTGATCTGGCCCATCAGAAAAAAAATTATAAAATTATATAATAACAGAAAAAAATTTATATATGTATAAATAACATGATCAAATATAAAAAATTATCGATAATATATACAAATAAACTCAACATTATTAAAAGACATCATCAAATCATTAACAAATCTAGTACTATCAAATCATTTGTGTTTAGTATTGATCTCTCTTAAATCTAAATGTTATTCTCTGATCACGCATTGTACTTAAACTTGTAATTAATGTGTGTTCGGCTCCATACTGTGTGTGTATCATCATCAACGACGACCTTGGAGAAATAAGCTAGTTTTTGAACAGCTGACGAAAAGGTTAATTGTTTCTTTTTTTCTTAAGTAGTAGTATTAATGTTGATTGAATCGTACTTAGCAATATGATAACTTATCTCCATTCGTGTTAAATAATTAATCTTAATACCAGGAAGTCAATTTTTGAAGGTACTAATTAAAAGCTTTCTGAATTGTAAACTTTGTTTTTTTAAAAAAAATATTAGTAATGAAAATAGATACGTTTTCATACATTTTATGAGTATCTTTATTTTGTATTTGTACGTATCTAACAAAATAATCATAATACAAAAGTGAATGAATAATTCTAATGTTGAGAATTTTATTTATTTATATATTAGAAGGTGTCAGTACTGCCAAATTTGCCAGCAGTTGTTATTTGATATTTGAAATATCCACTCGTGTATATATTAATATTAATGTTTTAAGATGATTATAGTTTTGACCATAAAAAGATGATTATAAATGAAATTTCTCTAAGAAATTAAAAACGGGGAAAGTAACTCTCAAGACAAGATATTAAAAGAAATTAGTTTTTTTCTTACTATAACATGCAAAAAATAGCTAGTTAACAAATAATAGAGACGAATAAATAAATCCCGCCACAACAAGTATGATATAAGTTTTGTTGGTTTTCAGCTCCAACGTCTCTGTCACTTCTGATATAACAAAGGGATTAAAATGATTAATTAAGCGTTAAACCCAAATTGATTAAATAAAGCTGTGTAGATTCAGCAGAGAGTGACGACTACGAAGATGATGATGATCAATGCCTTACAAAACCTTCTTTATTCGTCAACTCGTGTCCTTCTTTCCCTTTTCTCCAACACTTTCCTCGTTTTCTCCTTCATTGCTGCCTGTAAATGGCAGACGGAGGTCATCTTCATCATCTCCCGCCGGAAAATGCTTCTGAGGTGGCTACCGTCGAAAACACCAAGCTTGCAGATGCTCCGGTTCTGTTCTTCGTTTACTTCCACAAGGCTTTCCGTGCTCAGCTGGTGGAGCTCCGTCGTTTAGCTACAGACTCCGCTGAAGCCGGTTCGTTTAGCGGCGACCTCGCCGGTGAGCTATGCCGGAAGTTTGAGTTCTTGAAACTTGTCTATAAGTATCACAGCGCAGCTGAAGATGAGGTTAGATTCGTCTTTTACATATAGTGGTCCCAACTTTTTAAAGTAGGAAACTTTCCATAAAAGTGTTCTTTGTTGATAGTTTTGGTAACTCATGCCTTATATGTCACGTTACTTCTCTTTTTGCGCAAATACAATAACAGTTCTAGAAACCCTATTACTTGCGTGTTACGTCTTACATTTCTTGTTTCAAATTATTAGCTGGATGTTGTAGTATTAATAATCTTCTTGGAATAGATTTAGTACATGTCGAGGTTAGCCAGAATGATCTTGAATCAAGATTCTTGATCATAGTTTAAGATTGGTGCTAACCAGTTTCTGGAAGAAAGTGTTTGAAATGATTATTTTTGTACTGGCAGGTTATTTTTTTGGCGCTTGATTCACGTGTGAAGAACATTGTTTCTAACTATTCGCTAGAGCATGATGGCACAGATGATCTCTTCACCTCAATTTTCCATTGGCTAAATGTTCTTGAACATGAGTTAGGGAACATATCTGATGTACTCCGTGAAGTTATACTATGCATAGGCACCATTCAGTCATCCGTATGTCAGCATATGCTTAAAGAAGAGCGGCAGGTATATCATTTTTTCAGTTAAAAAGACATTCTGTATGTCTTAACCTGCCATGCTTCCTCCACGCAGGTCTTTCCTTTGTTAATTGAGAAGTTCACTTTCCAAGAACAAGCATCACTTGTATGGCAATTCATTTGTAGTGTTCCAGTGATGGTGTTGGAAGACTTCTTGCCATGGATGATGTCTTATCTCTCTCACAAGGAGAGAACTGAAGTTGTGAACTGCATGAAAGATGTTGTCCCAACTGAAGACTCATCACAACAGGTATAAATAATATCCTTTTCTCATTTCTGTTTTCTATTTAATCTTTGGTAGTTTCTGATAAGATAAAAGACTTTCTCAAGGTCATAAGCTCTTGGCTGATGGATTGTGGGGCTTCTACAAAGATCTTGAAACAAGTAGAGTATGAAGATGTGTCTAAAGATACCAAGAACTTATCTCGGAGTGGATGTTTTCAACGGCTTTGGCAGTGGAGTAAAAAGCCAGTTTTTATTCCAAATGTAGGACACAGCCCTATCCATGGTCTTCAGATTTTTCAAAATGCAGTTGAAAAAGATTTGAGAAACATTCAAGAAGGATTGTGCCAAGCGAGCTTCCCAAGCCTTCTTCTGGACCTTGATGTACTCATGGCTCGGCTTAACTTTCTTGCTGATGTTCTTGTTTCTTATAGGTAAATCATTTGTTAAGGTCTCTTGAAACATGTCTGTTCTCTGAGTAGGTTACATGAATACTTTGTTTTTTTTTGTTTGTTGCAGCAATGCATTTAAGAAGTTCTTTCACCCGGTGTTGGAAGAAATAGCAGATGGATGCTATTCAAGTGCCAATCAGTTCACCATAGATGGATGTCTTGAGACTTTTCAGAGACGGTTATACTCGAGTGCTGATCCTAAGATGAGGACAGAAGGTTTTATACTGAAACTTCAGGAGGAACTTGAGTCTCTTATAGTTCAAGTAACAAAGCAATTTTCCATACAGAGAAGAGAGGTAAACAACTACTCCCTCCATATTTGAATGGTTGATGTTTTAGATTTTTCTTTTTTTTTTTTTTTTTTGCATTTGAAAAATTGACGGTTTAAAGTATAATTAATGTTTTGTTTTTAAATTAAAACATAAACTAAAATGTAAAAATACAAGTGGTGAAAATTTATTGATATACCCCAAAATAATAAACAAAAGAATGTATTTAACTTTTCTTATTATGCTTGAAAATTTTAATAATATCAATCTTTCGTATACATAGAGAATATTTGATACTTTTAAAACTTAATGGAAGCATTTCAAGAACTAATGTATTCACCATTCATTGTTGTTTCTCTAGGTATTCCCAATCATCAGTAAGAACTGTAACCATGAAATGCAGAGGCAGCTCCTGTACACAAGCATGCATGTCTTACCTCTTGGATTGCTAAAGTGTGTCATTCTCTGGTTCTCAGCTCATCTATCAGAAGAGGAGTCTCAGTCAATTCTTCAGTTCTTAACATTGGAAGATTCTTCTCCTCAAAAATCATTTCCACGCCTCTTGTTGCAATGGCTACGCTTTGGCTACTCAGGCAAAACATCTGTTGAGAGTTTCTGGAAACAACTGTCTGTAATGTTCAAAATAAGATGTTTCTGTAAAAAGGAACCCACTGAAGAAGCTTCTGGATCCTTCTCCCATCAATCACAGCTCCAACTATGCAAAGAAACTGAAGCTGATTTGTTTATATGTCCTGGGAAAAGGAACAAGTCTTCAACATGTTTCCTCTTGCCAGCTGCTGGAGACATGTACCAGACACCTTACTCTAGTAGGATGAATCAGCAAATGCTATTCTCTGGAAAACTTAAACCTCCTCCTCCTCTCCATCTTCCAGAGTTTTTTGGTGAGAAGAATGTTGATGAGCCATTCATGATGGATGTTAAACCAATTGATCTTCTTTTCTTCTTCCACAAGGCAATGAAAGCAGATTTGGACTACCTTGTTAGCGGATCAGCTAGATTAGCAACTGACTTTCGGTTCCTTGGGGAGTTTCAACAGAGATTCCATCTTATAAAGTTTTTGTATCAGATACACTCTGATGCAGAGGATGAGATTGCTTTTCCAGCACTGGAGGCAAAGGGAAAGCTGCAGAATATTAGCCACTCATTCAGTATTGATCATGAGCTAGAGATCAAGCACTTTGATAAAGTATCATTCATTTTGAATGAGATGTTAGAACTGAACATGTTTGTCTCAAGTGCAGCCGACCACCACAGAAAGATGAAGTATGAGCGGTTGTGTCTGAGTCTCCAGGAGATATGCAAATCCATGCACAAGATACTGTCAGAGCATTTCCAACACGAAGAAACTGAGCTCTGGGGTCTGTTCAGGGACTGTTTTGCTATTGAAGAACAGGAGAAGATCATAGGATGCATGCTTGGGAGAATAAGTGGGGAGATATTGCAGGATATGATTCCTTGGTTGATGGATTCCTTGAAATCTGATGAACAACATGTTGTAATGTCCTTGTGGCGACAAGCAACAAGGAAAACAATGTTTGTGGAGTGGCTAACAGAATGGTACAACGGTCATATTGTACAAGAGGAAGCAGGAGAAGCACACAATGATCCATTTGGGGATTCAGATCCACTGGAGACTGTTTGGAAGTATCTATTTGAAGGAGCTTCTGATGGGGACAGAGAGAGCATTGGTGGCAAACTTGTGGAGCTTTCAGATACAGACATGGAAGTGGATAAGCCACTTGGAAAGACAGCTCCTAATAACAAAGAGGACAAAGATCAGGAACTTCCAGATACTAAAAAGATACGTAGAGGAGCTGACAAAAAGGAGGACAAAGAACAAACTGACTGCAATTGTCATATCACAATGTCTCAGAAGGCTAACCAGTTTGGTCAATCCAATAAATATCAACACTTGCTAACAATGAGTCAAGAAGAAATGGCTGCTATGATTAGAAAAATATCATGGGACTCTTCCCTTGATCCTCAGAAGAAATCATACCTCAAGCAGAACTTGTTAATGAGGTAAGCCATGTCACCTCTCTTTTTCTATGAAAACATCTTGTTGTAACATATCCAGATAAGCTTACAAGAGTGACCACAGATGGTTAAGATCATTTATTAAATTTTTCCTTTGTTATGCCAAGACTAATATTATGTCATGTTCCTTTTTTCAGCCGTTGGATTATTTCACAGCGGATATATAATCAAGAACCATCTATTGTCTCAAGAAATACAGAAACAATTCAAGGTCAGCATCCATCTTATCGAGATCCTCACAGTTTGGTCTTTGGCTGCAAGCACTACAAGAGGAACTGCAAGCTTCTTGCTCCTTGCTGTGACCAGCTCTTCACTTGTATAAGATGTCATGATGAGGAGACTGATCACTCAGTGGATAGGTAGTGTAGCATCCTCTACTTTCATATGAGAAACTTCAACAAAATCTTGTTTGACACTCAAATGTTTTTCTGATTCTCTTGACTTCTTATGCAGGAAACAGATCAAAAAGATGATGTGCATGAAATGTCTCCTGATTCAACCAATTGGTGCAAACTGCTCAAATATTCTGTGCAAGTCGTCAATGGGAAAGTACTTCTGCAAGATATGCAAATTGTATGACGATGAAAGGTAAACTATTCCTCTACTTTGATGCTTAAAGTGTGTCTCTTAGACTAACAAGCCAATGTTTTCTTAACAGGAAAATTTATCATTGTCCCTACTGCAATCTCTGCCGGGTAGGGAAAGGACTGGGCATTGACTACTTCCATTGCATGAAATGCAATGCTTGTATGGCACGTTCCTTAAAAGAGCATGTTTGCAGAGAAAAATGCTTAGAAGATAATTGTCCGATTTGCCATGAGTACATCTTCACCTCCAGCTCCCCGGTGAAGGCTCTTCCATGCGGTCACTTGATGCACTCTAAATGCTTTAAGGTACTTACTTACCTCTTTTAATCTTTTTGGGGTACTAATGAAAACTTTATATAAGTTGCTAAGATTTTGTTCTTTGATTCTGGTGGTAGGATTACACTTGTTCACATTACACATGTCCTGTCTGCAGCAAGTCTCTAGGAGATATGCAGGTCAGTTTCATCAATTTCAGACAGAATATTGTGTTCCTAGACCACATATAGTTCTGATTTTCGTCTGAAGCCAAAAGTGTTTTGAGTCTTTATTGAAGCAATGAACACTTCTCAATCACTAAACAAAGGATTTTTTTCAAACAGGTCTACTTTAGTATGTTAGACGCATTGCTTGCAGAAGAAAAGATGCCTGATGAATACACCAACAAAACTCAGGTAATAGATGTCTCTCTGTCTCCATATTGTTTACATAGGGGAAAGGACCTCTCTCTCTCTCAACTGATCCATGAATAAACTGAATGAAAATATGGTTTGGTGCAGGTGATACTGTGTAATGACTGTGGAAGAAAAGGAGAGGCTCCTTACCATTGGCTATACCACAAATGCTCATCTTGTGGCTCCTACAATTCAAGGCTCCTTTAGACCTTCCTCCAATTTTTAGTTTTATATTCACATGGCCTGTGGTAAGGAAACAGTTTTGTAACATTTGATGTTGTACAAAAATAAAACAAATGTCAATATTGATTTATATACTCCCCATTGCAAGAGGAGATAATGTTTGACAACAAAAATCTTGAGCTGGACACTCCACTCCAGTCCTCACTAACCTTTAAGGCTTAAAACCTTAAAACTTATTATCTCATACAAAACCAAGTGACTGAGCTTCAGCCAAAGAATAATAACAAGACTACTAATCTAAAAACTAAAGCAAATGCATCCTCTCAACATATGATTCACTTAACCAATTCTTGAGAGGCTCTCCGCATCCAACAAAACAGCCTGAGTTACCATTCTCAGTGAAAAACGGGAAGTTGAAGACGTTGAGCAGCTCCTCAACTGCTTGTCTCACCATTGAACTGCCTGTGACTCTACTTCTTCTTCCCCAACCAGTTACTATATCAATCCGTGAAGGACACTCTCCTGAAACCAACATCTGCTTACGAAACCACGCAAGCGTCCTAGACAGTGCCGTCACTGCAGTTCCTTCTGACATCACATGGAGATTTATAAGCCAATAGCTGCAGCTTTTCTCCCTCAATGCATCTGGATACACATTCTTGACTGCAGCCACTTCCCAGACCGAGCCAGCCTCTTCTTTAAGCCCTGACTTGTGGAGAAACTCCACTATTGCATCAATGAGTCCCCTCTTGCTCTCTCTGTCCTCGCTGTGCATGTAATCAAGAAAGCTGCTGACGTGGTCACGCACCTTTTGGCCATTATCTGAACCTGCAGGCGGCATTTTGAGGAGAAAGGTGTGTGCAGGATGGCCTGAGACCGCCATTAGCTGCCCACAGAATCCCAAGTCAAAGTTTGAACGAGCTTCTGTGCAGCAACTCAACAGCAATGTGTATGTCTGCAGGGAAGACTGCAAACCAAACGCCATCATGCTTTGCAATAGATTATAAGCTTCAGAGAGCCTATGACCCCTAAGCAAAGTACTGAGAAGAGAATTGCACGTAGGTACATTAGGTCTCACACCAGCGTGAAGCATTGCTTGATACCACCGCCAAGCTTTCTCCACGTCACCAGCTTTGCCCCACAAGTCCACAATAAGACCGTACACATGTTCATCAGGAACCCAATTCTCACGTTCCATCTCAGTGAATACACCCTCTGCCTCCTCAAGAAACCCACACTGTCCAAGCACCTCCATGACTATACTGTAAGTCACTTTATCAGGTCGAAACCGAAACCTTTCATCTCTCGGTATAGCTTCAACGCGCTCCGGTAGTTCCTCGCCTTTGCGTGCAAAGCTATCATGATGTTGAACGTCACCAAACTAGGCGTACAGCCTTGACCAACCATCTCACAAAAGAGCCTATGAGCAGAAACTAAATGACCAGCTTTGCCAAGACAGTTTATTATCACACTGTAAGTGAAAGTATCAGGAGAGAGCCCCGCCACTTGCATTCTATGATACATGTCCATGGCAACGTCAAGAAAGCCAGCTTTAGCGTGGATGTCTATGAGTGTACAGTACGTTACACGGTCAGGCTCACATCCAGCTTCTTGCATTTGGTTGAAAACATTCATAGCTTCTTTGAGGTAGTTCGCACGGCCGTAGCTGTGGATAAGTCGGTTGTAAGTGACGGTGTTTGGCTGACAACCGTCTCTAACCATCTCGTTGAGAAGGTTGTTTATCTCGCCGAACTGCTTTGCACGGCCGAGGTTACCAACCATAGTGGTGTAAGTGTGTTCATCATGTTTAAAACCAGGTTGTGTTTTCAGCCAATAGAAGAAGCCAAGAGAGTTTGCGTAGTTATCTATCTGCTTAAGGACTTGGTTTGCTTGGTATGCGTCCATCTTGAAACCGGAGTTGTGAAGAGCCTCTTCAGCAGCAGGGCCCCATTTGAATCTCCGCAATATGCTAGAAACTTTTTCTATGACGTGTCTAGGTGCTGGTGTCACTCTCATCATTTCCCCTGAGGGGTAATAGCCACACTTCCTCTTTCCAGAGACGGTAGTTTTGGTTAAATCATGAGACACATCATTTGAAGCTTGCTTAGTCCCTGGAGAGGCGTTTCTTGGAGCTTCCTCTGATGAATCTTTGGAAGCAGAGGTAGTGTAGACTTTACCGAGATGCTCTCTCCCAATGGCTTTGACACTAGTAATAGGAAGAGTAGGATCGACCATAGAGAGTTCAGTTCCATCAGATAGTGGGATCTTATGATTATTAGCAGGATCTGGTTTCACAGGCAAAACAGGAGGAGAAACATGGAGAGGAAGAGGAGATGGTCGGGTGAAAACTCTGTTCCCAGTGTGTACAGCTTCAGGCCTAGCTTGGTGGCGTCTCAAGACGGAGCTTTCATCCTCTGCGGATGATGTGCAAGAGTTTCCATCAGCTGCACTAGATCTTGTTCCACCAAGAAAGAAGGATCTTGCTGAACTTGAAAGATTACTGATCTGCTTTGCACGAATCATTGTCTGTCTGCAAAGAAAACAACATGAATCACAAGCTCAGAGAAGGCTCAAAAGATTCAAAATATAAAGCAAAAACAAAAGAGAGTGTTCCCTTATACTATATTGGCAAAAGAATCATAAGCTCCTCAGAGAAGGCTTAAAAGATTTAAATATAAAGCAAAGAAAAAATAAAACAAAAGAGAGTGTTACCTTAGACTAAATTGGCAACCTAATACACTACCTGAGTTCTCTCACCAATGCAGTAACTAGGTTCAACGCTTGGGTCGTGTAACCAAGCCACAAGTTCAACAAAAATAGATTGTATCAGCCATCTCATCTAGCTCCTTTCTCCCAAAATCATGTATACCTCTCTGTCCCTTAAATGAAACTATGTAATGTACATTACTTATTCAAAGTCACCCTTTTATATAATAATTTCAAAGAAACAAAAAAAAAAAAATCTGAGCCTTTCATTTTTCATTTCAGCTTTTCTCCAGAATCACCCAGAAAGTATCAGCTTCTCAAACGCATTGTGCATTGTTAAGAGTTTCCACACATTCAAACCTTAACAAATTGATCAACTACAGTAATCAAACAAGTAGCTATAGAACTAACTCTCATAAACCGGAAACAACAATAACAACGAAGTTACCTTTAAAAATGGCGTGTAGCTTGACTTCCTTCTTCAAGCTTGTTTTGGCTGGCCGTCAAATGTAGGAAAGCTTCGAGCTTGTTTTGCTATCCAAGCAAATTTGGTCAGAAGCTTACAACTTTGCAAAGCTAACGACTTCTTGCTTTTATTGTCTCTTTTTCTTTATATTTTTATTGATTTTTATTCAGTTTTCGTTTAACCTACCTAAGCATATACCTCTGTATAATTATTATTTAGTATATGTGACATCAAGATCCATGCTTTCCTAGGATAGCTAGGCCATTCAAGATCTTGTCTGAACTATTCCATAAAAAGTGTTTTAATTTATGTTAACTAGATCTCGATCCGCGTAACCGCGCATGTTTTTATTTTCATTTATTTTTATATAAATATTTTGTTTTCAATTCTAAATTGGTATATATTATAATATATATATATCTATCAATTTTTAAAACATAATAAGTTTTTTCATTGAATAAATTGTTTCAAACTTTCATATGTATTTGTATCTTCTTCTGTATATATATATTTTTGGATTATTATTTCATTATTATAATTGTAACTATATATATAAAGATTGTTGTTATTAAAAAAAAATCTTTATAATTTTAAAAGTTAACATCGATAAATATTTAAATAATTAGCATATGGAGGTATAGTATTACAACATTAAATTATATCTATTTAATTTATACTATTTATACATTCAATGGATCATCTATTGTTTAAATCCAATTATTGATAGCCCAATAAAAATTTATGTTAGGCCCAAAAATTAAATGATAAGATTAGAGATTAAATGTAACATGACTTTCTAGGAATAAGTCCATTAAGTCCATTTTAAAAAAAAAAACACACATAAATCAAAATTGTGATTTCTGTTTTAATATATACTAGACCCTGATCCGCGCGCCAGTGCGAGTTTAAATTTTCGGTTTTTGGTTATTTATTTAACTAAATAATGTATTTGTAATATTTGATGTATTATATTCACCAAGTAAATAATTTTTTTGGTATCTTAAACCATCTATTTACGATGAATATTCGATATCATATAAAAAATTGAACAAATAGACGTAATTAGAGAATTGTAGATGATATATAAAAACAATGGTTATTAACGTAAAATATGAAGAAATATTATATCATGACTTAGTATGGCATAAAAGATTATAAATTAGTTATACATGTTTAAAGAAAATAAAATGATTTTTAAACTTCTATGAAAAATTTAACATATAAAAAAGGGTGATGAATTAGTCATCAAATTGTTAATAATTTCATACTTTTGTTAATAATAAATTATTTATAGTCTTTGTTTTTCGACAAGATAATTATTAAATGTTCATAGCATTAATATGTTAAAAGGTCATATTATGAAAGCACATGTTGTAACCGTTTTTTCCGGGAAGTGTAACAAAAAAAAATTACCTTTAACTCTTCTTTTTGTTTAAGTTCTGTGTCGGTAAAAGATTAAAAAAAATCTTTCTATCTTTTTCAATGTTCAATTTGAAGCTTATTATGCGAAAATCATAAGCAAATATAGGCAATTGGTTGGAATCTCTATATCTTTATATTCTTATAAATTTTAAATTTATTGTTTCCTCTTCTGCAAGCAAATCAATTACCGAGATCAATTGGTTGGAATCAAATCTATTCTTATAATTAGTGTAATTATGATTACAGTTTTTATATTTAATAGGTACATTAAAGATACGACTTTGAAGATATTCTGTTTTGATTAATAGAAGATATTGGATTTTGAGTTTGTATTTATTGATTTGTTTTTTTATAAAGCTTAGAAAATCAGTGGGATGATTGGTTGGTTGATACATCCTATAAAGAAAACGAAAACTATAGGTGGTTTGACTATTGTACATCGATCGATGCATGATGTAAGTTGACTATATAAAACTTGAGCATGATCATTTCAAACTAAAGTATAGGTAGGTTATTGTTATATTGTAATTAATATATTTTAAATATTACATAAGTCAAGTGATTCACGTTTTCGTAAAAATAAAATTCAAGTTCATTATTGGGCCGTACTCGTTGGTAATAAGCTACATTAAATATGATGTATTTTTAGGTTCATTTAATGACATTAAGTTTAAATTTCATTAAGGAAAACTCATTAATTTAACTGGAAAAGACAAACATTAAAATAGGTAGGTTCATTTAATGACACTAAATTAAATTTGATTAAGGAAAACTCATTAATTTAACTGGAAAAGACAAATATTAAAATATATAGTTTAATTTAATTTTCAGTGACACGAAAGTGTAAATAAGTTAGAAAATTTAGGAGTATTTTTTAATGGGTACTTCTCTTTTAATAATAAATAATATAGAAGATGCATGTTCAAGCTAGCAGTCATTTATTAAAAGTAGCATCTTTGTAATATAAATCGATTTTCGTTGTCAACTTTGGAGTAGTGTACATGTAGTGGGAATTTGTTATTTTTTAAAGTTAGTGGTAGATTTGTAATAATAAGAAAACTATAAAACGGCAGGGTTTAATAACTTCTTCGTCTTTACTTTGGTTCCCCTTTGTGCAACGTTTGGGTTTTGCCCTCCTCGGATGTCTCTGTATATGCTAATGGGCCTTTTGTAATAGTTAGGCCTTCTAGCTCTTTTTATCTTTTTGTGAGCCCAACGAGGAGTATAATTCTCCTGTTCGTTTATACGATCCTTAGAGCTGATGTAAAATTCAATTTTTTCTTCCAAAATGATCGAGATGATCTACTAAGACATAATGATTTATACTATTAAGAATAGTTGCGATAGTTTGAAATTCTGTAACATAGGCAGTGCAAAGTTAGTCATTGACTCATTGCGGTTCAAAAGAAAACATATCATTTGATCCGTGTATACTCACATTTATTTTGCTGTCTTCTTGTGCTTTAGAGAAACAAAATATATCAGAACTAGACTACTCGATAAACTTAGACAAACTTTAGTTGTTGTTTCCAACCAAGCCAGACTAATAAATGTTAGCTTAGACTTGAGTGTAAACTCGTTTATGACAATACTAAGTTAATGTTGCTTGGCTGAACAAATATACGATATTGTTTTAAGTCTCATCAAAAATTAGGGGGTAAAACTATAATTGTTAGTACTAATCCTAATGTGGATTAACTAGGTTTTGGTTTAGATACTTTTGATCATTAAAAACTTTAATTATTTTATTAGGTAGAAGTTTAAAACGTTTACAATGGTAAAAGGAAAAAAAGACTAAATTCAAGAGATCATCAATCAAATTCTACGGATGGTAAACAACCACACCGAACGCAGACAATAAATAATTACAGTCTTCTCTGGTTGAAACACAATCACTTGGGATTCAATTCATTCATATTCTAAATATACAGTTTTAGGTTATAGATAAGGGAGTGCTATGCAAAAAAGTGATGGGGCTACAATAAATTGAATAGTTGGCATGACAACGCCACATACACATGCAATCTCAAGCATTTGAGTTGAGCCCATCATTTCATACACAATCTCATGTTTTTCCTCTCATCAAACAAAGTCCCTTTTCAAAAAAATTTAATAATTAAAAAAAAAAAAATTAATAATTTGCCAGCTTAAAAGTTGCACAAGATAAAACATGGTCCATCATTTCCTTTTAAAAAAATATAACAATCAATTTCATTGGCATCAGCCCACTCATAATTTCTTCATTTTCATGGATTTGTAGAACTAAATTAATACCACATTAGTCTCTCTCTCTCTCTCTATATATATATATATATTATGGAAGCTAATGTATAAATTAGAGTACGAGAACATAATTTGTTGGGGCTTCTACATCATATTATTTTTTTTACAAAGGAGACCCATTGCGTGACTTTCTACTTTTTCACTCTCTTTTTGCCAATTGCAATAATTGTCGGTTGGAATTACAACCGGGAAATAAATTTAAGACCTTTTTTCACCTATTACAGTATGAATTTGATGACTATATAATATGCACACAATATGACAATGTTGTTTGCGAAAAATGACATATGTTAGGTTATTTATCTCTACAATGTAAACCTAAATTGTTGTAAGCAAACGAATAAGGATACGACATGGCGACAACTGAATGGGAATTGAATTATTTACTATAGAGAAAAGAAGAAGAAGAAGACGTTACCATTTGTTTGCATTTTTGTTGACTTTGATCAGTGGAATCTTCATATTTACTCTTCGTTTTATTTTCCTTATGTCACAAATAAAGTACGATTGATTGATCCTTGTATAGTTGTATTGACAAAGTCTACACCTAATCTCTCCTATCCTGATTACATTATCTGATAGGTTTTGAAATAATCTTCACCAAATATTTTTTTGTTGCAGAAACTTTCAAATCAACCATATACAAAAGTATATCCCTATTTCGAGAAAAAATTAAATTTCAATGTTCTGACAACGTGAGATTGTTTTCATACGGAAAGACTATAAAATATATATATGGTACCCAAAATACACTATAATGTTTCTGTAAATCCAAAGCTAGTAACTTATTAGGTAAAGTAATCAGAGGGACAAGACGACAAAACAACTCTCACAAGTTTAATTACATTAATCAATTCTATTGATTTCAAACAGACAATGATTTTGGTTAATACCAACAACTCAAATGAAACCAACGTCACACTTTTTTGACAATGTCAGTATGTCACCATATCCACTTCCATGGTCAACAACTCCACCTGACTTCATCTCATCTCTCCACCTCAACAAATCGACGGCTAGTATTTTTCCTACTCATCTTTTTTCATCTTTTAAATACACGAAAGAGTAATAAAAGATGTTGTAAGTATAACTAACCTGAATCACTGAAAAAATATTTTATAATTCATATAGAAAAATCTATTTTAAATCCAAAACCGCTCAAAATACAGTTTCTTTGCATTTTTTTTTTGTATTTGCAGATACAAATCAAGTTGCTTTTTTCCCCTTAATATTTAAACTATATAGATACAACTTTTTAAATATCAAATATCATCACCAAACTGAAATTTACACAAAAGGTCGACGAACCTTTCTTCATCTTCTCCCCCAAAGACTACAAACTCACCGTTCGCCGGAAAAACACAGCCGTTGCCGTCAAATCTCCAGAAACTAACCAACTTCGGTTTACTGAGTTCGAAAACTCAGACATGGGTAACTGCATCGCCTGCGTCAACTTTGACCCTGAAGCAGACTCAAAACAAACCAAGAACCAAACCAAGAAACGACATGTCCGGAAACAAAACGCGTATAACCACGATCCCGACGGTCTGAGATCCCACGGTCCCATCCGCGTCCTCCCCGACGTCCCCATGAGCCACCGGACTCAGATCAGCGACAAGTACATCCTAGGACGAGAGCTCGGCCGCGGAGAGTTCGGCATCACATACCTCTGCACGGACCGCGAGACACGCGAAGCCTTAGCTTGCAAGTCGATCTCCAAGAGGAAGCTCCGGACCGCCGTCGACGTGGAGGACGTCCGCCGCGAGGTCACGATCATGTCCACCATACCCGATCATCCCAACGTGGTGAAACTCAAGGCGACGTACGAGGACAACGAGAACGTGCATCTTGTGATGGAGCTTTGCGAAGGAGGCGAGCTTTTTGACCGGATCGTCGCCAGAGGGCATTACACGGAGCGCGCGGCGGCCACCGTGGCTAGGACCATCGCGGAGGTCGTGAAGATGTGTCATATGAATGGTGTGATGCATAGAGACTTGAAGCCTGAGAATTTCTTGTTTGCTAATAAGAAGGAGAACTCTGCGCTTAAGGCCATTGACTTTGGCTTATCCGTGCTCTTCAAGCCTGGTAACTTTCCTAAAATAGAAACTTTTGAGATTCAGATCACATTGTTCTAGAATGTGGTTGAATCTAGAAATTTTTGCAGGAGAGAGGTTTACAGAGATTGTGGGCAGTCCATATTATATGGCACCAGAAGTGTTGAAGAGAGATTATGGACCAGAGGTTGATGTGTGGAGTGCTGGAGTTATCCTCTACATCTTGCTCTGTGGTGTTCCTCCGTTTTGGGCTGGTAATAGCTGTTCTGTTTCCTCTAAGATCCGGATATGAAATATTGGTTTTGTTTTTTTTTTTAAAGAAAATTTACACAGATATTAGCTTCCAAATTATGAAATAAATATATATTTTACCAAAGTTCTTAAAAAATGTTTATAACCGCTAAAATCTCAGATCCGGCCCTACGTAGATCTGTACTGATGAAGAGTAACTTAGTGATTCATGGTTTTGAATGCAGAGACTGAACAAGGTGTGGCTCTTGCAATCTTGAGGGGAGTTCTTGATTTTAAGAGAGATCCTTGGTCTCAGATATCTGAAAGCGCAAAGAGCCTTGTGAAGCAGATGCTGAACCCTGACCCAACTAAGCGTTTGACTGCTCAGCAAGTTCTTGGTAAATGAAGGATGGATCTTGTGATCTTTTCATGTTCTCTCTGCTCTACTTGACGGTCTTTGTTGTTACCTCTTTTTATAGATCACCCTTGGATACAGAATGCGAAGAAAGCTCCAAATGTTCCTTTAGGGGATATCGTTAGGTCAAGGTTGAAGCAATTCTCCATGATGAATAGATTGAAAAAGAAAGCTCTACGTGTAAGTGTTCCTCTCATTCTTTTGAGTTTATATTTTTGTTTGGTTTCGTCACTTAATACTTATTCTATGTGATGCTTCCAGGTGATAGCTGAGCACTTGTCTATTCAAGAAGTTGAGGTCATTAGAGACATGTTTACACTGATGGATGATGACAATGACGGTAAAATAACGTATCCAGAACTCAGAGCTGGACTAAAGAAAGTCGGTTCACAACTAGGTGAACCAGAGATCAAAATGTTGATGGAAGTGGTAACTTTTTTTTCTTAATCAAAAGATTCAACAATGGTCGTCTTCTCTAGTACTAACATTCATGTATTTTCTTTGATGCAGGCGGATGTTAATGGAAATGGATGCCTGGACTATGGAGAGTTTGTAGCAGTGATAATACACTTGCAGAAGATGGAGAATGATGAACATTTCAGACAAGCTTTTATGTTCTTTGACAAAGATGGAAGTGGATACATTGAATCAGATGAACTAAGAAGAGCTTTAACAGATGAGTTAGGTGAACCAGACAACAGTGTTCTAATTGACATAATGCGTGAAGTTGACACTGACAAGGTCACATAATCTCTTTGACCCTTAAAGGCTGTTCTTATAGAAAGATGTTACATACTAATATTTGATTTTTCAGGATGGGCGTATAAACTATGATGAGTTTGTGGTGATGATGAAAGCTGGAACTGACTGGAGAAAGGCATCAAGACAATACTCAAGAGAGAGATTCAAGAGCTTAAGTATAAACTTGATGAAAGATGGATCATTGCATCTACACGATGCACTCACTGGACAATCTGTTGCTGTTTGATCTTTACACTTGTTTATCTACCAAAACAAGAAGCAATCTGATGGCTTTGTTTTCCTCTGTTCAAGAAGAAGGTTTTTCTTTTCTGAGCTTTTTCATGTGTAATTTTGTATTACTTCACTTTGCTTCTAGTGATTCTTTTGGTTTGGGAAGTTGAAAATTTGTAATTTATGGGCTTAGTTAGACTTTTTCTTCACTGGAGAATGAATGTATTTTGTATGTAATGTTTGTTTAATTGTTATAAAGCTTCTTTCTGACTTGCTTATGACATAGTCTACCATGAATTTATAAGACACCCACGTCTAATGGACCTCATATGTTTACTCGGCCTCGTGGACTCCATCTCGTGCAAGCGGTCAATATCATTCACGATAGTTCATCCATCATTACATCGCTTCAGCTCAAACATACTTAACTATAGAGTTTTTTAGATGTGTGACTAAAAAAATAAGTGCACTTTGATGACATATATAGCGAAATCAATTTTTTTTAACATTTACCCTACGATATATCACAAACATGGATGTTACAAAATCACTCAACCTTACAGTTATGATGATTTCAGCAAACTAACATAAATCAATTGGACAAAAGGTTTATTTATGTTTAGTTTACATATGGAAAGAATCAATCAGCTTCTTGAAGTCCATCCAAAACAACAGAACCAACCAACAAAACAACAGCTCCAAGAGCAAGAGCACCTGCCAAAACCGATTGAGCAACCACCAGAGTAGTTGAGTCATCAGGAATCAGCACTATAGCTACAATAGCAGCCGTCAGAGCCGGGAGTGCGGCCGAGGCTAAGACAGCAGGGGATGTACTTGCTAAAGTTTCAAGGAGACTGAGAAGACCGAGCTCCTCTGCTTTGGAGAAGACACCAAGCTTCTCGAGAGATGACAACGTGAGTCCCAAGTCCTCTGCCTTCGAGAGCAAGCCAGATTTCTCGACGTTGCTGAGCACTTTCCGCTTCTCAAGCTTCTTGAAAACGTCGACGTTTACTTCTTCGCTTCCTTCGAAGAATAGCCCCGCTCCGTACCATTGTTTCTTCCACTTGGCATCATATTTGTTCACCTAATATACATATACAAAGATCTGTTTACTCCTTTGAAGAATTTGAGAATCTGTGGTGTCTATTAAACTGTTCACTAAGGCATGTAATGAAAATGAAGAGATTAGTTTTTAAAGTTACCTTCTTCTGAGGAGCCATTGAGACGACGGAGAAGGCTGATGCTGGTGCTTTTACGGTGGAGTATGATCGTTGAAAGCGGGGGAGAACGGGATTGGAGAGGAACTGTGTTCGCGGGTGAGACGATATAGGAGCGTTGACAGCCATTGGAAAAAGATCGAAGCGATGAAAAGGCAAAACTCTTTGGAGATGTCTTCGTGTGTTGTTGTTTCTTCCCCCTCAGCACACTATGTGGAATCTCTGGAGACAGAGAAAGTGCCACGTCAGATGATGTCTTTGTGGCTTCAGCCAATCATATTCGTTAGCGCTTTATCTTGGGTGTTCACTTGTTTTAAATAATCAGACTCGTGACTAAAGCATGTAATAACAATTCAAGAATTTCATAATGGTTAAAGGATTTGTCAAAATTAAAACAACAAAGACAAAATTATCTCAGATTTTATTATTGTACTCTATCCGGTTGTTTATTTGTTCTGGTAGACCAGTGCGTGAAAAGATTTTGCGAGGAAGGTTAATGGATGAAGATCATAATAAAAGACAGTCGATTAATAATCGGATTAGGCCCGGTTTAATTACAACCAAGAAAGACTCAGGCCAGCCTAATAACAATCAAGAAAAAGCCTATAAATTTCAGCAATTATTCTTCTTCCTTTTTAATTTACAACGTTAACAAACAAACACACTGATTTTCTATTGTAACCTGAACCCATTCCCATACAATTAAAAGAAGAATAAAAAAAAGAAACAAATGTTGTTACTCTTTCTTCAATTAATTGTCTGCAGCGTTGTTGTTGTTGCCTCATACTCGATTGACTTGGTGAACTGCAAATACAACCACACAAATAAATAAAGTTAAGGCTTTTTTGAAACAGAAGAAGCGCAGTGTTAGATAAATTTTTTCTAAACAAGTCACACCTGAGATATCTTTAGATCAAGTTCATTCCACTCTGAGGTTGGGTTGCTTCCTGCTACTATCCCTGTCCCAGCATAAATCAATGCTCCAAGACCCTGTAATCATTCAAAAGAAATGATTTAGACCTGTTTGTATAACTTAGGAAATTGTGTTTTTTTTTTTTGTGCTAGGGAGCGAGAGCAAACAAAGCTTTTACCTTTTCGACTAGAGCTGATCTGATCCCAACTGCAAACTCACTCTCTTTACCACCAAAAAATCCAATAGGTCCAGCGTACATTCCTCTATCGAAAGATTCTGGGAGACGAGAAAGGTTTAAATACGGATAAATTGAAAAACAATGCATAGACATCTATAGTTACTAGGAGATGGTTGAAAGAAGCAAAGAAAAATGTAGATTATCTTTACCTATTTCCTTAATCAAAAGCCTGGCTTCTTCAGCTGGAAGCCCACAAACAGCTGGAGTTGGATGCAGAGCAGCCAAGATGTCAAACTGTAGATATTACATAACACAAAAGAGTCAAACCTAATGTGAAGAAAAGAATAGCCTGGAGATAAACATTTGCAACCACCCTTAACTTCAAGCTATCTAGATGATCATGTGATGTGAAATTATTCATATACTATTATCTCACCTCGTCATCTTCTCTCCTGAGCCTCCCTGCCAATTGAGAATATAGATGCTGCACTCTTGCAAGCTTCCTCACAGTTTTTTGGGGCTTAACAACCACCTTGTCACATATAGACTGCAGAGCAGACGAAAGCATAACAAGAACACATGTCAATCATAACTGTTGTAACTGTTTAATACATTTTTGTTAAAGAGTAAAAATTGAAACTTACGTTTAACTTTTCTCTTATATTCTCTCTTACAATTGAGAACTCAAGGTCATCTTTGGGGCTGCAGCAGTTTAGTAAACCAAGTCAGTATGCATATCCGAAAATTACAATGCAAAAAAAATGGACTTTACGATTGTTCAAAACAGTGAAGTAAAAAAAAAAATGACCTTGTTAGTAAGTCACGCTCTATCTCCATATCACGTGCCGTTGAAGCAGAACGAGGCCTAGTTGCAGCCAAAGCTTCACTGCAGACACCTAACTGATTCCTTTGGAAAAGTCTCTCAGGCTGGTTCACAAAGAGGTGTGCCATAACTTTACAAACAGTTTCTTCCAGATATGTCAAATAGAATAAAATGCACCAACATGCTACTTATATAACATACCGTGTTGCCGATAAAAGCTGGTGCACCAGGTGGTTGCAGACAGAACTGATAAGCATCATGCCCTTCACTCTGTCAAACAATAAGTTGAGTGAGATTCAAGTCTTTACTCCAAAACTAAATATAGTATCCACAGACAAAAACACACCTGTAACTGTGCAAGCCAAGCGATGGGATCAATGTCAGTATCCGTTATAATCCTGCTGTTGCGAGCAAGCACAACCTGGTTTCGCAAACAGAAAGCACCAGTTAAGCTGGAAACCATAAATAGATACAGACATTAGTCACTAAACTACCTTGTTAAGCGATGAACTCTTCTGCTTAATCATCTCCAAAGCCTTCTCAACAGCAGGGTAATACGCTCCTTTTGTTGGAACATGATTCTTGCTAAGAACAGATACTCCTAGAGACTCCCTTCGTAACCTCATCACAACAGAAGAAACCTGACACAAACAAAATTCTCATTAGCATAAAGAGTTAAAGACACCATTCAATAACTCAAAAGCAGACTTTGTTTAATGATAACCTGAAGCATAGTCTCTTCAAGTGCTTCAATAGCATCCTCCAGCGTCCAAGAGAGCTCATCATCCCAAGCAAGAGTTGCAGCCAACATCGAGCTTCCCCCAAACTCATTAAACTCAACCTGAGCGTGAAGTAACCAATTAGTCAATGCTCCATACACTCTCTTGACAAAAAAAGAAATCAAAACTTTAGTTACCTGAGGCACTGCAAAGTAAAATGCGCCAAAGGGTTCCCATTCCACAGAGATCTTGCCGTTGGGATCAAACCGCATGCCTCCATAGGCGCGGATCAGAGGCGACGAAGACGACAGAAACCTTCAAAAAATGGTTAAACCACTCAACCAATCAGATAACCGATAAGCGAAACGAGAAGATTCGTATAAAGTTTGTTACTTTACCTTCGGATGGATCTCCAGTCATCGTGAGAGAAGGGATCTAGGTCACGGAAGAACACTGCGGATCCGATTCCGGCGACGCTAACCAGATCATTATCCGATGAGCCTCTTCCGTTACCGTTATCGCTGGCCAAGTCGAGGAGAAGATCGGGACGACCAACGTCGCTGCGGCGAGAGAAGAAGCAGCGAGGGTGGATCTCGTTCTGGGATTGAAGCCAATCGATTGCTCCGATTTGCTGGTCAATTGGCACCTGAACCGAACCGAACCAAACCAAATTAAATTAAGGTTCCTTAAAATTTGCGCGGGAAAAATATATGACCGTTTATAAGAGACAGTTCTTAGTTTTTATCAAGAACCGTCTTTTAACCGAGACTAAGAATCTCAATTAAGAGATTGAGTTTAATTATGGTCTTAATTAATGTGTGAATGAGTCTTTAATCGTTAATTTCCTTTTTTTCTTTTTCCCTCATAATCATTATCCGTTACTTTTCCTCCCGCTTAATATTTTTAGACGATAAGTAGTGAGAAAAAGACAAAAATAACACTAAATCAAGTTTATGTTCTCAAACTAACACTCAGAGTCAAAAGTCACAAAAATAGCATTTAATGTTTTATCAAAAGTCACAAACTTAGGGTTTAGAGTTAAATGGTGGGTTTAGGATTTAGAGTTTAGGGTTTAGGGTTTAGAGTTTAGGGTTTAGAGTTTAGGTTTTATGGTTTAGGGTTTAGGGTTTAGAGTTTAGGGTTTAGGGTTTAGAGTTTAGAGTTAAGGGTTTAGGGTTTAGGGTTGGGAAATGAGGTTTTGGGGATAAGATTTCAAATTTTGAAAAATAAAAAAAATTAAAATTTTCAAAAGATAAACTTAGAAAGGTGCTATTTTGGTCATTTTAGTTTTTGAATGCTATTTTTGTGATATAAACTAAGAAATATGCTATTTTGGAGATTTGTCCATAAGTAGTCATCAAATCTAATTACACAGTGTTGAACTTTGATTAGAACAGTCCGTTAATCTTTTCTCGAATGTCCTTGTTACTTATGAGACTGCTTAAGGTCAACTCTGTACTTGGTCAACATTTAATTGACTTAAAAAGGAAAGGTACGACTCAACTTTAGAGTTCGTGTTTAATACTCCTTTGTTCATAAATGTAGAATGTTTTACAAAACTTTTATGTTCGAATATATAAGATGTTTTCATTTTTCTAGATAACTTTTACTTTATTAAAAACTGTGTATTCAATCATATTTTAATAGTCTATTTCATAATTGGTTGAATACCATTAATTTATAATTTTAATGATATTTTATAGACAAAAATTAGTTTTCTTAATATGTATGTTTCTTTCTAAACATCTTATATTTAGGAACAGACGGAATAGTAGTTATATCTTTTTCGTTCTTGGTTATTATTAGCGACTGTCTTTAAGAGATTGTTTATGATTCATAACCAGAATCAACCAGAATTTGTACTAATGATGAGGTTAAAACCGATGTCATTTGACACTACCCGTCAATGAAAATGGAAAAAAGAAACTACGTAATTACTGAGCTAAAGCGAGTGGAAAATGATATGTGCATTCTTATTTAAAAACGAAATGATTCCACTCTTATAAAAAATAAATTTAAATGATTAGGCATAACGATACGTTGAGGAACGATCTAGAGAACGATATCATCATAACCCAATCCGGAAGGACCACGTGGCGATATCTGATCTTTCACTGACAGAAACAGAGGAAAGTCATGTACCTGTAACCTGACAACGCCGAAGGAAAACGGCGGAGGTTGAGATTTTAGATCAGAGACGGCGGAGATTAGTCTCTCAGTGGCTGCTGTCGGAGATAAAACAGCCGCCATAGTTCTTGTCTCAATCGTACCAAGTGGCGTCTTGAAATCGCCCTCGCATCCATTCATAGACATGGAACACGACATAAACTTCTACAATTTTGTCCAAAGACATTTCTCAGATAATCAAACAATGATGTCCTTCGGAAAAGATAAGAACACAACAAAAAAAAGAGACAGAGAGAAAACAAACCTTGCAGGAGAATAATCTGGTGAATGGGGTTTGGGAATAGTTATGAGAGATGGAAATGGAGTTGTGTTTTGTAGTGTTTGTGCCCAGAAAATGAGAAGAAAGTTGAAGTGAGGCCATTGGAGATAGCTTAGAGAACGTATCAAAGGGATATGGTGAGTGAGTTTGTAAAAATATTTTGTTTTAGCTGGGGTTCGTAGCAAGAGATTATAGATGCTTTCTTGTTTTTTCTTGTTATCTGCAGAAATGTGATTATGGGCACGTCTTAAATAAGATGGGATTGGGGCCCATTAAAATTGAATATTCCTTTCACCTATAAACTTAAATTTCTCAGAATTTCTTGTAAACTGCTCAGAAATGTTCGTTACCTTTCTTGTTACTACTTTTCTTTCATTCTATTTTCTTTATCCAAATAACAGTTTATTATCTTAACTTGTCATTTTATTTCATAGATAAGTTATAGGTACGTAATGATTGATGGTAATTGTTATAGTTTTCTATTAACTTGGCGTTATTCTGTACATATTAAAGATCTGAAAGTAATTTTCAATAGAAAATGCAGTCCACAGAAGAATTTTTTTCTCCAGATAATTGGTGCACTTTGTTTCATTTGATCTGCAATTCAATAAGTTAGATTAGGACTAATGAAACTTTAATAGTACACTGCTGAGCTAAGGATTTACAGAAATAAAATTAAGGTTATCAAATAAATTTGATTTATGACAAATTGACAACTATTGCGGGAGATGTCTTCGTAAATCAAAGAAAATGTCAAAAAAGTCTTGTATACCATCATGCACTACGGAGTACGGATCATACCGTTCATCTATTGCAACTAGGTCAGTGTTTTTGAAGGGATATATGGATATAGGCTGAACATATAGAGATCCTTTTTCTACTAATAACAAAAATAATAGAGATCCTTAAATAGTATTTTCTCTATTTTTGAAGATAATATATATATAGAATTGTTTTATAAAATAAAATTTATGTTTCATAAATTTAATTACATAAATTATAAGGAATTATAAATAACATAATTCATTTCATTAAATTATTATTTATTTATTGTAAATTAAAATTAACAATTATTAAAATATATTTTATATGTGTAAAAACATGAAATATATTAAATATAAAATGAAAGAAATAATTACATAATTGTTTTATCGATGTTTTAATTAGAATTTAAAACCCGTTCAGACCCTTCTTAGATTATTTGAGGATTCAATTCAATAGAATCATCTTATTTGGTAGGAACACCACCGCTCTTTAAAACCCATTGAGATTCACGGTAGGAAAGAACATGTAACACAATGGTGCTGTTTTAGGTAAAAGGCAATGTTTTGAAAACCGGACCGGACATTGACTCGGTATTGTAACTGGGTCAATGGTCGGACCGGTTCAACCGGGTTTTAAATTATAATCAAATTTAAACAATTAAATATATATATATATACAATTATTTTTATAAAAATTTATATCATTTCTAGAATCTAACTAAAATTGATACATAAATAAATAAAAACTTAAAAATATATAAAAATATAATGAAAACTAATTTATTTGGAAATATACTTTTAAAAGTATGATTTTAAATGAAATATTTATAAATTTGTAATTTTTTTTTAATTTTTTTTAATTTTAATTGAGAAAATCGGATTTTAATATTGAACCGGATCACCAGTTTTACCGAGTTTGACCGGTTTTTTACCGGGTTTGCCGGTTTAACTCAAATCCGATTTTTAGTACAATTCGGAATCGGTTAGAAGACTGAGTCACGGTCCGACCGGTTCGACCGGCCTGTCCGATCCGGTTTTCAAAACACTGGTAAAAGGTAACATAACCTAATATAAAAATTGTTTTCATGATGACAAAAAAGGGATTGTTTTCATTTTATTTTCCATGTGGAGTATCACCATGTCGTTATGATGAGAGGAGAATGGACAGTGCAGAGGTGTAGCAACTTCCCCAAAATTTCCCTGAAATAACCAAACACACACATTTGAGTCCAAGTCCATACGATGATTGCGACGGCTCACCAGCTACTTTGAGAGACCGATTATTTTTCTATCAAATGGAGTCCTCGTGGTCAAAACGAATAGCTTAATAACGTTATAAGATTATAAAAGTCAAATTGAGATTATCTCGAATGCAAGAATGCCACCCACGAAGCAGTTTTTTATTCGCTACACTTTCCAAGCGACGGTTCACCCGCTGTAGAGAGAGATGAATGCCCGCGGACATGGAGAGCAGTGGCAGCCTGCTAATGTCCTCATCAAGTTTGTAGATAAAACTATCAAACTAAAGCTGCTATCGGTGAAGGAGCTGGGACATAAATACCTTGAAGAGAGTTTGACCACTTGGTTTGCTACTCGAGAGTAATCACCATGAGGAATTTTTTTTCTTTTAGCTCTTAGAGTATAGATTCATCTCTCTACAAAATCAGATGCACTAGATGTACAAAGTTTTGACTGAATAAAATTTTACATTCATTTAAAAAAAAGAACTATTCAAACTAGGGAAGAATTTCAAATAAGCCAATTATAATGAAACAAAACCATAATCCAACTAGCATTGATTGATGTAAAACTGAATAAACTGGAACGAATATACACTGTCCTACGATATTATACTATAGTGTGACTTTAAGGCAGTCACGAGCTGTTCAGTTGTGTTCTATTTTCTTTTGAACAAAAGACTTTGAATAGTTGTCGAAGATGCTACGGATTCATCCGTATTTTGTCAATTTTATGAACTTGTTTTCATTTTACCCTAAGGTTAATGTCCCATATATATGCTATATATCGAAATTTTAAACACATTTGATGATGATGCTACGCCAAGCTAAACAATTTCTATGAAATCACGTGTCTCACGATGATGTCCTAGTCACGTTATAAAAGTGTCTAAAACCTGTTTAAAAATATCTACAACCTGGGGTTTAGTGTACTTTGTTTACTTAATGCAAATATATTTTAACAACGTCAAATTTTTTAATGATATTATACATCTTAATCAAGAGCCAAGAGAAAGAAAAAAACAAATATAGGTCTAGAGCAACAGGTTATAATTAAGCCGTACTGTAAGATTATAAAACCTAAAATTCAAATGTTCACACTCCCATTTTTTAAAAAATATTAAACTTAGTAATCGTTACATAAACAAGTCTTTAATGGTTATTGTCAAGTTCTAAATAATTGTACGCGTGCCAATTCATTAAAGGTGGTTAGGAATTAAAAAAAATTGCATGAAATTAACTAGCTAAGTTGTTTTTTATTAACCTTAAAAATTCTGAACCTTGGTTAAATCTCTAATTTTCCAAAGTTTAGTATTTGAAAATTTCGATTTTAAAAATATTAATTTATGTCAAAAAATTGCATGAAATTAACTAGCTAAGTTATTTTATATTAACCTTAAAAGTGTCTGAACCTTATATATTCTACAATTAGCTTATACCCTTCTGTTAGCCTACACTCACCCGTTTCCAAAAAAAAAGAAGCCTACACTCACCAAAATAAAAGTAATTAGCTATATATAATATTTACTAAATCACAAATTTTAAGATTCTTTACAAAAATACAAAACCTTTCTACATAAGGTTGCAAACAACTGCTTTAAAAAAATTTAGGATTTGAAATTTAATCTTAGGACATTGCTACAGTAAAAGTATAAAACATTATATACTATATATGTGTATATTTATTTTCGGTTGCTTTTTAATATCTTAATAATTTATGGCATGCTGCACTATTAAAACCTATAGGAAGTCTTTCAAATCATGAAAGCAACCAATAATTATTCAAGTAGCATAATTGGTTGATGTAAAACTGAATAAACTGCGAGTAATACACACGGTCCTGCGATACTAAAGTATAGTGACTTTAAGGCAGTCATGAACTGTTGGACGCGGCCATAGTTGTTTTCTATTATTCAAGACTTTGAATTGTTGTTGCCGATGCTACAGATTCATCCTTATTTCGTCAGTTTTGTTGACTTGTTTTCACTTTTTCCTAAGGTTCATGCCGCATATGCTATAGATCGAAATTTTAAACACATTTGATGATGATACTACGCGTAGCTAAACAGTTTTTACGAAATCACGTGTCTCACGATGATGTCATAATCACGTTCTTAAAATGTCTAAAACCTAGTTTTATCAATACTTTGTTTACTTTATGCAAATACTTTTAACAACGTCAAAAATATTAATGATAGTATACCCACTAGTGAAGACTGAAGAGCTAACAGAATACGTCGAAAGCAGAAGGCTATAAGCATGACTGTAAGACTGAAACCTAAAATTCAAATGTTCACACTTCCATTGAAAAAAATTGAACTGGGTTACATAAACAAGTCCTGAATGGTCATTGTCAAGTACTAAATAATTGTACACATGCCAGTTTAATATAGGTGGTAAGCAAAAAAAAAAGAAGAGATTTGCATGGAAATATGAATTCAATTAACCAAAAAAAACTCACTTTACGCGGCACAAACCGAAAATATACTACTGTATGTCTCACATAATTAAAATCAGTACCTTATTGAATCATGTTGAGCACGTGAACAACAATACTAAAACTAGTACGGATATAGTTATTTAGCAAATCACATAATAAAAACTCAACAACAAGGGTACACAATGTTAACATGCGTAATACAACGTTTATCTTAAACATGCTTATATTTTGGACAGACTATTGCACAACTACTCTCTCTGTGTAGACCTACGTAAGATTAAACATCTGACAAACAATTTAAGAGAAACTAGAGACGAACTCTTCAGCACCTGAAGCCTTGAAGCTTATATCCAGAAAAGGCCAATGTACTCTGGAGTTTGTCTTTAGTTGAATAAACTACATAATGTACCCTACATTCTCCCCCACAAGAATGTCAATTCAATGAAGACAAAGAATAGCAGGAAGATATAGAAAACTCCATGTGAATTTACTCAAATAAACCCAAGGTTAAAACAAAACCCCACAAAGAAACCCCAAATATTGGGCTGAAATGGATGCTAGAGGTTGTACTACCTATGTCCAAGCCAACAAGATTGTGCTTAGCTCTGAATAATCTAATATTCTATGAACCTCGAACAAACTCTCGACACATTCATTAATGGATTTAGGCACTACAATCGTTGGAGGATTCATTTTGTATACGTCTCTAGTCGCAACATACATTGGCAATCCACACTAGCAAAATATATGAACACTTTAGTTTCCTTAGAGATTTTTTTCGTTCTGCTGACTTTAAACCTCTCTTTAGAAATTGAGCAGAAAGTGTGTTGGATAAGTCTTATAAGCCTTTTGCTTCCATGGCAAATAAATTAGTTATCTTTTCATGATTGGGCTTATAGGCCTATAACAGTTAACCTTTTCCACTAGAAGCCTTAATATTCGTTTTCTCATTTGCAAAGTGCTCTCAATCCTCGTAATTGGAGATCCTACGTAGCTTCGGGCTGTACTCGTTGGCTATCTAATTTTTTTGATTCTGAGAAATTGGTGGCCTCTGTTTAGACTAGCTTTTATATGATCGAGAGTATGTCCCTTGATCATGGTGGTTATATAGGCTGGCTGCAATTTGCTTTGCCTGGTATTGTTTTTGATCCTTCCCTTTGAAGGTCCCCAATGTAATTGTCCCATCCTATTGCAATACATATTTCAGATGATAAAAAAAAAAAGAGAGTAGCATAATCAACTAAATAATTTTTTTAAGTTTGGTTACTTCTGTGATTTTCATATTTAGTTCATTAAGATACAACATTTTTAATGAATAATAAGGTTGTTTTTGAAAAACCACAAAGTAAAGTACTCCAAATCTCGAGTAAGGTTGTCTTAAATTAAATAAGGTTGCTATATTTTGGCTTCGAATGATGAGGTGCGGGACAACTTTCAGGACAACTGCGGAACAAGTGCGGTGCGGTTGTATTAGTAACAAAAATATATAGATATATAGGTATATATAGATATTTTTGTTACTATTCACGGCGGTGTGGTGTGAGGCGGTTCGTCACCATTCGGAGCCCTAAGGAGAAAAAAATTCAGAAGCAAGTGCAGACAGAGAGACATTCGGAAAAGTAGATTCGATGTTTAGCTTCTTAAATATTAATTAACTTTGGATAACCATTATTCTTAGTTGTTTAATAATCATTGTGTGCCCTTTCTCGTATGAATTCATCTTTATTATTTTTAAGGTCTTTTTTTAGAGCTTTTAAATCGATAGAATTTAAAAGAATTACGTAGTAACGAAATCTAGCGAGGAAATGTATAACCCACGAACAAATAATGCTAACGAGATATCAAATGAACATTTAATCAAATCCGAATAAGTGAAGGTGATTGGAAATGTGATTGCATTCCAATTTAACCTGTCATTGTCTATTGCTGGGAACAAGTCCGTTAGACATAAATTATACAGTATATTCCCATGTATATATAAAAATTTATTAGGGTATAAATAAATATTTAATTACAAAAATAACTTATAGAGTTATAGGGAAGAAAAAAAAAGTAACCCACGTTTTAAGCTACTTTGTCGACACCGTAGGTCCCCTCTAGGGTTAGATAATAAACAAGCCTAACTAATCTATAAAGGGGGCAAGTACACACCTTCTAGTCTTCACTTCGTTTTCATAAAGAGTCTTTTGTATGACCAAAGAGCCACTTTCATTTTCAAGGATCATTATAATCGATAAATACTAGGGTTTCACACAGATCGTGATGAAGAGACAGATGGTAATTAAACAAAAATCAAGAAAATCTAACACGTCATCTTGGACAACTACTTCATCGGCGATCAGTAACATCCGTTACGTGGAGTGTCAAAAGAATCACGCTGCTAACATCGGAGGCTACGCCGTCGACGGTTGCCGTGAGTTTATGGCCTCTGGCAATGAAGGAACCGTTGAAGCTTTGAGATGCGCCGCTTGTGGTTGTCATCGGAATTTTCACCGGAAGGAAGTCGATACGGAGGTTGTTTGTGAGTACTCTCCACCTAACGCTTGATTTTTCGAGGATTTGTTTCTCTGTATTTGGATTTATCGATTGATTTTCAAAGGAGAAGTGATATATATATATCTATATATATATTTGTATATGATTATTGATGTGTATTGCATATTAAAAAAATTGTATATAAATGGTTCTGTTTGTGATATTTAAAGTATTGTTGGATCGAAAGTAGATTTGTTTTTGATTTGGAGAATGATATTTGATTTTATTTTGTTCGTTCATCGAGCTTATAGGATCACAATTCAGTATATCACAGGTAAGAAGCATATGATCAGAATATCACACGAGATATGGAATAATTTGTGAAGGGACGGAACTTAGTTTTATCATGTCTAAAAATCAAATACAAGTTCCAATACATATGTGTAGCCTTCTGATCTCTTCTTTTTCTTTGAATATTGAACCTATGATTGAAGCTTAAATGTGTAAATAAAAAGATTGTAGAAATGTGTATATAGTTTTTATTTTGACAAGGAAAATGTATAACATGCATTAGATATTTACATTCGACAACAAAAAGGAAAATATGAGACGTTTCTATTTAATTAAGTTTCAGAGAGAAGTTTAGAAGAAAAAAATGACAAGTTTCAAAGAATGTTAAAAAGCCATGTTACATGTAATAATTCTACAAAAGAAAAATATTGTTGTACTTTTAGCATTCATTCTGGAGTCGTACTATATGTAACCACGACCTATAACACAAAAGACTAAATGAGTTGGAAATATGAGAAAGTTGATGATAGTAGCTGGAGGAATAAGCCATTTAACTCGAAAGTAGTTGAATGACTTGAATCTATTCCATTTTTGTTGGCTTCTTGAATCTAATTACATTTATGATATAATACGTGTGTTTGAAAGCGTGAAGTTTCTTTGTAGAATAATGTACGCAACTTTTTAATATCACACACGGTCCACATATCTAATCATGTATTCTATCGTCTAGGTTAATGGGTTTTGTTTATTTATTAAACTCTATAGAATCAAAAGAAGAGGCAGAAGCAACTACAACAAAATATTAATGTAAATCTATGGCCATGGAAAAAAGATTTGGTTTGTGATTAAAATATTACGTAATGGCTGCTTTTTCCATTATCTAGCCACTCGAATTTGTTGGAAAAGACCACTGTAGTTTAATATGTATATTATCTGAAACGGAAAGAGCTTTATTTTTTTAATATTCGAACCTTTAAAACTAGAGCCTATCGTGAATCTCAAAACTGTATACAGTTTTTTTTAATATATTTTTGAAAGTAACATGTTTTAGATTTTTTTATTGTTTTAAAAAGATAAATTTTCTATATTGTTAAGGTACTTTTTTATACTTTTAAGAAACATTAATTGAAAATATTTGAATTGATTAAATTTCATTGGTGAAAAGTTATTGGAAAGTGTATAATAAAATAAAAAATAAATTAAATTATAAACATTTATTAAATTCTTAATAAACGTGTATACTCTAGAAAATTTTACTTTCAGGAACAGAGAGAGTATCATATAAATAAAGAAAAATTTGGATTACCGGAGTATATATACAGGCATTATGTTACACGTATGTATTATATACGAAAGGTTTGTGTATTATGGTTATGGATCTCTCAACAAAGTAAGTACTTGACTCGTCTAGGTAATGTACTTCAGTAGCATATATGAAAGAATGACTATTAATCAAATAAAAGCTTAAGTAAATTAATTTGCCAAATGTCTTCTCTTTCTACTTTAACAGAGAGCTTGAAGCGTGTGAAACTAAGGTTTCGAATGTTTTAATCCGCTCCGCAGTCAACAATAACAAAAATCTTTACATATACCATATATCTATACGTTTTTATAATTGTTAGAACTGCACCGCAGTTGTACCGCTTATCCCGTACCACTAAATCCGTTGTTACCATTCGAAACCGGAGAAAATACACATTAGAAATTAAAGCTCTGGAGTGTGTCAAAGTATCGGAACATCTTTTCAATTAGGTGGCATGCAATTGTCATGGAGAGCTAAGTTGTGACTGGTGAAGGCCCATTATTGGCAAATCAATCCGTCACTCAAACACCAATATTAAAGCTAGTCAAAGTTGTTTTATTTGGGGTGAACAATAGGCATTTTTGGTTGATGATTGGCTCTTTCGTAAATGTGCAACGGTTAGAAGACCCACTCACTAATTAATATGATTATCTTTAAGGACTTTCTTTTTCTTTGTGTTGGTTGTTTATTTTTGTTACTGATGGACTGATGTGGAGATCTCTAGTGCCCATTCAAAAGCTATTAGGCCCATGGTTGATGACTTTTCTTTATATTTTTTGTTCATTAAAATAAGGGTATCACTCAAGTTCTAACGTAACTCAACTTCAGTTCTAGCGTTAACTTAGGTACAAAACTTACAAAACAAAAGGTGGACATGCTGAATGAAGTTAAAGATATATTGTGGAATGACAATGCAATTACTTTTAAAAAGAAAGAATCAATCCCTATTGAAGAATAAACAAAAGGCGCCAAAAATGACAAAACCAGTGGACCAAGACAACGAAAAGAAACCTTTGGCTTATATAACAATGGAGAGATGTGTGCTTAGATGTGTGCTGCCAAAATGATTGAAGTGAAGATGGTCGTTCTTTAGATACATAGGATCGAACCGATGGATGTGATTTCCAAAGGCCCGCACTTAAAAGATCACATGCTTCTGTCCTTAGGATCCTCCATTAACATTCTTTCTTCCTTTCTAAAAATCTCTATTCAATTCATCAAAAATGCTTGAAGCATGGAAAGAATGATTTTCTTATAGAAGACAAAAAATAAAGAGAAATTCAATGTAACATTGGACTTTCGATTTTCAGTTTACTCTTACCTAGTAAAACCGGTCATGCATATATATGAACACTAAAAGTTGATGATAGCTTAACTAGTTACATTAAAACATTTATACAATATATTATCTTTACAAGTTAACAACTAGGGATATTGTAGATGATTGGTCGATATTGCTGATACTGCACCACAAAATAATCTCACATCTATTGCTGTAAATGGTTCTATTCTGTATGATTTCGGTCAATGATAACAATCGATTGATTTTTCGTTTTAAAATCTCAAGTTGTTGGCATCATCTTCAGCTGTTTCAGTCAAAAAGTCTCCTCAGAAATATGTGGATATGAGTATGACTGCAAATGTCAATGTAGAAAATCTTACAAAATCGGCTTGTTAAACCTTTGCAAAAAGTTCAAGAGGTGATGTCTACCTTTCAAATGGTCGGCGGAAGCGAAAGACGCGAATGTGGAGGCCAGGATCGTGCTTAACTAATAAAAAAAACATCTGCCTAATGCATCTATTTTTTAAAAAAGAAAAGTTAAAGGTTATTTTTAGTTTCATTTACTTACAAATTAAAACCATAAAATTTTGACTCGTTAGCTTTAAGTGTAAGCAAAGCATAGGTTTTTAAATAACCAAACAAAACATGGAGACAATTGCTAATTACTAAAGATATAGATAAACAAAGAGATTTTCTCTATATAATACAGTATGTTGGTTAACAAAAGAAAATAGGTTTGCTCTCTATGTTTTTATCATGTTCGATTAAGATGGTTTCTTTTACTGTTGAACATTTCTAAAGAACTCAGACTTGTAAACTTTTATCGCTTCCGGCAATCTTAAACGTTGGAACGGTTCTGGTGGAGGCCACGGCTTAGCACCTCCTAGGCTACCAAACTATCATCTTGATTCTCGACACAACATCATTCTAAACTCTCTAATTTGATGTTTATTCTTGATGCTTACTAAAGAGAGGCAATAGCTAAATAATTATATAAAAGAAATCTGCCTAGAGAGAAACTCTCTCGAGCCCGCATCCCAAGGCGCCGTTTCGATGGATCTTCCTTGCTCCAACCACGACGCTCTTTCCTCCTCTCTCTGAAACAGCCATGCTCCTCTCCATGGACATGATGGTGACTATTCCTCCGTCGTGGCTCCACTCCCCTCCAGATCCGCCGCCCTCGTCGTTCCTGATGCAGCACTGCTCTTCCTCCTTGAAGATGATGGTGACAGGCCTTCCTCCTCTTTCACAGCCCAGGCCTCCTTCAGATCCGGCGCGGAACAAGCATCTTCCGATTGAAACTCCTCCCGTCAAGCCACCAGAACCTCCAGACCCACCAGACGTCTCCGTCAGCCTCGTTCTTTTCACTTCCTCCAGCCCTTCTCCACAAGCTACTCAAGTCATAGATCTGATGTTTAATTTTTCAAGGGTTTCAAGTAAGCTCAGTGATGATGGTGTTGTTCTTGTGTTCACTGGTGACACCATCTTTGTCAACTGGCGTTCTTTTCCTGTGGTATACAGGTTGTATCTTTGTCAGTTCGGGAATGGGTCTTCTCCCGGCTCTTATTCCAACTTTCATTTTATCAATCCGCTTATAGACGTCCAGGTCCACCTTAGCTCCTTACTCTCTGTTTACTCCTATTCTTTTGGAAAGGATGCAATGCTAGATGTGTGGGTGACTTTGGATTTGTGGGTTCTGGCTTTATTTGGTAGTGTACTGATGGACTCAGTGTCCTTTGGTTATATCTTTGTGCCTCTTAGTGGTTTTTATGTTGCGTTGATGCAACTCTCTACTGCAGTATGCAGTCCTATTATTGTATTCAACCTGGTTTGTGGTGCAGTTTCTGCGTGTTTCTCTTCTTGGTGGCAGTTGAAAGAGACAATCATTGTGATTTGTTGCTTGGTGAATATGGTTATGGCGGGTATTGATTGTCCGCTTGGCTCCTGTTTGGAGCAGTCTCTTTTCCCAATATTTCTTCATGTATGGAGTGAATTGGATGAACATGTGTGGCTGGTATTGCAAGGATTCTCCTCCCGGCTAACGCTCTTCCCTGCCTTTAGTGCAGTGGTTGTGATTCTCAGAGTTACCCGAGATGCAATCGTTCAAGAAACTCATGAAACCGTTGTGATGCGATTTCTAATGTTTACTTGTTGTGATTTGTATTTTCATTCTATCTTAGGTTTACCTGTTTCGTATTCCATTGGGCTCTTTGTAGCTTTGTTGTACTCTCCTTTCATGGAGACGTAAACTCTTCTAAATTCAATACAAGTTGGTTTAATCAAAAAAAAAAA
This sequence comes from Brassica napus, assembly GCF_020379485.1. Lineage (NCBI taxonomy): Eukaryota > Viridiplantae > Streptophyta > Magnoliopsida > Brassicales > Brassicaceae > Brassica > Brassica napus. Next base: position 45,279,778 of record NC_063449.1, on the reverse strand, counting down.
AACTAAAGAGAGGCTTGCGTTTAAATGGGCTTTAGTAACTAAAGAGTATTTTGTTGTTTACAAAGTCAATGACGCTGATTTTGTGTACCATAATATGACCAACACGTTAGATACGGACTATCAGTGATTATGATTTATGACTTTGCTGATCAATTTAATTTGATATTGGGACAGGTTTTGTTCTATCAATTTCATAAGTCTACATGAATATAAAAAAGGTCTCGTTGTTTATCGGAGCAACTTCTACAAAACTAAAATCTATTCGAAATTGTGATATATTGACAAGGTTTATATAAGATAACTAAAGATTATTAAGTTCTACGTTAACACAAAGATTACTTGGTTCTAATTTAACAAATAATATTATCAAGTTGTACCTATTAAATCATATTGAAAATTCTGTTTGCCAACACTAGATTCTATTCTAATAAGTCAAAAAAGTTCCCTACTCTACTAGTCTAATTTCTTTTCACGATTGTATATGTCTCACGAGGAAACGCGAGACCATTTATTCTTTAAATGCTCGTAGTCAGAGGAAGTTTGGAACCTTTCAACATCACCGTGTGTTAATCTATGAATTAAAACAATATTATCATATTTTTTGATTTTTTTAAAAAATTTACGTGTTAACTCCTACAAAAATATTGAATTTCAGTAAATACTTTATATATTGAATCCTATAATTTTTAGTGTTGTTTTAAAATTCATAACCACATTCTAAATTTGTGTTAATGATGCTAAACTCTCTTTCAAGGTACATGAGCATCGTTCAATTTAAAAAAAAAAAATTTAGTAAAATTTCATATACTCCCTAAATTAGTGGACTAACCATTATAAAATCGCTATTCTCTAGAGAAATGGAGACAACAAAGGTTCCAAACATCTTTGACCATCATCGTATATTAGTACATGAGACAACTATGCATTAAAGCAATATTGTTATATTTTTTAATTTTTTCTCAAAATCTATGTTAACCCCATACGAAAATATTGAATTTTACGTTTAACGCTCTATACACTGAAGCTTAGACTTTTTAGTGTTGTTTTAAAATTGCTAACCATATTCTACATTTATGTTAGTGTATGTTAAACACTCTTTTATGGTATATGAGAATTGTTATAATTTTTTATCAATTAATTTAGTAAAACTTCATAATACTCTTTAAATCGGTGGAATAACCACTATAGAATTCCTACTTTCTTGAAAGACAAAGACAACAAAGGCTCCACACCTATTTCGACATCATCATACGTTAGTGTAGGATGCAACTATGCATTAAAACAATATTTTCATATTTTTTGAATTTTTTTCAAAATCTATGTGCTAAGCCCGACAAAAATATTGAATTTTGGTAAATGTTTTATATACTGAACCCCATAATCTTTAGTGTTGTTTTAAATTTCTAACCACATTCTACATTTGTATTAATGTATGATAAACTCTCTTTCATGGTACATGAGCATCGTTTATTTTTTCTAAAATTAAAATAGTAAAATTTCATATATTCCCTAAATTAGTGGTTTAACTATTATAAAATCGCTATTTTCTAGAGAAATTGAGACAACAAATGTTCCAAACCTCTTTGACTATCACCATATATTAGTACAGGAGGCAACTACGTATTAAAGCAATATTGTTATATTTTTTGAATTTTTCACAAAATCTATGTGTTAACTCCTACGAAAATAAAACGTTTTACGTTAAATGCTCTATACACTGAAGCCTAAATTTTTTAGTGTTGTTTTAAAATTTCAAACCACATTCTACATTTGTATTAATGTATGTTAAACACCCTTTTATGGTATATGAGAATCGTTATAATTTTTTTATCAATTAATTTAGTAAAACTTCATAATACTCCCTAAATCGGTGGAATAACCACTATAAAATTCTTATTTTCTTGAAAAACGGAGACAACAAAGGCTCCAAACCTCTTTCAACATCATCATATGTTAGTGCATGATGCAACTACACATTAAAACAATATTTTCATATTTTTTGAAATTTTCTCAAAATCTACGTGCAAACCTCACAAAAATATTGAATTTCAGTAAACGCTTTATATACTGAACCATATAATCTTTAGTGTTGTTTTAAAATTTCTAACCACATTCTACATTTTTATTAATGCATGCTAAACTCTCTTTCATGATATATGAGTCTCGTTAAATTTTGTTTGAAATTAATTTAGTAAAATTTCATATACTCCCTAAATTAGTGGATTAACCATTATAAAATCGTTTTTGGTTTTCTAGCAAAAGGATATTCTCTCCCAGACACGTTTCTCAAGAGAGTTTTCTGATCTTTTCAGTAGTGGCCCCTGGTTTCCTTTGAACCATCAGTTATTTCCGTTTTTATGATGGTTGACCTTCTGCTCCTGTTCTGAACATCTCACCAACCTTGCCTCACTTTCCCTTTTTAGTCAATTTTCAAATCTCAAACTACCTCGATTGGCGAGCATCGTCGGTCCTCCGCGACTCCGGTCGGTATACCACCATGAGTGCTGTTGCCTTGGTTCAGATACACCTCCTCCTTCCCCGTAGTCTGAGATCAGACACCCTCCGCTGAACAGAGAACCTAGAGTCGACGGTACTCCTCTAGGTACACGCTTGTTACGCCTGCAACAGTTACTTTCTGATCCAAGTGCTCTTCTCCAACTCAAAAGTTTGCCCGCTATCTATTATTATCAATTACTTCTCCCTCAAGTCTTCCAGATGAGGAGATTTACAGCCGAAGAAAAGGGGAAAGGATTGATTACTAGAGACCCAAGCAAACCCCGAATCCGCATAAGAGCCCCAGACTTTGATCCCTCAGAGCTCATCAAAGATAACCTGCTCACGTTGGTAGGACGACCCCAAAGAACAGAGGATGTCAGTAGTTCTATCGGCGTTACCTAAAGTATGGAACCTCGTGGGAAAAACAGTCGGTGCAGAACTTGGAAACGATGTTTTCCACTTCCGTTTCCAGGAGGAAGGTGACCTCCAAACGGTACTTCACAATCGACCATACAACTATGGACGGTGGATGGTGCTCATCCAGAGATGGGAGCCGATAATCTCTGCATCATTTCCGTCACAAATACCATTCCGGATCTCCCTAAGAGGAATTCCCCTTCACTACTGGCATGAAAAGGTGGTTAGCAACATTGGTCTCGAGTTTGGTGAACTGGAGACATATGAAGTCACAAAGTCTAGTGCACATATACGTTGTGTTGTCGATGGTCTCAAACCGCTGATAATGGAATCAATTCTTGAGTTTGACTCTGGCGAGGAGAGCTTGATAACCCTAGAATATGAGAAGCTAGGTAATCACTGCTCTTACTGCTATCGCCTGACACACCTCCAGTCTCAATGTCCCGAGAAGCCAAAAGAAGAAAATGCTAAGAGTACAACCCGCGCCGGCACGCCTCCCACCCGCCACGACGATATGAGAACTACAAGAGACCGAGAGGATATCGCTGGAAAGCAAACAAACTTTAATGGCAGGAGGGACAGATATGGCAATCCTTTCGGTAACAGAGTTTCTCACGCAAATAGAGCTCAAGGTCCCAAGAACAAGATTGCGGCACACTCGAACCCCCAATACGTAAAGTATGGGAACATGGAATATCGTCCAAAAATGACTCTACCACAGAACACCAACTCTCCCCATTCAGGCCGTAGAGGTTCCCGCATTGGTGACCACCCGTATGCAAACGACGAAGCTACTTCAAAACTACAAGAACAAAATATGGTTAATCAGGTGGAAGACCAAGTTATAGGCCCATCGTCGCAGATAACACCTACACAAAGACCTCTTGAGCGCAACCTTGACGAGGTGGACTTTCCGGTAAGACAAGTCCCTACAGCTGCAGAGGTTTTAGATGACATAAATGAAGCGACTCTACGCTACTTAAATGTGGATGATCCTATTGAAAGAGCAGCAAGACAACATCGCATCCTTCAAAGTGAAATAAATGGATCAGTTGAAGCTACAGTCGCTGGCATCATCCAACACTCAGTGGATACTGTAAATCTCATGCCAAGTCTATCTGTTCCGTCTGTGCTAGCCCCCTCGGAGGATCAAGACAAGGGTCCGACTACACAAAGCACCAATGTACCAAAAAAGAGAGGACGACCACCAAAACCCCGATCCACGCGAGCTATTCAGAACAGTCCTCGAGTATTTACAAGTCTATCTTCCAGGAGGTGGACTCTGAATGTTGTAAGATCATCTCCTAGTACCCATACTCGAAACACTCCAAGAACTACAAGGCAAGCGTCGCGAGCACAGTCACAACAAAGGCAAACCGGAAAGTCAATTGCAGGGCCATCAAGCAATACAAATGCGGACGCAAATAAACGTCCTCAGTTGGATTTTCCCGAGGAACCCCCCCATCTACCTTAGTGACGTTCAGCTGGAACTGTTTCGGACTGGAGAACACCGAAACAGTCCAGCGCATCAGGGAGATTCACAAACAAATATCTCCTGATGTCTTCTTCTTGATGGAAACCAAGAACCCAGATGATTTCATGCTGAAAGAATTGGACTTCCTAGATCAGTATAAGCGCATTCTTGTTTCCCCGAGAGACCAAATAGTGGTGGCTTGGCTCTCTTTTGGAAGAATGATCTAAATCTCACAGTTCTCAGCTCTAATAAGAATGTAATTGATACTGAAATTACTCATAAAGGCAACTTCTTCTTTGGTTCATTCATCTATGGTGAACCAAATGTGTCGAAAAGAGGATATGTGTGGGACCAAATCCTATATATTTCAGCAAATAGAGATCAGCCCTGGTTCCTTAACCGAGATTTCAACAAAATTATTAATAACTCGGAGAAGGATGGTGGACCCTTACGTTCTGAAGGGTCCTTTGCTGCCTTCCGTAACCTTCTGGCTCAATGCGATCTCTTTGATCTGAAATATTCTGGCAACCCACTCTCATGGCGAGGGAAGAGACGCACACACCTAGTTTTTTGCAGACTCGACAGAGCTATGGTCAATAGCCACTGGTCATACATGTTTCCCACGGCAAGGAGTCACTACATGGAATTCAACGGCTCAGACCATCGGCCTTTAGTATCCATTTTCGACTCAGCAAAAAGGAAGTCCAACCGCATCTTTAGATACGATCGTCGGCTTAAAGATAATCAAGAGGTTAAAGACCTCATTACCACAACCTGGCTCGCTGCAGAGAACTTACACTCGGAGGTGCGACTAGCTAAAGTCAGGCAAGCCTTAGTGCAATGGAGCAAAGAGAAGCACCTTAATAGCCGAGAAACAATCGAGCGAATTAAGAAAGAGCTAGATGAAGCTCTGAGTAGTCGTGTCGGGGATGAGGACCTGATTTATAGGTTGAATAATGAACTGATCGCAGCATACAAAGCAGAAGATGATTTTTGGCGACAACGAAGCAGAATTATCTGGCTAGCTTCTGGTGATAAAAACACTCAGTTCTTTCACGCAGTTGCGACAAGAAGGAAAGCGCGCAACCGCATCTCTGTCATAGAGGATGCAGAAGGGAAGATTTTCCATGAAGAGGAACATATTGCAGCTCAGATAGCAGAGTACTATGACAAACTTTTCAAATCTTCCTCACTCCCCTCATCTAGAGAAGAGACAGTAGCGATTGTTACGGAAGCCATCTCTCCTTGTATCACAGCGGAAATGAACCAATCTCTAACGAGTGTTCCATCTTTCCAAGAGATCCGGGAAGCTCTCTTTTCTATCCACCCTGACAAGGCCCCCGGCCCGGATGGTTTCTCGGCCTGCTTTTTCCAATCCAACTGGGTCACTATTGGGGAGGCTATATGTAAGGAAGTACAAGGGTTCTTCACTTCAGGGATAATGAGGGATACCACAAACCGTACGTTCGTCAGACTTATTCCGAAGGGATCAGGGCCAAAGCTTGTATCCGACTACAGGCCGATAGATTTATGCAATGTGACGTACAAGCTTATATCCAAGATACTCTCACTTCGACTCCGACCTATCCTCCAGAGCATCATTGGAGAGAATCAATCCGCCTTCGTCAAAGATCGAGCTATCTCGGACAACGTCCTCATCACACACGAGCTCTTGTACTATCTCAAAAACTCGGAAGCAAAGTTTAACTGTTCAATGGCGGTTAAAACGGATATGAGTAAGGCGTATGATCGACTAGAATGGGACTTCATTCGGATTGTCCTAGAGCGTCTAGGCCTCGATACGATATGGACTAGCTGGATCATGACGTGTGTGTCCTCAGTCTCAAACTCCTACCTGCTAGACGACTCAGCTCACGGGTCTGTTATACCGTCACGAGGCATCCGACAGGGTGATCCGCTCTCTCCTTACTTGTTCATTTTTTGCGGAGAAGTTCTGTCGGGACTTTGTCGGAAAGCACATTCGAGTGGACACATGACAGGACTGAGAGTGTCAACGAAAGCACCTAGAATCAACCATCTTCTCTTTGCCGACGACACGTTGTTTTTTCTAAACACCGACGTGGGCAGCTGCGCGACACTTAGCAACATCCTACGCAAGTATGAAACTGCGTCCGGCCAGATGATAAACACAGACAAATCTTCCATCTCCTTTTCCTCGCAAACCCCACAGGAGACACGTCAACGTGTCCATAATTACCTTGGGATCGAGAAAGAAGGTGGAGTGGGGAAATATCTAGGCTTACCGGAGCACTTTGGACGACACAAGCGTGACCTCTTCACTAGCATTGTGGAACGCATCCGACAGCGAGCAAACAGTTGGTCGACTCGACGGTTAACGAGTGCAGGGAAGTTAGTCATGCTAAAATCGATTCTCTCGGCTATTCCCACCTATGCAATGACTTGTTTCCTCCTTCCGGTTAGTCTTTGTCAGCGAATACAGTCACCCCTTACGAGATTCTGGTGGGACTCATGCGAAGGGAAGAGAAAAATGTGTTGGGTTTCGTGGGAGCGTATCACTAAACCCAAGGATTTGGGAGGGTTAGGAATCCGAGATATCCAGTTGTTCAACACGGCACTCCTAGCAAAGCAAGATTGGCGCATAGTTACAAAACCAGAAGGTCTGCTGGCTCGTGTGCTCCTAGGGAAATACTGTAAGGCTTCCCCTTTCTTATCAGTGCAGCCCCCCAAAGAATGCTCCCATGGTTGGAGGAGCATACTGGCTGGAAGAGACCTTCTTACATTGAAACTGAGTGCAGTCATCGGGAATGGAGAGTCGATTAAAGTGTGGAAAGACCACTGGCTGAGCACGGTTACACATACGACGCCTTATGGGCCGGTCCTAGAAAAGCACCAGGATTTGGTTGTGTCCGATTTTTTGACACGAGAGACTAAACAATGGAACATTGCGGCACTAAAGGAGGTTTTCCCTCTATTGGTTGATACCATTACGTTACTAAAACCAAGCATGACTGGGAGATCAGACGGTGTAGTTTGGTTGGGTTCACGATCAGGCTACTTTGCAGCAGCTGAACTGGAACAACAGCAAACGACAACGGCGTAAACTCCAGACTGGAAGAAGCTCATTTGGACGGGACGTACGTCACCCAAGATTAAACTCTTTCTGTGGAAGATAACTCAAGGAGCACTCCCGACAGGAGCCAATCTACAGCGACGGGGACTTCTGCAACATACTACATGCGTGAGATGCGGAGAAGTAGAAACCGAGTCCCATTTATTCCTCCACTGTGAGTATGCGGAAAAAATTTGGTCTGCCTCCTTGTTTAAAGACCAGGTTACCCCCTCTACCTGCTCTGAATTCTTAGAAGCTCTCAAGCTTGGGAAGATAGCAACTTGTCTCCCACCTGTGTGGGTGGTTTCGGATGTGTTTCCATGGATATGCTGGTTTATATGGCTAGCAAGAAACCAACTGATCTTTGAAAAAAGATTCATCAAACAAGAGGAATCACTAGCCAAAGCCAGAGGAGCCGCACGTGAATGGAACTTGGCCCAGCCCCCACCAAAAGCTCAACCCCAGCGCACTAACAGCCGCATGACCACTCCCGATCTGGATGATCTAATCGTATGTTACTCAGATGCAGCCTGGAAAAAGGAGTCCAACATAGCTGCCTTCGGGTGTATCTTCAAGGACAAGCGGGGATCGACAATATCCGAGACCTCCTGCGTGGAAAAAAACGTGCCATCACCATTGGTAGCTGAAGCTTTGGCACTACGATGCGCCCTCCTCACTGCCATCTCCCTAGACTTTTCAAAAATCTGTTTCAAAACAGATTGCCAGACGCTCATTACAGCGCTCACCTCGACTGTTCCTCCGGCGGATCTCTACGGGATCATCCAGGACATCGACCATCTATCTTCACTCTTTGTTTCTGTATCTTTCAAATTCCTAGCTAGAAATTTCAATTCTGCAGCAGATAAACTGGCTAAATCTGCACTTTGTACTGCTACTTTCTCTATCCCATAGAATGGGTATGAGTTTGGTTTCTTAATATATTTGTGTTAAAAGAAAACCATTATAAAATTGATATTCTCTAAAGAAATGGAGACAACAAAGGTTTCAAGCCTCTTTGACCATCACCATATATTAGTACATGAGGCAACTATGCATTAAAGAAATATTGTTATATTTTTTGAATTTTTCTCAAAATCTATGTGTTAACCCCTACGAAAATATTGAATTTTACGTTAAACGCTATATACACTGAAGCCTAAACTTTTTAGTGTTGTTTTAAAATTGCTAACACTATTCTAAATTTGTGTTAATGTATGTTAAACACTCTTTTATGGTATATGAGAATCGTTATAATTTTTATCAATTAATTTAGTAAAACTTCATAATACTCTTTAAATCGGTGGAATAACCACTATAAAATCCCTATTTTCTTGAAAAACAAAGACAACAAAGGCTCCAAAACTATTTTAACATCATCATACGTTAGTGTAGGATGCAACTATTCATTAAAACAATATTGTCATATTTTTTGAAATTTTCTTAAATTAATTTATATACTGAACCCCATAACCTTTAGTGTTGTTTTAAAATTTCTAACCATATTCTACATTTGTATTAATGTATTGTAAACTCTCTTTCAAGGTATATGAGCATCATTTAGTTTTAAAAAAATTAATTTAGTAAAATTTCATATATTCCCTAAATTAGTGGACTAACCATTATAAAATCACTATTTCCTAGAGAAATTGACACAACAAAGGTTCCAAACCTCTTTGACGATCATCGTATATTAGTATATGATGCAACTATGCGTTAAAGCAATACTGTTTTATTTTTTGAAATTTTCTCAAAATCTATCTGTACCCGTACGAAAATATTGAGTTTTACGTTAAACGCTCTATATACTCAAACCTAAACTTTAATTGTTGTTTTAAAATTTCTAACCACATTCTACATTTGTATTAATGTATGTTAAACACTCTTTTACGGTATATAAGAATCATTATAATTTTTTATCAATTAATTTAGTAAAATTTTATAATACTCCCTAAATCGATGGAATAACCACTATAAAATCGCTATTTTCTTGAAAAACGGAGACAACAAAGACTTCAAACCTCTTTCAACATAATCATATGTTAGTGCAGCATGCAACTATGTATTAAAACAATATTGTTTATTTTTTGAAATTTTCTCTAAATCTACGTGCTAACCCCTACAAAAATATTGAATATCAGTAAATGTTTTATATACTGAACACTATAATCTTTAGTGTTGTTTAAAAATTTATAACCATATTCTAAATTTGTATTAATATACACTAAACTCTCTTTCATGGTATATGAGCATCGTTCAATTTTTTTAAAAAATAATTTAGTAAAATTTCATATATTCCCTAAATTAGTGGACTAACCATTATAAAATCGCTATTCTCTAGAGAAATAAAGACAACAAAGGTTCCAAACCTCTTTTACCATTATCATATATTAGTACATGAGGAACTATGCATTAAATCAATATTGTTATATTTTTTGAATTTTTCTCAAAATCTATGTGTTAACAACCCCTACGAAAATATTGAGTTTTAGTTAAACGTTCTATACACTGAGGCCTAAAATTTTTAGTGTTGTTTTAAAATTTCTAACCACATTCTACTTTTGTATTAATGTATGTTAAACACTCTTTTACGGCATATAAGAATCATTATAATTTTTTATCAATTAATTTAGTAAAACATCATAATATTCCCTAAATCGGTGGAATAACTACTATAAAATCCATATTTTCTTGAAAACAAAGACAACAAAGGCTCCAAACCTCTTTCAATATCATCATATGTTAGCGCATGATGCAACTATGCATTAAAACAATATTTTTAAATTTTCTCAAAATCTATGTGCTAACCCCTACAAAAATATTGAATTTCAATAAATGCTTTATATACTGGACCCTATAATCTTTAGTGATGTTTTAAATTTTCTAACCACATTCTACATTTGTATTAATGTATGCTAAACTCTCTTTTATGGTACATAAGCATCGTTTATTTTTTTTATAAATTAATTTAGTAAAATTTCATATACTCTCTAAATTAGTGGACTAACCATTATAAAATCGCTCTTTTCTAGAGAAATAGAGACAACAAAGATTCTAAACCTCTTTGACCATCACCATATATTAGTATAAGAGGTAACTATGTATTAAAGCAATATTGTTATATTTTTTTGAATATTTCTCAAAATCTATGTATTAACCCTCACGAAAATATTGAGTTTTACGTTAAACGCTCTATAACCTGAAGCCTAAATTTTTTAGTGTTGTTTTAAAATTTCTAGCCACATTCTACATTTGTATTAATGTATTTTAAACACTCTTTTATGGTATATGAGAATCGTTATAACGTTTTATCAATTAATTTAGTAACACTTCGTAATACTCCATAAATCGGTGGAATAACCACCATAAAATCCCTATTTTCTTGAAAAACAAAGACAACAAAGGCTCCAAACCTCTTTCAACATCATCATATGTTAGTGTGAGATGAAAGTATGCATTAAAACAATATTGTTATATTTTTTGAAATTTGCTCAAAATTTACCCCTACAAAAATATTGAATTTTAGTAAATTTTTTATATACTGAAGCCTATAATATTTAGTGTTGTTTTAAAATTTCTAACCACATTCTACGTTTGTATTATTGTATGCTAAACTCTCTTTCATGGTACATGAGCATCGTTCAATTTTTTTTAAATTAAATTAGTAAAATTTCAAATACTCCCTAAATTAGTGGTCTAACCATTATAAAATCGCTATTTTCTAGAGAAATTGAGACAACAAAAGTTCCAAATCTCTTTGATCATCACCATATATTAGTACAGGAGGCAACTGTGTATTAAAGCAATATTGTTATATTTTTTGAATTTTTCTCAAAATCTATGTGTTAACCCTTACGAAAATATTGAGTTTTACGTTAAACGCTCTATACACTGAAGCCTAAACTTTTTAGTGTTGTTTTAAAATTTCAAGCCACATTCTAAATTTGTATTAATGTATGTTAAACACTTTTTTATGGTATATGAGAATCGTTATAAATTTTTATCAATTAATTTAGTAAAACTTCATAATACTCCCTAAATCGGTAAAATAACCACTACAAAATCCCTATTTTCTTGAAAAACGGAGACAACAAAAGCTCCAAACATATTTTAACATCATCATATGTTAGTGCAGGATGCAACTATGCTTTAAAACAATATTTTCTTTTTTTTTGAAATTTTCTCAAAATCTACGTGCTAACCCATATAAAAATATTGAATTTCAATAAATGCTTTATATACTGAACCCTGTAATCTTTAGTGTTGTTTTTAAATTCCTAACCACATTCAAAATTTGTATTAATGTATGCTAAACTCTCTTTCATGGTACATAAGCATCAATCAATTTCTTTAAAAAATAATTTAGTAAAATTTCGTATACTCCATAAATTAGTGGACTAACAATTATAAAATCGCTATTTTCTAGAGAAATGGAGACAACAAAGGTTTCAAACCTTTTTGACGATCATCATATATTAGTACAGGAGAAAACTACGCATTAAAGAAATATTGTTATATTTTTTTATTTTTTTTCAAAATCCGTGTGTTAACCCCTACGAAAATATTGAGTTTTACGTTAAACGCTCTATACACTGAAGCTTAAACTTTTTATTGTTGTTTTAAAATTTATAACCACATTCTAAATTTGTATTAATGTATGTTAAACACTCTTTTATGGTATATAAGATTCATTATAATTTTTTATCAATTAATTTAGTAAAACTTCATAATACTCCCAAAATCGGTGGAATAACCACTATAAAATCCCTATTTTCTTGAAAAACGGAGACAACAAAGGCTCTAAACCTCTTTCAACATCATCATATATTAGTGCAGGATGCAACTATGCATTAAAACAATATTTTTAAATTTTTGAAATTTTCTCAAAATCTATGTGCTAACCCCTACAAAAATATTGAATTTCAATAAATGCTTTATATAATTAACCCTATAATCTTTAGTGTTGTTTTAAAATTTCTAACCACATTCTACATTTGTATTAATGTATGTTAAACTCTCTTTCATGGTGCATAAGCATCGTTTATTTTCCTTTATAAATTAATTTAGTAAAATTTCATATACTTCCTAAATTTGGGGACTAACCGTCATAAAATCGCTCTTTTCAAGAGAAATAGAGACAACAAAGCTTCTAAACCTCTTTGAACATCACCATATATTAGTGCATGAGGCAACTATGCATTAAAGAAATATTTTTATAATTTTTCTCAAAATCTATGTATTAACCTTACGAAAATATTGAGTTTTACGTTAAACGCTCTATAACATGAAGCCTAAACTTTTTAGTGTTGTCTTAAAATTTCTAGCCAAATTCTACATTTGTATTAATGTATGTTAAACACTCTTTTACGGTATATGAGAATCGTTATAACTTTTTATCATTTAATTTAGTAAAACTTCGTAATACTCCATAAATCGGTGGAATAACCACTATAAAATCCCTATTTTCTTGAAAAACAAAGACAACTAAGGCTCCAAACCACTTTCAACATCATCATATGTTAGTGTGAGATGAAAGTATGCATTAAAACAATATTGTTATTTTTTTTGAAATTTGCTCAAAATCTACCCATACAAAAATATTGAATTTCAGTAAATTTTTTATATACTGAAGCCTATAATATTTAGTGTTGTTTTAAAATTTCTAACCACATTCTACGTTTGTATTATTGTATGCTAAACTCTCTTTCATGGTACATGAGCATCGTTCAATTTTTTTAAAATTAAATTAGTAAAATTTCATATACACCCTAAATTAGTGGTCTAACCATTATAAAATCGCTATTTTCTAGAGAAATTGAGACAACAAAAGTTCCAAATCTCTTTGATCATCACCATATATTAGTACAGGAGGCAACTGTGTATTAAAGCAATATTGTTATATTTTTTGAATTTTTCTCAAAATCTATGTGTTAACCCTTACGAAAATATTGAGTTTTACGTTAAACGCTCTATACACTGAAGCCTAAACTTTTTAGTGTTGTTTTAAAATTTCAAGCCACATTCTAAATTTGTATTAATGTATGTTAAACACCTTTTTATGGTATATGAGAATCGTTATAAATTTTTATCAATTAATTTAGTAAAACTTCATAATACTCCCTAAATCGGTAAAATAACCACTACAAAATCCCTATTTTCTTGAAAAACGGAGACAACAAAAGCTCCAAACATATTTTAACATCATCATATGTTATTGCAGGATGCAACTATGCTTTAAAACAATATTTTCTTATTTTTTGAAATTTTCTCAAAATCTACGTGCTAACCCATATAAAAATATTGAATTTCAATAAATGCTTTATATACTGAACCCTGTAATCTTTAGTGTTGTTTTTAAATTCCTAACCACATTCAAAATTTGTATTAATGTATGCTAAACTCTCTTTCATGGTACATAAGCATCAATCAATTTCTTTAAAAAATAATTTAGTAAAATTTCGTATACTCCCTAAATTAGTGGACTAACAATTATAAAATCGCTATTTTCTAGAGAAATGGAGACAACAAAGGTTTCAAACCTTTTTGACGATCATCATATATTAGTACATGAGAAAACTACGCATTAAAGAAATATTGTTATATTTTTTTATTTTTTTTCAAAATCCGTGTGTCCCTACGAAAATATTGAGTTTTACGTTAAACGCTCTATACACTGAAGCTTAAACTTTTTATTGTTGTTTTAAAATTTATAACCACATTCTACATTTGTATTAATGTATGTTAAACACTCTTTTATGGTATATAAGATTCATTATAATTTTTTATCAATTAATTTAGTAAAACTTCATAATACTCCCAAAATCGGTGGAATAACCACTATAAAATCCCTATTTTCTTGAAAAACGGAGACAACAAAGGCTCTAAACCTCTTTCAACATCATCATATATTAGTGCAGGATGCAACTATGCATTAAAACAATATTTTTAAATTTTTGAAATTTTCTCAAAATCTATGTGCTAACCCCTACAAAAATATTGAATTTCAATAAATGCTTTATATAATTAACCCTATAATCTTTAGTGTTGTTTTAAAATTTCTAACCACATTCTACATTTGTATTAATGTATGTTAAAATCTCTTTCATGGTGCATAAGCATCGTTTATTTTCCTTTATAAATTAATTTAGTAAAATTTCATATACTTCCTAAATTTGGGGACTAACCGTCATAAAATCGCTCTTTTCAAGAGAAATAGAGACAACAAAGCTTCTAAACCTCTTTGAACATCACCATATATTAGTGCATGAGGCAACTATGCATTAAAGAAATATTTTTATAATTTTTCTCAAAATCTATGTATTAACCTTACGAAAATATTGAGTTTTACGTTAAACGCTCTATAACATGAAGCCTAAACTTTTTAGTGTTGTCTTAAAATTTCTAGCCAAATTCTACATTTGTATTAATGTATGTTAAACACTCTTTTATGGTATATGAGAATCGTTATAACTTTTTATCATTTAATTTAGTAAAACTTCGTAATACTCCATAAATCGGTGGAATAACCACTATAAAATCCCTATTTTCTTGAAAAACAAAGACAACTAAGGCTCCAAACCACTTTCAACATCATCATATGTTAGTGTGAGATGAAAGTATGCATTAAAACAATATTGTTTTTTTTTTTGAAATTTGCTCAAAATCTACCCATACAAAAATATTGAATTTCAGTAAATTTTTTATATACTGAAGCCTATAATATTTAGTGTTGTTTTAAAATTTCTAACCACATTCTACGTTTGTATTATTGTATGCTAAACTCTCTTTCATGGTACATGAGCATCGTTCAATTTTTTTAAAATTAAATTAGTAAAATTTCATATACACCCTAAATTAGTGGTCTAACCATTATAAAATCGCTATTTTCTAGAGAAATTGAGACAACAAAAGTTCCAAATCTCTTTGATCATCACCATATATTAGTACAGGAGGCAACTGTGTATTAAAGCAATATTGTTATATTTTTTGAATTTTTCTCAAAATCTATGTGTTAACCCTTACGAAAATATTGAGTTTTACGTTAAACGCTCTATACACTGAAGCCGAAACTTTTTAGTGTTGTTTTAAAATTTCAAGCCACATTCTAAATTTGTATTAATGTATGTTAAACACCTTTTTATGGTATATGAGAATCGTTATAAAGTTTTATCAATTAATTTAGTAAAACTTCATAATACTCCCTAAATCGGTAAAATAACCACTACAAAATCCCTATTTTCTTGAAAAACGGAGACAACAAAAGCTCCAAACCTATTTTAACATCATCATATGTTATTGCAGGATGCAACTATGCTTTAAAACAATATTTTCTTTTTTTTTGAAATTTTCTCAAAATCTACGTGCTAACCCATATAAAAATATTGAATTTCAATAAATGCTTTATATACTGAACCCTGTAATCTTTAGTGTTGTTTTTAAATTTCTAACCACATTCAAAATTTGTATTAATGTATGCTAAACTCTCTTTCATGGTACATAAGCATCAATCAAATTCTTTAAAAAATAATTTAGTAAAATTTCGTATACTCCCTAAATTAGTGGACTAACAATTATAAAATCGCTATTTTCTAGAGAAATGGAGACAACAAAGGTTTCAAACCTTTTTGACGATCATCATATATTAGTACAGGAGGAAACTACGCATTAAAGAAATATTGTTATATTTTTATATTTTTTTCAAAATCTGTGTGTTAACCCCTACGAAAATATTGAGTTTTACGTTAAACGCTCTATACACTGAAGCTTAAACTTTTTATTGTTGTTTTAAAATTTATAACCACATTCTACATTTGTATTAATGTATGTTAAACACTCTTTTATGGTATATAAGATTCATTATAATTTTTTATCAATTAATTTAGTAAAACTTCATAATACTCCCAAAATCGGTGGAATAACCACTATAAAATCCCTATTTTCTTGAAAAACGGAGACAACAAAGGCTCCAAACCTCTTTCAACATCATCATATATTAGTGCAGGATGCAACTATGCGTTAAAACAATATTTTTAAATTTTTGAAATTTTCTCAAAATCTATGTGCTAACCCCTACAAAAATATTGAATTTCAATAAATGCTTTATATAATTAACCCTATAATCTTTAGTGTTGTTTTAAAATTTCTAACCACATTCTACATTTGTATTAATGTATGTTAAACTCTCTTTCATGGTGCATAAGCATCGTTTATTTTCCTTTATAAATTAATTTAGTAAAATTTCATATACTTCCTAAATTTGGGGACTAACCGTCATAAAATCGCTCTTTTCAAGAGAAATAGAGACAACAAAGCTTCTAAACCTCTTTGAACATCACCATATATTAGTGCATGAGGCAACTATGTATTAAAGAAATATTGTTATAATTTTTCTCAAAATCTATGTATTAACCTTATGAAAATATTGAGTTTTAGGTTAAACGCTCTATAACATGAAGCCTAAACTTTTTAGTGTTGTCTTAAAATTTCTAGCCACATTCTACATTTGTATTAATGTATGTTAAACACTCTTTTATGGTATATGAGAATCGTTATAACTTTTTATCATTTAATTTAGTAAAACTTCGTAATACTCCATAAATCGGTGGAATAACCACTATAAAATCCCTATTTTCTTGAAAAACAAAGACAACTAAGGCTCCAAACCTCTTTCAACATCATCATATGTTAGTGTAGGATGCAACTATGCATTAAAACAATATTTTCATATTTTTTGAAATTTTCTCAAAATCTATGTGTTAACCCCTACAAAAATATTGAATTTCAGTAAATGCTTTATATACTCAACCATATAATCTTTAGTGTTGTTTTAAAATTTCTAACCACATTCTACATTTGTATTAATGTATGCTAAACTATCTTTTTTGTTTTATAAATAATTTAGTAAAATTTCATATAATCCCTAAATTAGTGGACTATCCATTATAAAATCGCTATTCTCTAGAGAAGTGGAGACAACAAAGACTCCAAAACTCTTTGACCATCATCATATATTAGTACATGAGGCAACTATGCATTAAAGAAATATTGTTATATTTTTTGATTTTTTTCTCAAAATCTATGTGTTAACCCCTACGAAAATATTGAGTTTTACGTTATACGCTCTATACACTGAAGGCTAAACTTTTTAGTGTTGTTTTAAAATTTCTAGACACATTCTACATTTTTATTGATGTATGTTAAACACTCTTTTATGGTATATGAGAATCGTTATAATTTTTTATCAATTAATTTAGTAAAACTTCATAATACTCCCTAAATCTGTGGAATAACCACTATAAATCCCTATTTTCTTGAAAAACGGAGACAACAAAGGCTTCAAACCTCTTTAAACATCATCATATGTTAGTGCATGATGCAACTATGCATTAAAACAATATTGTCATATTTTTTGAAGTTTTCTCAAAATCTATATTCTGACAACCCCTACAAAAATATTGAATTTCAGTAAATGCTTTATATACTGAACCCTATAATCTTTAGTGTTGTTTTAAAATTTCTAACCACATTCTACATTTGTATTAATGTATGTTAAACTCTCTTTCATGGTATTTGAGCATCGTTCAATTTTTTTAAAAATAATTTAGCAAAATTTCGTATACTCCCTAAATTAGTGGACTAACCGTAATAAAATCGCTATTCTCTAGAGAAGTGGAGACAACAAAGGTTCCAAACCTCTTTGACCATCATCATATATTAGTACAGGAGGCAACTATGCATTAAAGCAATATTTTTATATTTTTTGAATTTTTCTCATAATCTATGTGTACTCCTACGAAAATATTGAATTTTACGTTAAACGCTCTATATACTGAAGCCTAAACTTTTTAGTGTTGTTTTAAAATTTATAACCACATTATATATTTTTATTAATGTATGTTAAACACTCTTTTATGGTATATAAGAATCGTTATAATTTTTTATCAATTAATTTAGTAAAACTTCATAATACTCCCTAAATCGGTGGAATAACCATAATAAAATCGCTATTTTCTTGAAAAATGGAAACAACAAAAGCTCCAAACTTCTTTCAACATTATCATATTAGTGCAAGATGCAACTATGCATTAAAACAACATTGTCATATTTTTAAAAATTTTCTCAAAATTTATGTGCTAACTAACCCCTACAAAAATATTGAATTTTCAGTAAATGCTTTATATACTGAACCATATAATCTTTAGTGTTGTTTTAAAATTTCTAACTACATTTCTTATTTGTATTAATGTATGAAAAACTATCTTTCATGGTACATGAGCATCTTTTATTTTTTTTATAAATTAATTTAGTAAAATTTCAAATACTCCTTAAATTAGTGGACTAACCATTTTAAAATCGATATTCTCTAGAGAAATGGAGACAACAAAAGTCACAAAACTTTTTGACCATCACCATATATTAGTACAGAAGGCAATTATGCATTAAAGCAATATTGTTATATTTTTTGAAAAATTTTCAAAATCTATGTGTTAACCCCTACGAAAATATTGAGTTTTACATTAAACGCTCTATATGCTGAAGCCTAAACTTTTTAGCGTTAGTTTTACCAATAATCTTCTTGGAGCTCCCTATACCAACAGTTGGCCTGATATATTGAAGATTTTGGTGGATCAATAATCCATCGACAAAACAACTCTGTTTCTTATCAGATATGTGTTCCAAGTAACCTTACACTCTCTTTGGCGGGAGCGAAATAGACGTACGCATGGTGATCCACACCAGACTGCAGTCCGTTTACAGAGCTACGTACATTGATAGGATTGTGAGGAACAGGATCACAGTTACACAAAGACTAGGGAGGAAGGGGTATGAAGAAGCCATGAGAAGATGGTTTGACACACGATGACACTCTTAATATTGATGTCATTTTGAGCTTCAAGTTTTTTACCATTCAATCCTTAGAAAAGCTGATAGACATCAACCCAATGATGCATTCTTTGTAAAAAAAGCTTTAATAAATTTTAGATTCATTCAAAAAAATGTATACGAGACTCATGCTTAAGTACATTAAATGATGATTGGTCCATATTGTAGATTTGTAGGTAGTCTAATCTCTTTTCGCGATTATATTATTAGACTAATTACATTAAATGATGACTGGTCCATATTGTAGGTAAAATGATTTTAAAAATCTACAATCCAATAGTCATCAATGCACGAGACTATTAAAATCATTGTTTTCTCACTAAATAACACACCGATGAAGTTAAAAAAAAAAACACAATTCTCAACGGTTCATGTAATAAAAGAAACATATAATACTAGAAACGGAATGGAGTATGATAAACACATGGATCAAATATATTTGGTAATGATATAAAATTTATTCAACGGTTCATGTAATAAAAGAAGTTAGAGAAATTTCCAAATATAATATTTTTCGCAAAAATAGTTTTCAATGAAAAAAAATAAGTTTTATTAAAAGATTAGTAAAAATGTATTTTTACCCTACGGTTAACTAATCTAGACTTAGGGTTTAGAGTTAAGGGACGGAGTTTTGAGAATATGGTTTCAAATTTTAAAAAATAAAAAATAAATATTAAAAATTTCAAAATAAAAAAATTATTTTGGTCGTTTTTTTTAGGGTTATTTTGTGACAAAAAATTAAAAAGTAATATTTGAGAAAATTGACCTGAAAGTTAACCATGAGTTAAACTTGACAAGTGATAACAATAAAAATTGCTAGGTCGCATATTTCAATCCTGTGAAAATATTGCTTTGTTTAATAATAAAAAAAGAAATAAATATTTTTTTTTGATAAAGGGTTTTCTAAAAGAAATAATTATAATACTGATTTCATAACTAAACAAAACTATTAAAACAGGAAAGCTTAGTTTATTGCACTATTTTTAACTTCAAATAGTAAATTGCTAGGTCACATATTTTTTTTACTCTCACGGAATCTTTATGACAAATACATCTCCCCCAAACAAGGTTCGAACTCAGAGAGCAACGTCATTATGGACTACCTACACTTGGTAGATCT
Source organism: Brassica napus (assembly GCF_020379485.1). Classification (NCBI taxonomy): domain Eukaryota; kingdom Viridiplantae; phylum Streptophyta; class Magnoliopsida; order Brassicales; family Brassicaceae; genus Brassica; species Brassica napus. The sequence continues at coordinate 45,259,300 of NC_063449.1, read as the reverse complement.
ATAGTGTTGCTCCATCTTCCTAGAATACATCTTGACAGTTGTTATCAGTATTTTTACCCTGTAAAGACACATCAATAAGATCTTCTTGATCGTCATCACACTGGACCATGCCTTGATCATCAAATAACCATTTTTCGATCAAAGACAACGAGCTATGATCATCAGTAGTTGCTTCCGTGTCAACGATTGGTTTGCTCACACCTTTAAAAATACTTGTCTCCGTCATCAAATTTAACTTCTCATCAACTGATCCAGATTCTGAATTCGGTGACAACAAAGATTGATGATCAAGAACGCCTCCTTCACCGGTGCTTGAGCTCCTGTTGTTGGAGAGTGATGAAGTGTTAGGCACTGAAGAAGATGAGCTTGTCCAGTTCTGTAGTAACTTAGAGATGTTATCTGTGCTTGAGGCATAAGTAGCGGTGGCAGAATGATGAGGCTTTGGCGAGCCGAGATCAGGAGATATCGATGAAGTTGGTTGGTCAAGTGATAAGGCTTGGAACAAGGCTTGTTTGGCCATGTTGATGTCTGTTTGAAGCTTTTTCTCCCATTGTCCCTTGTTGGCGATTCTTTTGCTGTTGGTACATATGTTGTTGTTGTTGTTGTTACAAGACGACATCTCTGTCATATCGATGTTGTCTTCGTTGGTGATACCATTTTGACGCTGGAGTTTCTTTTTCAGATGAGTGTTCCAATAGTTCTTGATATCGTTGTCGGTCCTCTGAGATAGATATGATGCTATGGCTGCCCATCTAATTTTTAAAGACGATATCCAGTAAAATTAAGAAAAGTTTGTAACGAAACATTAATCGACAAATAAATAGACATATTGGAGATGAAAATAAATATAATATTATGTTTCATAAACTTAGATCAGACCAGTTAAAAGTGAGTGGATTAATTCATGCTATAAGTTATATATACATTAACATGTGATTCATCGTATACATATAGGATTCTTTAACATATATCAAACTTGTACACAATTTATTTATATAAACGGAGGATATTTAAATGAATAATTTTCACATACCTGTTACCCAAAAGAGCTTGGAGGTGGATGATCGTTTTCTCTTCATGCTGAGTGAAATTTCCTCGTTTGATCCCGGGACGAAGGTAATTAGTCCATCTAAGTCTGCAACTCTTGCTACATCTTAGCAAACCTGAAAACATATATACATGTACATGTTTTTAGTTAATGTGTAAGCTAATAAGGATGGTTTAGTATAAATAAGAAAAAGAAATGAAGATAAAGACCGGTGTTCTTAGGAACAGATCTCCAGTTTCCAGGGCCATGTTGTTGGATATAAGAGACCAAGGTTATGTCTTCTTCTGGAGTCCATGGTCCTTTCTTCACTACTATCTTCTCGCAACAAGGTGGTCTACCCATATCCACACGGATACGCTCTTGATCGTCTCCTCTGTTTCTTTTGTTCTTCCCTCTCTATTATATAAACAACTCAGGTATAGAGGGGTACAGTGTGTGTGTATAATTAAGCTATATAGTAACTAGTAAAACTCCAAGATTGTCTTCTTCGTTTTGATCCTCTTTGTTGCTGTTTGCTTGTTACAAGGGAGGTTTCAGTAAAGAGTTTGGATGTTAGAGAGAAAGACAAGCGTCTAGGTCACATGGGTCGTTTTTTTGGATCTATGTGCATTGAAATAAAGACACACCATACACATATTTAAACCCAATTGATCGCTAGCGCCTGAATTACAGTTTTTTAAAGCCGATGAATTACAGTTTTTTAAAGCCGATGAATTACAATTTTTATTATTTGTTTTCTTACAAATTTTTTTTCTCTTTATCATCTGAACATATGAAAAAACCTTATATAACTTTTATTTTTAACGTAACCCCTAAAAGAAAACAAATATTGATAAAAGAAAACAAATAAATCCTCTACGTGGCTGCTGATCCCAAAAAGAAGACTTTAAGGGAAAAGATTAAGACTTAAAGAGTCAATAGAGACAGCGAAGAGCATTTACTCATTTTCTTTTCCTTCTCTAAAAGGTCATCCCTTACTCTTCTATCTATATCTCCATGACTCTATCTTCACGTACGTGGCACTACCATTTAAAGGGTTGGCACTGCAGTTACGAGTATAGTTTATACCGATTATATAGGTGAGATTAAGATAATGTTTAATTAGTGTTGAGAATCATTCCTTCTCTTCACTATTTTCATCCTGAAATTAGTAGCGACTGGCTAGTCTGCAAACTATAGAACTTTATACAGACTCAGTTCATCAGACGACTTTTATACTAACCCAAAAGGAGTCGAAACGACAAATGCACAATATTTAACAAGTTGGGTTCCAAATCCAGATACCTAGGTTTCCCGTATCTTTTTTCGTATTTATTTCACCATCAAAGTTTAAAGATTACAAGTCAATCTTGGCATAATCGCAGCAGTTGCAGGTGCGGATTGTTGCAGTTTTAAGCGTTATTAAACGACTTGTACGATAAATACATCTGTTAAAAATTGCTGCGTTTGGAGATAATTATAACTTGTTAATTACCAAATGCAGTAGTGATTGGAGCAAAAAGTGGAGTCATGGTCGTAGCTAAATTAACAATATTTACATTTTAAATAATTACAAAATTATTAAAAGCATATTATTATAATAAACATAAAATTTTATTTATAAAATTATATTATTTTTTTTTTTTTAAATTATAGAAAATATTTTTCGTTTAAAGTATATAATATAAATTTTTAAAATAATATAAATTTTTAGTATTTTTAGTATTTTTAGTATTTCAATTTTAGTTTAATTGAATATTTTTATCTTTAACTAGTTTACCCTTCGGGAACCGTATGCAACCGCAAACGCTAACTAGAATCAGCTTTTAAACTTAAAAAGTTTAAAACAATTTGAAACGATTTATAGCGTTTTATGTAATTATTGCAAAACGTTGATAACCGTTACCGCCCGCAAAAAAACTGCTTTCGCGGTAATGGAGTAACTAGTCATGCCCTACGACTCTAACTCATAAGAAGCTCGACCAGATCAATGAAATACCGGAATTATCCTCATTATATTAGAATCGAATTAGATACTCTTTTCACGTGTTTCTTTAATGAACTTGTGAGAATATAAACTCTTATTTCAAGATCAAGATTAGACGTGGTTAATATATATAAAAAATTGGACGAATCCAGTTATAACCAATTTTCTTTTAAGTTAGAAGCGTATAAAACTTAACAAAATCTAACGTTGTAACTCACTGGAAGCTCTTCATGAAGTAAGAGTTGGAAACGTTCTTAAAAACTCACGGGAAGCTCTTCATCACTTCATGATAAGCCAACCTCCAAGTGATCATTTTTCCTTTCTTCTTTGAATATAAAGACAATAAATCTTCACTTGTTAGTTATATTATTATAGCTCTTCTTTTTTATAGCTTTGCATGTTGATAAGGGTACGTATACTGTGTTTTCTTAAAAACATCCAATTAATACAGTGTAACGAAACTATATTTCAGACTAATGATAAGATTTTTATATTCTTGATTGCTGATATTATCCATTTTCTGTATTATCGCGCATTTACTTATATACTGAGTTTTGAGTTTTCTTAAGATCAACCACTTCTAAATTCCGCCTCTGTTTATCTTTTCCAGCTCGAACAGATCACTGGACCAAACGTTGTTCGTTAATCTAATCGAATTTAATTGTGTTGGTTGCTTGTCCAAAGAATGGTTTAATAACGTCCACATTTACTCTTTGTTTACTTTATTAACGTTTACTTTTCAGTTGACAATTTATAGCACTACATCATTTGATGCCTAGGCGACATAAAAATTCAATGGTACGACAATTTATAGTTCAGTTACTGTTCTGTTTTAGTTTCTTTCAGCTTTAGTAATCTTCATTTAAGACAGTATATATATATTGGTAAGGGAGAAAAGTTAATTGGGATCGAAGTCCAAACTAGTCCTAAAATATATGGAAAAGCTGAGTATTCATGCTATTTAGAATGTCAGTCATCACCTTAAAAGTTATCATGGTTCAGGATATACTTTCCATATCGTCTAGAAGAAAAACACAAATTCTCAGGATTCTCCAAAAAGTATATGAAGAAAACTATTGTTTCATTTATTATACAAACTAACAAAATCCGTTTTTTCAAATAAGTGGTGTTTATTTGCTTCGTGCTCCAATTCTAGACGTTTTAGTTCTCTATTGAATTTATATTTTCAGATTGGTTATTTTTTTCTCTTGTTATTTGATTTGCATGGTTCAGGATATACTTTCCATATCGTCTACGTTGTGAATCATACAAGATATGAGGAAGAAGATGAAAACATAACTTTGTATCTCATTCAACTCTCTCTCTATACACTGCGGCCATTCTATCTTTATATACAAAGAGACCAAAGCTACTACTTGACCTAATGCTCACATTAGTATCCGTAAGCATCTAGGCAACCAAAACTGTTAAAGATAGAAGTAGATAAGGGCGCTGTGATATCGTGAGCTGTCTTCTCCGTACCAGAACCATAACAGGGACGTGAGCTCTGTCGTTTACTACAGCTGCGTTCTCCTCTGTTAACGACTAGTACGTTTGTTGTGCTGGCTTAATGGGCTTAACATCTTCTCTCGTTACCGGCCCAGACACACAGGTAAAACCTTCTGCTGCAACTAGAGTCTTTAACTCACTTGGTCTAATACTTCCCCTCAAACTTGGAGTGGGAGGAGCCGAAACTCCAAGTTTGCTTCTCAACCGAAATACTGGCTCTTGACTCAGAGACTTTGTGAACACATCAGCAGTTTGTAATGACGCCGGAATGTGTCGAACCTCCAATGCCTTAAGAGCAACCCGTTCCCGCACATAATGATAATCAATGTCAAAGTGTTTTGTACGCTTATGAAACATCGGGTTAGCCGTGAGACAAACAGCCGAGAGATTATCACAGAGCAGAATAGGAGTTCGTTGTTGAGTAAGACCCATAATACGCAACAAGTTTTGTAACCACACTATCTCAGAAGTCGCCATAGACATCGTTCTATACTCAACTTCAGTTGATGACTTTGACACTGTATCATGACGTTTTGCGCACCAAGATATAACGTTGGAGCCAAGTAAAGTGCAGAAACCACCAGTAGACCTGCGAGTTTCCTTACACTCAGCCCAATCACTATCACTATAACACACCAATGTTGAATCAGAGTTAGACTTGATGCTTATACCCATATCCAAAGTTCCCTTAACATATCAGAGAATACGTTTTAACAGATGAAAGTCTGACTGACTTGGGGAATGCATTCGCTGACAGAAGAAGTTGACAGAGAACTGTAGGTCTGGACGCGTGAGAGTAAGATATTGTAACTTGCCAGCAAGACATCTGAAGTGAGAAGGATCCGGAAACGCTTCATCTTGACCCGGAACTTGATCTAATTTCAGTGGCAGGGGAGTTGAAACTGTAGCACAATCTTTCATCCCAGCAATAACAAGGAGATCAGTTGCATACTTTTCTTGATTCATGAACAGACCATCGTCCTTATGATGCACTTGAATCCTTAGAAAGTAGTGCAACGATCCAATGTCCTTCATTCGAAACTTGATGTGCAAGTGATGAAGGAGCGTTTCCAACAAGGCCTCATTGTTACCGGTAAGGATCATATCGTCGACGTACAGAAGCAAATAGATAACATCAGATCCTTTGTGATAAATGAACAGAGAGGGATCCGGAAAACTGCATAAATGAACAGATAGGGATCCGGAAAACTGCACTGAAAACCAAAGTCCAACAAGAAGTTGCTGAATTTGTCGAACCAAGCACGCGGAGCCTGACGTAATCCGTAGATAGCTTTCTTCAAGCGCCATACATAATCAGGATACTCTGTATTAGCAAACCAGGCGGTTGTTTCATATAGACCAGTTCCTTTAACTCCCCATGTAGAAACGCATTTTGAACATCAAGCTGCTTTAAGGGCCACTTCTTGGTGACTGCAACATGAAGCACTGTACGAATGGTAGCAGTACGGACCACAGGACTGAAGGTCTCAATGTAGTCTACACCCTCTTCTTGTTCATTACCTCTGGCCACCAAGCGAGCTCTCAGTCCTTTGACTGTTCCATCAGCGTTATACTTTGTTTTATAAACCCAACCACAGTTCAGTGGATTTTGATCATCAGAAGGTGGAACAAGCTCAAATGTTTCGGTTTCCACCATATGATCTACTTCAATTCCCATAGCTCGTGTCCAACCAGGATGTTTAAGCGCCATTTTCACTGTCTTTGGCTCAGTAAGTTCATCTTTGATGGTAAAGAGAGCATACTTCGGGGTTGGTTTCACAATTCCAGCTTTGGCTCTCGTTGTCATCTGATGAACTGTCTGTGGTTGCTGAACCTCTTCTTCCACCACCACTTGTTGATGAAGATCAGAACCATCTTGACTTGATTCATCTTCAGACTGATGTGGTGGTGTCACTAGTGGAGGAGGATCCTCATTCGGATTTGGTTGAGGAGCCGCAACTGTAACATAAGGAGCGTGAGGTCGACGTTGTGGTATTTCTTCTACTGGTGTCAAGGAGCTTTCTGTTTCACAAGAACGAGTAAGTGCAGCTTCTTGCCAGGCCTTGAGTAGAGCAGACGAACCTTGTTGGTGATGACTACTATAGACATCACTGAAAGGAAATGAATTCTCATCGAACAGAACATGTCTACTGATATAGATCTTTCCAGTTGGTGGGTAATAACATCTATAACCTTTATATTTTTCATTGTACCCCAAGAACACACACGACAAGGTTTTTGGATCCATCTTGTTCTTCATGTAAGGACGCAATGAAGGAAAACATTTACATCCAAACACTCGCAATGCAGTGTGCAAAGGAGGTCTGTGCTGAAGCATTTCATAGGGACTCTTATTGTCAAGAAGAACAGAGGATGGAAGGAGGTTGATTAGAAACGTAGAGGTAAAGAAAGCTTCAACCTACAAGTGTTGAGGGACCTTTCCATGAAACAGTATTGTCAACCCCAGCTCCGTTAGATGTATGTGTTTTCTTTCAGACAGACCGTTCTGCTGTGGAGTGTGAAGACAGGAGAGAAGCTGTTGAATGCCATAGGACGCCAAATGATTCAGAAATGAAGTTCTCAGGATTCTCCAAAAAGTATACGAAGAAAACTATTGTTTCATTTATTATACAAACTAACAAAATCCGTTTTTTCAAATAAGTGGTGTTTATTTGCTTCGTGCTCCAATTCTAGACGTTTTAGTTCTCTATTGAATTCTATTTTCAGATTTGTTATTTTTTTCTCTTGTTATTTGATTTGCATGGTTCAGGATATACTTTCCATATCGTCTACGTCACAATGTAAAGTCGATTTTTGGCGACAACGATTCATTTTTAAACAGACACACATCATTTGATTTGTAACGAAATAAAAGTACTTTGGTTCATTTAGATGATTTCTTGCAATTTTGGTAGTTGAAGTATCAATCGTACAGCCACACAACCAAGAAATAATTAGTTAATTAGTTCACACTTCAAGCTGTGTTAACTTCATTATAAAAATTCAACAATTCATAGCCACGAAAAAAACTATTATATGTGTACGAATGATAGCCAGATGTTGTCTTACATAACATCGAAGAGGTGAAACATCAATCAGTATCCAATCCATCTTTTAAAAAATTATGGCACACGGCAGTCATCAATTGTCTGATCAAGAGTAGTCATATAAGGCGTAATTAATTGGTTTGCTTTTGTGACAAACATAAGCGTAATAAACTACGAGCAGGTCATATATTACAACTAAAAAAGCTGACTCATGAGTGAACATGTTGAAACTTTTTAGCAGCAGGTTCGTAATAGTAAGTTAGAGTCGAGTTAATGTATGATCATGGCATGCGATGGGCACAGGTGGAAGGTCTAGAATAAACGTGAGATCAATGAAGTGAAAACGATGGATTATGCCCTTAATTGTAATTACCCTACTCTATTTAATTACATTTCAAGTCTCCCATCAATCGTCGGGTATAAATTCTCTAACCTTTTGAAAAAGAAGAACAGCTAAAGTCTGTAGATATAGTTATTAATTAATACTACACATTTATCCCATTTCTAATACTAATGTGATAGATGTGTACGTAATAGTAACAGACAAATATCCATAAATACCGACGAAATAGATACAATAGAAAGTTTAGCCATAAAACATACTGAAGAAATGTACGACAGAAATTTTATGTTTCATAACTGTATTTGACGAAAATATTAAGTATTGAATTGTTTTACTGTTATAGTGTTATTTTTAGCTGCATGCACCACTTTCTTTTATAAAAGAAAAATATTAGTAACAGTAAACCACACTTACAAGTTATAACCTTGGTAAAAACTTTTTTTGTACAGGAAACACCTTGTTAAAAACTTAAGTCAGCAAATAAACCAATTATATTGGTCCACTATAACTTATAGCAAAGCCAATGTGCTAGCTAGCCTAGCAAATAGCAACAACAACGCTGGTTTTTAATAGTTACAATTCCTATTTATTACATTATTTGTTGGCTGGTTCTTATCCACATGACAATTTAGTTTGTTGATATGTACAGTACACTTATTTGACTGATATAGTATATGTATTCCATTTTCGGCGATCAACAACTTAAATTAGGATCTAAAATCTAAATATCAATGTCCTGGTTTATAGCTAGCAATATCTTCAAAGTTAATCATTCCGGTCGATCCAAATTCATATATGAAAAATATTAGGGTTATTGATCGTTGTCATGTTCACTGTCTCATGCTCTTATTATCTGTAGGCTAATTAATATATATGATGAATGACTAGAACATATGGCAATAGCAGGCTAATAGTTTGCATAATAGCAATAGTATTCGTATCATTATTTGGATTCGAAGTCGAACCTATATAATACATGGGTTTTGCTACTACAATGCATGTTGCTGGACAAAATAAAACTGGCATACTTAATATCGATCAAGGTTCAACAACGTATTGTTCTTCTTTTTTGAATAAAGTTTGTGCGTCTACCACCGACGAAGGCATATATGGACGTACCGACATAAGCAAGCAGCGAATGGAGCCGTAGTCAATGCATATAAATGGTATAAGAGCATCATCATTGTTTAGATAGTCATGAGTTTCTCCAAAATAAAATTTAAAGTTACTAAAATAGAAACCCTTAAATTCAACCAGTTAAAGTATCACATATTCAAACCGTACTCTGAAAAATGTATTATCCTAGCAAAGATAAGAAAATGGTAGCAAATTGGTGATAATTTGTTTTAAGCAAAAAAAAGAAAAATTGGTGATAATTTGAGCTAGATAAAATTTTAAAACAAAACATGTCAGAACTTTCAAAATTGAAGATCTTACAAATTTAATAGATACATGTAAAGAAGTATGCATAACGAGTCCACGCATGATCAGTGTTAGTTGATCGAATCAGGCTCATTTGCTTATATGTTGTAGTTGTCAAGATTTATTATTGAGAGTAACTAGGGTCATCTACAACTACACACATTATAAAGTTTCAAACAAAAAAAAACCAGACACATTATCTCAAGCGAAATGATGATGCATGCTCCCTATTGTTTTGGTAACCATTCTTTTCGAGAAAAAAATTCAAACTATTTTTTATTAACAACCAAAATTTACAATTATAAAAGGACATTTCATAAATTGGTTTTCAATTTTTCTACCCACATCTCTTTTTTTTTCGTCGAAAGGTCATTCTATTATTCAAGCTTAGGTGGTCTGGATAGCCAAACCGGAATAGAACAACCAATAAAAAGTAACCCCCTATGGAAAGATCTAGTAGTCTTACCTAAAAATCTGAAATCTGGTTACACGTCCGTGGAACATAAATGATGTTGAAGTCCGAGAAGCATATCTGTAACCCTAGTCTCTATCCTCTCTAATTCCGTCGCAAAGCTTGGCCAAGCCTGAGGGTCCTTTATCATTGCAATCAGCTCCTTGCAGCCTGTCCCGAAGCTCTGACATGTTGAGTGTTGAAGCATATTCTCCATCGCCCATCGCATCTACTTCCGAATGCAATGCTGATTCGCGTCGAGTAAAATTCCTTGTTCCCATAAGTTGAACGTTCTCAGCATTGTCCATCCATACTCATCCGCATACACTAAAGTGAACAGAAGATGTCCATAATCCATCTAACAATCAAATATTACCTAAGCTTACCCACATCTTATTATAAACATACATCAGAAATTATTTATTGATTTCTTCTCCAGTTAAAATATATATTATTCTATTATAAGTTTAAAATAACATTGTGGGTTAAAATATTTTTAAGTATATTTAACAGTTTTTTATTCAACTAGTTAACAAAAAACACTTTAAGACTATAAATTCTGGGAGAGCATATTAAACATTTTTAATGAATGCAATGTGTTTAATTTAACATGATGTTATGAATGAACGCGAATCAACTCAAAGAAAACAAAAAAAAATTAAGAGAAAAAATGTATTGAGCTAAATACTATTTGGAGTTTCTATATTATTATGTGAATGAATAAATTTATAATTTTTATGACTACGTCCGGTCCAACGAATTCTGACATTTTATTAGTGCACAAAAAATTAATACACTTCCAGATTTAATACACTTCGAGAATTAACACATGATTTTTGCTTTGTAATCGAAAAGTATAGAAAGGCCGACAAGATGTTCCATTAGATGAGACTTAGCAATTTTTTACATATATGTTTTAAAGTATCGTTCACAATTTACATTAAGAGTTGACTGAATGTGGGTGATAACCAATGTTTTTAAACCCGACCCGGACACTGAACCGGACGATTTACTGAGTTACTGGGTTACTGGGTTGCTGGGTCATTGGGTCGACCGCGGGTGAACCGCGGGTTAATAAATTAATTAATTTTATTATATAATAATATATCAACTATGTAAATAAAAATATAGAAACTAAAGTTTAATATTTTGTAAATGTTTTTTAAGAAAGTAAAATAATAGTTTGGATATGTATATATTTTATGTTTAAAAGCATTTAGAAAATACTTAACTTTAGTTTTTATATTTTTATTTTCATTTGACATACAAAATATCAAAAATAGTTTAAACTATTTAAAATGTTCTCTAACAAGGTAAGATGTATGACATCTAAAAAAATCAAGACATAAAATTTATAAATATTTAAATGTGTAATGTGAATAATAAATTAAACTTCAAATAAAAAATAAACCAAAAGTAAAAGATCATTGTAATAAATTGTCAATAACAAAAATAAACTAACACCAAATCACATCAACTAATTTTGGTTCTCTCTACCATCGTTCATTTCATTTTCTTTAGGTGGCATAGTAAAATCTTCATCAAAATCTAAAAATTACAAATATAAAATTGAAAAGGGAAAACCTAACTTTTTTTTAATCATCACCTAATTTTTTAATTGGAAATTTATAATATAAAATATAATCTAAAAACATAATTAAAAACTAAAAAAAGAAGTTAAAGTTATTTATTGGTTCAAGCGGTGGTTCAACCGGTATCGGGTTCTGGATTTTACTGGGTTTTTACGGTTTTTTGCGGGTTTCTAAATATTGGGTATTTTACAAAACCCAAACCGGATTTTTTCTAGGTCACCGGGTTTACCGGTTCAACCGCGGGTCCGGGTCGGGTTTCAAAACACTGGTGATAACACGACTGCAACATCCCCTATATATTATTTGAGAAGCATTACAACTTATGTCATCACTAGAATGATTCTTAGAATCATTAGAGAAATATGTTGGTCCATCTAATTATATAATAAGCTTTTTATTAAACTAACAATAAATTCATCATTAATGTACTTTATTATTTCCTTAAATAAAATTTACAGAATTGCCTAATGTGGCTAAAGTATATATGAGAATTAATGATTTTGAATAATAAAGATTTGATAAAAATAGTGTAGCTTCTATCATATTTATTTAATTTTAAACTATTAAATCAATTAAACAACCACAATAACCATATAATAAAAAATTTAGATTTTTATGTATATGCTATATTTTGAATTTTTACAAACGGCTATAAATTACTAAAACTGTTAAAAGTCTCACATTCAAATTTTATGATCCATGGTTTAAAATTTTTGTTATGACAAAATACAAATGAGTACAAAAATTATATAAGTAAAAAGTCTAATTTAATTAATTATTAAGATTAATATATATATCGTTTTAAATTAAACTATAAACCATATAAAATATAATATTTTAGTTTCAAATTTTACTTTGAATAATTTTTTTGATAAAAGTTTTGAACGATCATTGACAACTTATTTTAAAAAAAATTATAAATTATTAAAACTATTAATCCCACAATGAAAATTTTGTTATCAGTAATTTAATTTTTTTCTATAAAAGATACAAATGATCAAAAAAACTATATGAGTAGAAATCATCATTTAATAGACATTAATATTAAAAATATACTAAAATATATTATCTATGCCAGTATCATTTAAATTTAATAACATATCCTATCAAATATAAAAAAAATATTTTTTTGATTAATAAAATTGATTTATATGTTCGCACCAATTTAATTATATATTTAATAGTTACTGACTTTTAATTATTTAATATATATTTATTATTTCATAATATGTAAAAATATTTAATACATAAAATATTTATTATTTCATATCCTATCAAATATAAAAAAAATATTTTTTGGATCTTAACCTAGTTATTAGTAAGCGATCGACATTAGTGGGGATCTAAAATAAATCAAAATAACCTACTTAATCCTTTGCGCTCTATAAACCAGCTAAAACTTGTCAACCGCAAGCACCAAATCATTCGTTTTTATGTAAAATAAGTCTCTTTTATTTTGCATGGATAACTATTTAAATTATTATGTTCAAAAACTATATACATTATTAACTTTTTAATATAAATTACTAACTAATGGTGTGCAAAATGCATGAGCAAGTTCAAAGGAAATTAAATGTTGATTTGACATTCATAACATGTCTTAACAAAAATATTTGATACCTACCCGTAACTCGCTGCCTACAGAATAATATATGAAATCAAATCATATGAAAGACAAAATATCTGTTTCGACTAATTTATATAATTTCTATGAATATACCGCGTCTATAAGTGACAACATACAATCGAATGTGGCTTGTCTCCTATTGGTTCATTGTGTTATCATTGTGTTTAAATATGCGAAAATGTGGGCAGAAAGATAGTTCAACATAATCAAGTTTGTCCACATATATTTTAAAGCGAAGCCCGTCTCTATTGAATTAGTAGATGGTAAAAGCAAATGCCGCACGAAACATGTGGTATGTGGATTTATGGTCCAATGTGGATACATTCCAGAAGAGACCAAAAGAAGAGTCCAAAAATAAATACAATTTTTTTTGTTTTTATTTCCAAACAATACTATAGTTGTTTTTTGTTTGTGAGGACATGATATTGTATTATTGAGAACTCTTGCTAAACCGCAAGCTTTTGGTATTTTCTACAACTTTAAGTTTTGGCGGTAACTTTGAAAATATATAATAATATAATAAAACAACTTGTTATTTGATCAGCTATTTGATAAATATGTAAAATATCATAACTTTAAAAATTCAAAACGCAGTACAATATACAGACAAAAACAAGAAATTATTGATGCATATGCATTTTCATCTTGTTCAACTAAAAAGTTTTGTGAAAGTCCTTCGGTCCAATAGTCAAATAATTTGAAGCTGATATCTCAAATTTACGGTTTCGTCAATTACAAAATGTTTCTCTAATAAGAAAAAAGGCTTTTGTTGCACATTAATTAATAGATATAAAGTTGATAACAAAATTTAGTAATGTGGTAGGTAGAGTTGTTGCTATGCTCTCGATTAGTGCAAAAAGTTATTACTATGGTGAATATATATTATAGGTAAAACCATTCATTGTGAATTTATGTATTGCAAAAATAAAATGCATCTTAGAATTCATTATTTGTAAATTCGTTCATTATAGTGATATACATGTATTACAGATTATCGAATAATTTACAATAAAATTAGACTAAACATATCATGATAAAGAAGAAGAAAAAATTAGAACAAAATTTAGGTTGATCCCCTAGGGTGAAAATTTAAATTCAACTATTTCTCTAAAACCAATCAAATTGCCACATAGATTATTAGTTAAAAATATTAAATTTATTTTAAAATAACTAAAAAAATAATGCTAATTTTAACAACGTTGACGCCGCCAGCTAAACCGTAAATCTGAAATCCTAAATTCTTAACCCTAAACCGTAAATCTTAAACCCAAACCCTATACCCTAAATCCAAATTCTAGATCCTAAACCCAAACTTATACTCTAAACCAAAATTCTAGACCCTAAACCCAAACCGTATACTATATACCCAAATCATAGACCCTATACTCAAACCATATACCCTAAACCCTAAATCCAAACCGTATACTTTAAACCCAAATCCTAGACCCTAAACCCAAACCATAAACTTTAAACTCAAACTCTATACTCTAAACCAAACTTAAACCCTAAACTCAAACCGTATACCCTACACCCAAATCTTAGACTTAAAATCCAAACCGTAAAACCAAATCCTAAACTTAGACGCTATAAGATTTGGGTTTAGGGTCTAGGATTTAAGTTTAGGGTATATAGTTTGGGTTTATGGTTTATGGTTTAGGTTTAGGATATACAGTTTGTGTTTAGGGTATACAATTTGGGTTTAGGGTATAGGATTTGGATTTAGGGTATAGAGTTTAGTGTTTGGGTTTTGGATTTAAGGTTTAGGATTAGAATTTCAGATTTAACGTTTACGGCTTAGTTAGCGGTGTTATCGTAGTTAAAATTGGCGTTATTCTTTTTTTAGTTATTTTTAAATAAATTTAATATTTTTTAATTAATTATCTACGTGACATTTTGATTGGTCCTAAAATGAGATGTGAATTTAAAAGTTATTTTGTTCAGTAAATTATGTCTTAGATCTATACTTTTTCTTGATCCAAAACATCTATTCGATAATAATTTTTGAAAATATAAACTTTATCTTTAAAGAAAGTTGGATATAAAAAATGAAATTCAACCTGCTGATTTATATTTTAATTTTATGAATAGTTGATTACATTTTCATTTATCCAAAAATAGCACTGAAAGATATTTTATAGTATGTTTATAAATATGTTTTTTATTTTATTAGTTATATAAAACCATAGTAAAAAGATTTGACCCTTTAAAATATTAATTTAAGTTTTGTCCAATTATAAAATATTATATAAGTATAAGAAAACTTTGTAATATTAGGAATTTTATGATATAGATAGTTAGAAATACAAGTAAAATATATATAACGGGTGTATTGAGTTTTGGATAATTAAATAGAAATTGGCCCATGAAAAGAGGCATACGAAGTCCACGTCGGCTAAATGCATGGCATGCGATTAACCTACGTGGCACGTGGGATGATCCCAACTCACCCAACTTTTGTCTATGGTATAAACTAAAGTGTTGCTTTCAAGCTTACCATCAGAATCCATAAGGAGATGGATTTTTTTTTTTTTATTCAGTTGCAATTTTTTTGTCAACTTTCAGTTGCAAGAAGAAAAAAATTTAAATTTAAACAAATAAAATTTGAATAATAAAAGAATGAATTATTGCTAAAGTAATTTTCAAAATTTTCAAATTATGAAATAAATTTATATAGATCAAACTCCTGAATGAAAATATATCCACGATGAATTAACGCTATGATGAAATAAGTATGTTTCGAGATTAATTTCTCCGCGAATAACTTCACCACGTACACGTTAGCTCGGCGGTAGACGGATTGGCGCCGTTCAGACAATAAGTGTCACATCCCGGTTCTCCTAAACCGGAATAGTTTTGTTTTTCTTGATTATTAACTTGATTTAGACCAAAGCCCATTAGCTTTTATCCTTCTTTTCTGGCCCGTGTAGTAAACCCTAGGGGTTCCTTTTCTTTTCCTATAAAAAGGAGCCTCCTCCTTATCTTCTCTCCCATTAGAAATCAGAGCGAAGCCTTGCAGAGTTCCAGAGAGATCTGAAAATCCTAGCCGTCAAGGTTTCTCTTTTCTTCTCTCTCCTTCTCTCTCGCCTGTGTCTCTCTCTCTCTCCTTGGTGTTCGCCGTTTGCTGAAGGCTGGAGCCAAGCCATTGGAGATCCCCGATGAACCGATCCACTTTTATGTCCAGATCTCTCCTTGTCTTCTTTCTAAATCTGGTCACTGGTGAGGTAAGGAACCCTAGTTCTCGTTTCCTCCATCTCTTTGTTCTCTTTTATCTTGGATCTCTCATCCCGGATTCTTTGGTGGTAGCACCAATTCTTTTTGTTGTAGATCTGGTTCGTGGAAATCAATAAGCTTCGGATTTGGTTCTACTCTCTTTTCCATTCTCAGATCTAAGACCAAGGTGAGGGCTTGTTGCAATCTCTATCTCCTTCTATCATTATCTCATCATGGTAGAAGTGTCTAAGTTGATCATTCATCCATACTTGTTACTTTCTATAGATCTATTAATATATATATATATATAAATATCTTGATGATTGATGTGTGAAAGACATAGATTTATTGCTAAGGTTGTTAAAATATGGTTGGATGATGTTTGAGGATTGAATGTGATGATTGTATTGATTGGGGTTATTGTATATGAGGTTGATATTTATATATTTGGGAGATGTATTGAGTTAGGGAAAGGCTTAAGGCCTATGTGTGCCGGTGTAACGTGGTGGAATGACATATATGTATGTCTCGGGCGTTACATCGTTTCTTGTTGGGTCATGTGGCAATCATTTGAGTTGGCATGATTCATCGCTGGAGCGGGCATACGGCGTGCCTGTAAATAAAGTAACGTAGAAGCGTTATGTCGTGGAGACAACGTGGAA
The DNA here is from genome assembly GCF_020379485.1 of Brassica napus. Lineage (NCBI taxonomy): Eukaryota > Viridiplantae > Streptophyta > Magnoliopsida > Brassicales > Brassicaceae > Brassica > Brassica napus. The sequence continues at coordinate 45,242,423 of NC_063449.1, read as the reverse complement.
CGTATGAACATGGTGGCGGATCAAGCGTGAACCGGTGTCGGTAACTTGATTGTGTGAAGGCGTGAGACAGCGTGATGTCGTGGAGACAACGCAACATGAAAGTTCTCGCGCGACAACATGAGGAACGCAGGTACCGATTTAGGTGGTGTGGTCTCATTGTTGGCACCGCCGGGGTTTATCCTCATTTCTTGTTGATTGCTTTTGCTTTACTGTATGTTTAAGTTAGATACTTATGCTATGTTGTGTGATGATTATTGGTGATTGATTTTGGGGCTCCTAGAGCTTCCCTCACTGAGCTTTTGTCGAAATGCTCACCCCTCCTTCTTCCCTTTTCATTTCAGGTTCGGCTCATATTGGTGGATTTTTGTCAAAGACGTCCTGGGATCCTAAAGACACATTATTTCGGCCTAGTGGCTGGAGACAAGTGTCATGATATCGCCAACCATTTCAGCTATGCTGGGTCAGGGTGTCACAAGTGGTATCAGAGCCCAGGAAAGACTCTCTAGTCCTAACCTAGAGGGTCAGTCTCGACTCAAACCAATATGAATTGAACAAGTTCCTAATCTCTTACTTAATGGTTGAGTTTTCCCCTTGCTCCGTTCGGAATTCGGAATTCCCAGTTAAGTGGGGTAGAGTTGTCACATCCCGGTTCTCCCAAACCGGAATGGTTTTACTTTTCTTGATTATTAACTTGATTTAGACCAAAGCCCATTAGCTTTTATCCATCTTTTCTGGCCCGTGTAGTAAACCCTAGGGGTTCCTCTTCTTTTCTTATAAAAAGGAGCCTCCTCCTTCTCTTCCCTCCCATTAGAAATCAGAGCGAAGCCTTGCAGAGTTCCAGAGAGATCTGAAAACCCTAGCCGTCAAGGTTTCTCTTTTCTTTTCTCTCCTTCTCTCTCGCCTGCGTCTCTCTCTCGCTCCTTGGTGTTCGCCGTTTGCTGAAGGCTGGAGCCAAGCCATTGGAAATCCCCGATGAACCGATCCACTTCTATGTCCAGATCTCTCCTTGTCTTCTTTCTAAATCTGGTCACTGGTGAGGTAAGGAACCCTAGTTCTCATTTCCTCCATCTCTTTGTTCTCTTTTATCTTGGATCTCTCATCCCAGATTCTTTGGTGGTAGCACCAATTCTTTTTGTTGTAGATCTGGTTCGTGAAAATCCATAAGCTTCGGATCTGGTTCTACTCTCTTTTCCATTTTCAGATCTAAGGCCAAGGTGAGGGCTTGTTGCAATCTCTATCTCCTTCTATCATTATCTCATCATGGTAGAAGTGTCTAAGTTGATCATTCATCCAAACTTGTTACTTTCTATAGATCTATTAATATATATATATATATATATATATATATAAATATCTTGATGCTTGATGTGTGAAAGACATAGATTTATTGCTAAGGTTGTTAAAATATGGTTGGATGATGTTTGAGGATTGAATGTGATGATTGTATTGATTGGGGTTATTGTATATGAGGTTGATATTTATATATTTGGGAGATGTATTGAGTTAGGGAAAGGCTTAAGGCCTATGTGTGCCGGTGTAACGTGGTGGAATGACATATATGTATATCTCGGGCGTTACATCGTTTCTTGTTGGGTCATGTGGCAATCGTTTGAGTTGGCATGATTCATCGCTGGAGCGGGCATACGGTGTGCCTGTAAATAAAGTAACGTAGAAGCGTTATGTCGTGGAGACAACGTGGAACGTATGAACATGGTGGCGGATCAAGCGTGAACCGGTGTCGGTAACTTGATTGCGTGAAGGCGTGAGACAGCGTGATGTCGTGGAGACAACGCAACATGAAAGTTCTCGCGCGACAACATGAGGAACGCGGGTACCGATTTAGGTGGCGTGGTCTCATTGTTGGCACCGCCGGGGTTTATCCTCGTTTCTTGTTGACTGCTTTTGCCTTACTGGATGTTTAAGTTAGATACTTATGCTATGTTGTGTGATGATTATTGGTGATTGATTTTGGGGCTCCTAGAGCTTCCCTCACTGAGCTTTTGTCGAAATGCTCACCCCTCTTTCTTCCCTTTTCATTTCAGGTTCGGCTCATATTGGTGGGTTTTTGTCAAAGACGTCCTGGGATCCTAAAGACACATTGTTTCGGCCTAGTGGCTGGAGACAAGTGTCATGATATCGCCGACCATTTCAGCTATGCTGGGTCAGGATGTCACAATAAGAGAGAATGAACTCTTAAGTGAGTAGAATCCATGGTGATCTTGTTGACTATCGTCATAAGAGAAAGATGATGGTTTTATTTAAGTAAAAAAAAAATGATGGTTTTATTATATATAGTTAACTTTATAAACAAATAAAATAAAATGTTTGCATAAATATTTGTTTTTTTCAATAGATACGAGTTGATCAACTCATAGTTCTACTTTCCTAAAATGAATAAAATGTGAATAAATAAACATCTTAATAAAATTAGCAAAGTGTTTATATTCTAGGAAAAAAATGGTTATCTTTGTTTTCAAAAGTTAATTTAAGCCAGCCCACACTTTTTGCCCTTGTACGGGGCAGATCAGGCTCACATTTCTACCGGAGAAAGAAAAACAAACTAGAAAGATGGGAAAATTTAAAAGAAATGTTAAAATGAGATTTGAACCCATGCCCTTTCGGACCAGTACCTTAAACCTGGCGCCTTAGACTTGTGTTTTGGAAAATGTCATTCACCTTGTCTCGCTTCTTCTCTTGCACCTTAGTTTTAAACTCAATGACCTGATAATGAATTGTCTAGCGAACGAAAGCTTAAACCTTTTAAAAATCTCACCTTTTTCTTCTTCCTCCTCTGCTTACAGACTACTCTCTTCCATTACCAATCTCCGAAACCCATCTCTCCTTTCCACCAAAGATTGTACCTTTTCAACTCCTTTTAACCCTTTTCACTTCTTCAACGATCATCAATCAAGCTCAAGCCTTTGTACGCTCCAAACAACCAGAATCCTACAGGGCCACTTGCTCAGACGATACCTCTTGCCGTTCGATGCTTTCCTTACGAAATCATTGCTTAGCTGGTACTCGAAGTCGGGTTCCATGGCTGATGCAGCTAAGCTGTTCGACACAATTCCTCAACCAGATGTTATCTCTTGTAATATCATGATCTCTGGTTATAGACAGTGTAAACTGTTTGAAGAGTCGTGGAGGTTTTTCTCTAAGATGCATTTCTTGGGTTTGGAGGCGAATGAGAGAAGTTATGGGTCTGTGCTGTCGGCTTGTACTGCGTTACAGGCTCCTCTGTTAAGTGAGCTTGTCTTTTGTCATGCAGTAAAGATGGGTTTTTTCTTGTGTGAAGTTGTTCAATCGGCTTTAATTGACTCCTTCTCTAAAAGTCTCAGATTTCATGATGCTTATAAGGTGTTCAGTGAGATTATATCTCCTAATGTGTATTGTTGGAACACTATGATAGCAGGAGCGCTTAGAAATCAAGATTGTGATGCTGTTTTTGATCTTTTCTATGAGATGTGTGGTGGGTTTCAGAGACCTGATAGTTATACATATTCCACTGTTTTGGCTGCGTGTGCTTCCCTTGAGAAGCTTAGGTTCGGGAAAGCGGTTCAAGCTCGGGTGATCAAAAGCGGAGCAGAAGATGTGTTTGTAAACACTGCGATTGTTGATTTGTATGCCAAGTTTGGGCATATGACTGAAGCTAGGGAAGTGTTCTCCCGTATTCCCAACCCTAGTGTTGTCTCTTGGACAGTTATGCTGTCTGGTTTCACAAAGAGTAACGATGTGATCTCCGCTCTTGGAATATTCAAGGAAATGATACGTTCAGGTGTTGAGATTAGCAGATGTACTGTGACCAGTGTAGTTTCTGCTTGTGGAGGGCCTTTTATGGTCTCTGAAGCAAGCCAGGTCCATGCTTGGGTCTTAAAGAGTGAATTCTATGTAGATTCTTCAGTGGCTGCTTCCTTGATTAGTATGTACTCAAAGAGAGGAGATATTCATCTCTCTGAAAAAGTTTTCAAGAATCTGAAGGATGCTCAGAGGGCAAATGTTGTAAACGTGATGGTCTCTTCATTTTCGCAGAATAAGAAGCCTGGTAAAGCAATAAGACTTTTTACTAGAATGCTTCAAGAGGGTTTGAGACCCGATGAGTATAGTGTATGCAGTTTGTTAAGTGTATTAGATAGTCTGAGTTTAGCTAAGCAGATTCATAGTTACATTCTTAAAAGTGGGTTGGTCCTTGATCTCACTGTTGGAAGCTCTCTTTTCACAATGTACTCCAAGTGCGGTAGTTTGGAAGAGTCTTTTAGTTTATTCCGGGAGATACCTGTTAAAGACAATGCTTGCTGGGCTTCTATGATCTCTGGTTACAATGAGTACGGTCATCTTAAGGAAGCTATTGGACTATTCGGTGAGATGTTGTCTGATGGGACAAGTCCTGATGAGAGTACTCTCTCCGCTGTTCTAACTGTGTGCGCTTCTCTTCCTTCTCTGCCAAGAAGTAAAGAAATACATGGGTACGCGTTAAGAGCTGGTATTGACAAAGGGATGCCTCTTGGTTCTGCACTAGTAAACACCTATTCAAAATGCGGCTCACTAAAGTTAGCTAGACAGGTCTATGATAGGCTCCCTGAAATGGATCCAGTTTCGTGTTCCTCGTTAATCTCAGGATACTCACAGCACGGATTAGTCCAGGATGGCTTCTTCCTGTTTCGTGATATGGTCATGTCTGGTTTTACCATGGACTCCTTTGCAGTTTCCTCCATTCTTAAAGCCGCTGCTCTCTCAGAGGCATCATCTCTAGGAGCTCAGGTTCATGCCTACGTCACAAAGATTGGATTGTGCACAGAGCCTTCCATGGGGAGTTCACTACTTACTATGTATTCAAAATTTGGAAGCATTGAGGATTGTTGTAAAGCATTCAACCAGATCAATGGCCCGGATTTAATCGCATGGACTGCTCTGATTGCAAGTTTTGCGCAACATGGAAAGGGCGCTGAAGCTTTACAAGTGTTTAATCTCATGAAGGAAAAAGGAATCAAGCCTGATAAAGTGACATTTGTAGGAGTCTTATCCGCTTGTAGTCATGGTGGTTTGGTCGACGAAGCCTATATCCATCTAAACTCGATGGTAAAAGGCTACGGTATCGAACCTGAGAACCGCCATTATGCCTGCATGGTCGATGCTTTTGGGAGGTCAGGAAGACTTAGAGAAGCTGAGAGTTTTATCAAGACTATGCCTATTAAAGCAGATGCTTTGGTCTGGGGAACATTGCTTGCTGCTTGCAGACTTCACGAGGATGTTGAACTCGGGAAGCTAGCTGCTAAAAAGGCTATAGAGCTAGAGCCGTCAGACGCTGGAGCGTATGTTTCACTCTCGAATATACTTGCAGAGGTTGGTGAATGGGAAGAAGTGGAGGAGACTCGAAAGTTGATGAAAGGAAAAGGTGTAGAGAAGGAACCAGGGTGGAGTTCTCTCTGACATGTAAGCTTTGGTCATGCATTTGAACACAGTCCAAGATAATTCAATATTAAACTCTTTGCACTTGTTCCATCCATCTTGAAGATAAAAGTGATAACTATGAAATAAACCCACCCTCAATTTAAAAGTTTGCAGATCCTATCTACTGGAAAAATTCAAATCCAAAGTCAAAACTCTTATCTTAAATTTCTATAAAAAGTTCATTCAAAAAAAAATTTCTATAAAGAGTTTGAGAAAGGAAGCACAAATCATAATCCACAAGAAGATGATATGTGACTATGGTTAGATAGATTATAATATTTTACATTATGAATTTTGATAATTTTTTATTTAATAATTGGTTTTGAAGTTTTCCTTTTTTATATTAGTTTAAGAGTTTTTTTTTTTTCTACAAAGTTGTATCCCTATATAAGGGTTTCATATGATTTAAAGAATTGATAAAGAGAGGGGATGGAGGAAAAGAAGAGCAAAGTGATATTACATGGGATGTGGGCAAGCACATACTCCAAGAGGGTCGAGATCGCCCTTAAACTCAAGGGTATATCCTACGAGTACGTTGAAGAAGATCTAAAGAACAAGACAGAGTCTCTGATTCAACTCAACCCTGTTCTCAAGAAGATTCCTCTTCTTGTCCATGATGGTAATCCAGTGGCTGATACACAAGTGATTCTTGCCTATATCGATGAAACCTGGAAGAACTCTCCTCGTTTCTACCCAGAGGATCCTTATGAAAGGGCTCAGGTTCGGTTCTGGGTCAGCTACATAAACCAGCAGGTATTTTCCCGGATCTATTCTCTCATCAGATTGATATGGTTCTTGTAGGAAATGACTGTTTCTTGTTGCAAGGTGTTTGAGGTCATGGGTCGAGTGATGCTGCAAGAGGGTGAAGCTCAAGCAAAGTCTGTGGAAGAGGCTAGAGAGAGATTCGAAGTTCTTGAAGAGGGACTCAAGAAACACTTCCCCAATAAAACCATCAGAGGGAATGATGATGTAGGGCTTTTGGACATCATTATCATCGCTAGTTTTGGAGTCTACAAAGCTGTTCATGAAGCAATAGGTGTAGAGATAATCGATCCAGTGAACACTCCAACTTTATACAACTGGACAGAGCAGCTGCAACAGCTGCCTGTGATCAAAGAAGTCGAAGTGCCACATGATAGGTTGGTGACCTTTCTCCAGAAGTGTAGAGAAGAGCATCTCCAGCATGGTGCAAACGCCTAATGGGATCAATATAATAGATTAAGAATAAGAGTTAGATTACCGTTTGAAAGTAAGAGAATAATTCTCTGAGACAGTCATTAAAGGACTTATGGCAGCTACTAATGTATGAGAATGAAACTAAATAAAACGTTTGTGGTTATCTCCATGCTCGATTTGTTTATACATTTTTCATTTGTTGTTATACTCGATCACTATAATAAAAAGGGTATAGTACTCATTCACATACCTTGTGCAGCTTCTTTCACACTGGTGAATTGGATGTTAATTTGAAAACGATTTGCGTCCATGTTCAATTCCATCTTGAAAAACCATAAAGGGAAAGAAGTAAAGGAATGAAAGCATATAGCTTCTTTCTCAGACTATCCAGGAGAGTGCTGCATTTACTCGATCTCATGTTTAAGAGATCAGAGAGGGGGCATTATTAGCTACTTAGCCCAGTGGTTGAGTTACCATCTTTTGCAGGAATGGCTCAAATCAAACAAACTCAAACCACTTTGAGAAGCTGAGAGCTTTATCAACAATATGCGTATTAAAGCAGACGCTTTGGTCTGGGGGACATTGCTTGCTGCTTGCAGACTTCACGAGGATGTTGAAGTCGGGAGCATATGTTTCACTCTCAAACATCCTTGCAGAGGTTGGTGAATGGGAAGAAGTGGAGGAAACTCGGAAGCTGATGAAAGGAAAAGTTGTAGAGAAGGAACCAGGGTGGAGTTCTCTCTGACTTTTAAGCTTTGGTGATGCATTTCAAAGCTGCAAGGTTTAACTTTGTCAGCTTTTGGTGATTCATTTGTCAAAGTTGGTCCAAAAGTTGTTAATGATTTTCATTTTCTTGGGCGGCAATACAGTCCACAATAATTCAATATTTAACTCTTTGCTCTGTTCCATCAATCTTGAAGATAAAGTGATAACAATGAAATAAACAAATCCTTAAGGTCCTATCTATTGGAAGTTTCTCAGTCAAAACTTTGAACAAAACATAAAATAAAGCCACTATATGCTTGGTGAACGAAGACAACAATGTCCCAAGTAGACATGCTCTTGTCTTAAATCTCTATAATAGAGTTTGACAAAGGAAGCACAAATCATAATCCCCAAGAAGATTTGAGAGAGGATGGAGGAACAGAAGAGCAAAGTGATATTACATGGGATGTGGGCAAGCACATACTCAAAGAGGGTCGAAATAGCCCTTAAACTCAAGGGTATATCCTACGAGTATGTAGAAGAAGATCTAAAGAACAAGACCGAGACGCTCATTCAGCTCAACCCTGTTCACAAGAAGATTCCTCTTCTTGTCCATGATGGTAAACCAGTGGCTGAGTCACAAGTGATTCTTGACTATATCGATGAAACGTGGATGAGCTCTCCACGTTTCTACCCAGAGGACCCTTATGAAAGGGCCCAGGTTCGATTCTGGATCAGCTACATCAACCAACATGTGCTTCCCCTTGATATCTCATCAGATAGTCCTATACACTGATATGGTATATGTAGGAAATGACTGTTTTTTTCTTGTTGCAGGTGTTTGACGTCATGGCTCGAGTACTGTACCAAAAGGGCGAAGCTGCAACAAGGTCTGTGGAAGTGGCTAGAGAGAGATTCGAAGTTCTTGAAGAGGGACTCAAGAAACACTTCCCCAATAAAATCATCAGAGGGAATGATGATGTAGGGCTTTTGGACATCATTATCATCGCTAGTTTTGGAGTCCACAAAGTTTTCCATGAAGCAATAGGTGTAGAGATCATTGATCCAGTGAACACTCCAACTTTATACAACTGGATAGAGCAGCTGCAACAGCTGCCTGTGATCAAAGAAGTTGAAGTGCCACATGATAGGTTGGTGACCTTTCTCCAGAAATATAGACAAGAGCATCTCCAGCAGGCTGCAAACGCGTAATGGGATCAATATATTGTTGGTCAGTGATTTAAATGTCCCAGAGGATAATAGATTAAGAATAAGATTTAGATTACGGTTTGAAAGTAAAAATAATTCACTGAGACATCCATTTTGGACTTATAGCAGCTACTAATGTATGAGAGTGAAACTAAATAAAGCGTTTGTTGTATCTCCATGCTCAATTGCCACTTAAAACACATTGATGTTATACTTTTGTTTTTCATTTTAGTTATATAAGCTCTACTCCATAAAGATTTAACCAACTAATCACTCATTACAAAAAGGGTCTAGTATCAGAAATTTTACACATACCTCGTGCAGCTTCTCACAGTCACTACAGCTTCTTTCACACTGGTGCCAAGCATCACCATAAAGGGAAAGAAGAAATGGAACCAAAGCAGATAACTTCTTTCTCAGAGTATCCATTAGAGTAATGCAACAGAACCAAAAATAAAACTGAAGTCAACTTGGGCCATTAGCTACTTAGCCCAGTGGTTGAGTTACCATCTTCTCCAGAAATGGCTCAATGGTTCTCTAAACAACCAGATGTCAGGTAAGCCACTGCATCAGATTCATATGGCTACAACTGTGAAACCCTTTTTCTTGCGTAGCCTTTTATCTCTAAGCCCATCAAAAAGAAGTTCGTAAGCATAATACGTAATACACCCCTTCTTCAACAGATCCTCCAAGACAAGCTTAGGAGCAGCCACCTCCCTTTTATCAACATCGAAAATAGTGTTCACAGCCTCAGGTACCAGTCCTTTCCCGACCATCCGATGGATAATACCAGCAGCCTCATAAACTCTATCCTCTACACAGAGACAGTTTATCACACGCCCAAGCGTTGTGAGCGATGGAACAAACCCATCTTCCATCATCTTCAGCAAAAACCTGTACCCCAACTCAACATTCCCCGTTTTGCAATAACCATCAACCATAACCCGGTACGTGTATCCATCAGGCACAAGACAGCGATCAACCATCTCTTGGAAAAGCTTTTCCGCCGTAGTAACATTTAACTTCTCAGTGAAAGCGCGTATGATGATGTTATACGTCGCCGTTGAGCTTGAGACCTTATAAACCTCTTCCATCTTCCGTAACAACTTGTATGCTCCATCCAAGTCTCCGTTTTTGCAGAACCCGTCGATTAAAGTTCCAAACGTAACCGCGTCTGGATCCACACTCTTCGTTTTCATCTCCTCCAGCAACCCCAAGGCTTCATCTAGTTTCTTGTATCTGCACAGACTCTCCAGAAGTATATTAAACGTGAATACGTTAGGACCACAACCTTTCTCCACCATCGTTTTATACGTCTCCATCACGTCTTCGTACTTAGACGTCTTGCAGAGACCATTCAGCAAAGAGTTGTAAGTATACACGTCAGGAACAACGCCATTGTCTATCATAACATCCAACATCTCAAGCGCCTTTTCCATTTTCAGCTCTGTAGAGTAACCATGAATCAAGATATTGAACGTGAAAACGTCAGGAAAGTACCCTTTGGAGATCATGACTTTCACAAGACCATCAGCATCATTAACACATCCCATCTTGCACAATCCATTCACCAGTATGTTAAAAGTCTGCACCTCGGGGACCAAACCCTTCTCAGACATCTCAGTCGCTAACTGAGCAGCCTCCAGGATCAAACCATGCTTAGACAACCCTTTGATCAGCGTGTTGTAAAGAATCACATTAGGCTTTATACCCTTCCCCAAAGCCTCGTTAAACAAGGCTAAAGCACGGTTCGTTTCGCCTTCGTGACACAGTCCTTCAATCAATGAGCGGTATGTAAACTCATCAGGCGCAAACCCGTCGAAAACAGCGTCACCTAGAATCTTTTCCGCAAGCTGCACCGTTCCGCTTTTACAATAGCCAGCTATTAACGTGTTATAGGTAAAACCATCAGGCTCAAGCCCTTGATTCACCATCTTCCCTAAGTAAAACTCCGCCTCCTGAAACTTAGCACTCTTGCATAAACCACATATCAGATTGTTATACGTGACAACATCAGGCTTTGGTCCATGATCTATCATACAACCCACCGTACGAACAGCAGCATCAACCTCACCTCTCTGACAAAGCCCCAGAATATAAAAATTATAAGTAAACAGATTCGGTAACACGCCTCTCTTGATAACTTTCTCCAACAGCTTCTCACACTCCTCAACATCTCCCTTCTTGCAAAGAACGTGCATAACCTTATTAAACGCACTAACGCAAAGAGAAACATTTGCTCCAAGCATCTTCCCAAACAGCTCAAACGCCTCCACCTTCAAACTCTCCTCATAAAACCCACCAACCACCGTGCAATACGCAACCACACTCACCTCACACCCCTGAGAAGACATGTTACCAAGAAGCCTCAACGCAGCGTGAGGCCGACCCGTTTTACAAAACGACTTCATCCTAATGGTAAACGAGTACACATCAGGCGTTATCCCTCTGTCCCTCATCCTCATATACACCTTGTGAGCTTGATCAAAGTACCCACCATCAACCAACACACTCATGATAGCGTTATAAGAGAAAACAGTCGGCTCACAGTCGTAAAAATCCATCCTTTCGAAGACATTCACAGCTTCTTGAACTCTCCCTCTCTTACCGTAGCTTTTCATTACACCGACGTAGACACCTTCGAGCATATGGTTGCCGATGTTCCGCCGCAGATCCACTAAAACCTGCTCCATGGCGTCGAATTTACCGAAAAGGCCGAGCTTTTCGATCACGCTGCGGTAGGTGGATAGAGTGTGCTTGAAAGTTTCCTCCTTTTTCATCGAGTTGAAGATCTGTAACGCTTTCATTGGATCCCTCTGGCATTTTATAACCGCGGCTACGTGACGTGGAAGCAGAGGCGGAGGGTTCATTAGGAGGAGATTGGTAAGCTAACGAAAATAATCCCTAAAAGCAGGAAACTTTCGTTTAGGAGGAGATAGATTGAGGGATTTGAAAACAGGATTGCATTTGGTTTTGTATCGATTGGGATGAAGAAAGCAAATTACAATCGATGGAATGTAAAAGAATGTTCATAAGCACTGCTTCTATGACGGACCTTCAACGGGTACTCAAGGGAGACGGGAGAGCAAAGAAAAAAGAGTTAGGTTTTGTTGTGTCTCTGTTGAACAACAAGTTGATATGGCCGAGTTGGTCTAAGGCGCCAGATTAAGGTTCTGGTCCGAAAGGGCGTGGGTTCAAATCCCACTGTCAACATTTCCTTTTTTCTCTTCTTTTTTTTGTTTTTCACGTATTATTCCATTTCTTACAGCAATAATCTCCTTGTAGATATTTTCTCAGATAATTTGCTGGTGGAGTGGTGGTCATAAAGTAAATTATACATACGAGAAAAAAAAAAAAAAAAAGACAGTGGACCATTTCATCAACCATGTTCCTCAGTGATAATTTATCTATTTTATGTCGTTTAACTTAAAATCATCTTAATCCTATAGTAGCCTTCATCAGTAGTGCCGCTATGCAGTGCTAAGGGTTTTAGAGACCCAATGCAAGTTTTAGAAATAAATTTATTTACGGCTATAATGAAAACAATTTTAATTCGATATATCATCTTCACCAAATACACAAATCTAATATTGTAAAAGAATAAATTTATCACGTGAATATACTATATTATGTTATATAGAAAAAATACATGGATTCAGAAGGTGAGTTGGTAAAAGTTTTTATAAAAAAAATAAATCTAAACCATTAAACTAGAAATTATTTTAAATTTTGGAGTACGATAAAAAATCATATTAATCGAGGCCTTCAAAGGAATGACTTTTTCGATATAGTGTAGGCATGCCTCTAACCTTTACGAAGCTAGAGGCTTTGTCGTCACGTAACAAAGTTCAACATTTTATTTTCGTTGTGAAAAAAATAATTTTCGATAGTAAAATCAGTGAAGTAATATTTCACATAATTTGTTTTTGGAACTCTTTCACATAATTTGTAAAAGTAATAAATCGGTGTTAGGATATATGTTTTTCAGTGGTATTCACAATTTACAAAAAAAAAACAACTTTTTGTATAAACTATAATAATGGACTTTAAAATATTTTCTTAAAAACGTTAAGTTGAGTGAAAAAGCCCACGCCAGGCCTGTTAACGATGATAATGGCCGAAAATGATGAAAATAGAAAAATGGAGTTTCTGGGAGATGAATGAACAAAATTGGAAATGGCGACAGCGACGACGTCTTCAACTAGGTCAAAGAACTGGAGAACCGTTGTGTTATTCTGGACAATCTCTCTCACTATCTTCTACTCTCTCTTCCAAATGGGTCTCCGAAACTCACCATCCACTTCATCGTCGTCATCATCATCATCATCAGGTAAAATCAATGTATTTAAATTTTGTAAAATGTCGTTTAATATTCGAAATTAAACACCTTTTTATATCCTCAGATGATTTCGATGATATTTTGATTTTATTTATTATTACACGATCTGATTAGTTAGTTAGTTAGTTAAAAACTCTTTCTCTAACCAGATGAGTTGCCTTGTGTTTGTGTTTATACTAGTCTTAAATTGAAAATCCATGTCGACTTGCTAACAGAAAAAAGTCACCAGCATCAAACATAAATAACTAGTTTTTTGTATATTATATACAAAGAAATGTCTCTGTTTCTTGACCCCAACTTTATGTTTTAGAGATCTAATGGGTACTTAAAATCACCATTCTTTATCTCTTTACCCTAACACTCAACATGTTTCTTGTTTACTGAAACCAAGTGTATGTTTCGAGAACGTGTCAGAGTGAATATCTGTTCTAAGACCAATGCTTGATTTTTGAGATCTGGTACCTTTGTTATGTGTTTTGTTAATTTATCTCAAGTAGATAGTTAGTTGGAAGGTCGTTTATTTTTGTTGCTAGATATTCATGGTGATAATCATTTGGGCTGTTATTGTATTTCAGATCCTATTGTCACCTATGCGGAACAAAGCACGAGGCTGTATGATAAAATGGAACGGGATTTACAGGAAAATGGTCCGATGTTCCTTAAACAAGGCGAGACATCTCAGTCATTGTCACTTTCAGATCTCTTCACACTCAAGGATGGAATTATATCACCTGTCCTCAAGGTAGATTGTAGCATCTTTACTTCAAACCATTATTCTAATGTATATGCAGCTCGATATAGCTAAATGTACCGTATAAGTTGATTCTATAAAATGTTTAGTTTACTTGTGTGTATAGGTTGCAAACCCGCCTGTGCGAGCTAATGTGTTACATCTCAGCACAGATTACTCTGTCCCTGTCTCGTGAGTGTGTATCTTTCCTCCTTTCCTCCTTTCCTCCTTTCCTCAAATCCAAATCTTTTGCTGCTGAGTGAAAGGTCTCCTTATATGTATTGCAGGGAAGTCGTGAAGAGTGTGTTCAGCCCTTACTTTGAAAACAGTAAGCCTCCCACAATTTTCTTTTCAACACATTTTGGAAAACTAAGTAGCAGATATATGATTTTGTGTTTTATGTTTATCAGCCATCTGGTATCAAGACTCTAACATGTACCACTTCAGCATGTTCCATGCGTCTCATCACATTGTCTCTGTTCCAGCTACCGAAGATGAGGTCTTCTTTTTCACTTTGATTTTCTAGCAGGAACTTTAACCTTGTGAAGATCCTAGTCGCTGAGATTGTTCTTTGCTGTGATCAGGTTGAAGCAGAAGCAGCTGCTGTTAAAGCTGTTGCTAACAAGCTCTGCCCTTTGGAGATTGTATTGGATAGAGTTCTCTTAACCTCAACAGGTGTTCTTCTTGGATGCTGGAAGGTAATTTTTGTTTCTTTCAACTTTTGCCTCAACAACCGAGTCATCTTTATAGCCTGTGTTATCTTTCCCCCAGGTTAATTCTGGAGATGATCCCATAACTATTCGTTCAAAACTAAGATCCGTGCTTCCACGTGCACCGGAGAAGCAACTTGTAATATTTATATCATGAACTACATATACAATTTCATCTCTCATGGACAAGAGGAACCACTGGTCTGATACTTGAGTTGATTTGTGTTTCAGTACGATGCGGCAATTCTCCATACATCGTTAGCAAGGCTGCTTGGTCCTCCTATATCTCCAACTGAGGCAAGTTTCCTTTTGTTTTTGTTTCCTTGCTGAATTAATTAGCAAGGCTGACTTGACTTAGTGATTGTTGCTTATGTAGCAGGCTGGTTCTGGCGACCATCTCCAGGTTCTTCACGAACTGGTCACAAAGCTAAACAACCAAATCCGAGGGTTCAAGGTAAAAATCTCATTAAAGCAGAAGCTTTCTTGACTGTAGATGCTTAAACAAGAATTGATAAATCTCTTACATTGATATAGGCATTAGTATCAGAGCTATGGTATGTAGAAGAGTTCGATCTTCTGGCGCTTGCTTTGGGAGGGAGAATGAAGGTTCGATCGTTCCCACTTGGCTGCTCAAAGAGCTAATATTTTTTCTTACCGGATTCTGTTTTTACTTCTTCTTTTTTGAGTAAGATGGTATCTTTTAACATCAAAACCATTATGTTGTTCATGTGTATATATTCTTCAGCTTCTGGCACATTAGTTTCACATTACTTTTTACTTTTTAGTCAAGAAAACTATTATATTCAAGTGAAACCATCTACATACACTGCATCAAAATTATAGAATTTTACATATTGCAACTAGTGTTTCAAAAAAATGAAAAACATATTTCAACTTTTTTGGTTTCTTGTGTGTCAATCTCTCAAATGGTTAATTTCGTATTTCTTTTTGGCAACTTTCCAAAAAGCTTTGATTATTCCTGAAAGCTTGACCTCTGTCTTTTTTCGCCATTAAAAAGTTAACAACTTTCAACAGGTCTATCACACAATTATTCTCGTCTCTCTTTCTTCATCTTGATCTCCTGTGGGTAGTGTGTTTTAGTGGAGTAAGACTCAGATTCAGAGCTAAATCAAGCTTTGAGAGAATGGGATCTGGAGCTGGAAATTTCATCAAGGTTCTTTTGAGGAACTTTGATGTTCTTGCTGGGTAATGTTCTAATCTAGTCTCTCCTTCTCAAAGTTTGTTTCCTTACCTCTAAATCTCCTTCCTTTAAGTTTCTGTTTCTAGACATAACTCATGTTTGAAGTTCCAATCTTTGTCTAGTTTGAGTGATTACTAATCGCAGTCTCTTGTTGCAGGCCTGTTGTTAGTCTCGTTTATCCACTGTAAGTGGATCCATCTCTCTTGAGCAAAAGCTTTACTTTGTGTGTTTTCAGCTTTGATCTAATGTGTTTTCTTCATTCTTTGTAACGTTTCAATGGCTGGCTAGACATGCTTCAGTCAGAGCAATTGAAACTCAGTCTCACGCTGATGACAAACAATGGCTCACTTACTGGGTCCTTTACTCCTTACTTGCACTCTTCGAGCTCACCTTCGCCAAACTCATCGAATGGTAGTGAAAATGATTGAAACAAGTGACTTCAACAACTTCTTTTTTTGCTGACAGTGCTCTTGTCTAAACAGGGTACCGATATGGTCATTCGCAAAGCTGATCTTGACTTGCTGGCTTGTGATTCCATACTTCAGCGGCGCTGCTTATGTCTACGAACACTTTGTGAGACCTGTGTTTGTTAACCCACAGAGCATTAACATTTGGTATGTGCCAAAGAAGATGGATATCTTCAGAAAGCCAGATGATATGCTAACAGCTGCTGAGAAGTACATTGCAGAGAATGGACCTGATGCTTTCCAGAAGATCTTAAGCCGAGTAATGCTCTCTCTCTCTCTCTCTCTCCTTAACGTGTCTCCTTCCTAAAATGTCATTGTTCTTTACTTAAAATGTTGCTTTGTTCCCTTGCAGTCTGATAAATCAAAAAGATATAAACAGCCTGAGACCATGTATGGTGAAGAGTATCAGTACCAAGGGAACTACAAAAGCTTTTAATACTAGACTTGTGAAGCAAGTTTCATGTCTTAGATGTTTGTTTTGCTTCTTTGTAAAAGAAGTTTATAAATAAACTTTATTGAAACTTGTTCAGTTCCCGGTTCTATCTGAACAACAATAACCCACAAAGACAATGAAGAGAACATAAACTCTCTTGACCCCAATCATCAACAGAAAACTGTTGAAAACAACATGTAAGAACCCTAATAAACAAGTCAATAGCTTGGCTCTCAAGTCTTCATCAACATCCCATAACTGCACAATTATACACAAAGCTTCCTGATGGCTTTGAAGCAAGAACTCTCCAATATAGAGACTCACC
The DNA here is from genome assembly GCF_020379485.1 of Brassica napus. Taxonomy (NCBI): domain Eukaryota; kingdom Viridiplantae; phylum Streptophyta; class Magnoliopsida; order Brassicales; family Brassicaceae; genus Brassica; species Brassica napus. The sequence continues at coordinate 45,225,680 of NC_063449.1, read as the reverse complement.
ATCCCTTGGGACACAAGCATTGATCTCTACAAACCCTCCTCCCAGTGTCCTAGGCCCTCCAACCACCACCAACTTATCCCCACAAGCCCTAAACGCCATCCCCCAACCGTTCATCGAAGAAGCTCTCTCCGGCAAGTTCCCAACTTTATTCCACACGTTACACCCTTTATCATATCTCCTCACCTCCTGCTGCTCATAGCTCGCAGCATAAAGCTCATCTTTCACAACCGCTACAAGCGGCGGCGCAGCTGAAGCCGCCATTGCGGAGGAGGAGGAAGTCTCCTTTCCCTGACCTCCTCCTCCTCCTCCTCCTCCGTTGCTTCTCTCCGGTAACATATTAGGTATCAAACTCCACGTCATCTTCTTTAAATCATACACTTCACCACACATAAGCATCTCAGAGTTTCCCTCTCCGATCCCTCCAATAACGTAATAGTTCCCGTCCATGAACACGCTCGAACACATCTTCCTCGCCTTGTTCATGCTCGGTATGACAGTCCACTCCCCTGTCTCCGAGTTATAAACCTCCGCGGAGCTCAGTATCCTCCAACTCGGGTCACATCCTCCGGCTATAACCGCCACCTCGCCTAGACTCGCTGATCCAAACAAGCACCTAGGAGTGTTCATTTGCATCCCAGACGTCCACGTGTTGGTCAAGATGCTGTACTTGTATATCACATGAGACGTAATCTCTTTACCGAAGACGAGAAGCTCTGTGCCGACAGCGAGAGATTCTTTGTCAGAACACATGAAACATTCGTTGAACGTCATTTTGGGTACACGTAGCCATCTGTCTCCGTTTGGATCATATGCTTCCCATTCAAGGAGCCTGCAGGAGAAGTAGATCCAATGCTCCACGATGCCCTTCGCTCGTCTCAGCCTGTACAGCTCGCTGTCCTTGATGAGCGAGCGGAAGGTTTTGCTCGTTGAGGCGATGGATTTGAAATCTGATAAGGAGCAGTGAGCTAAGCAGTTGAGAAGCGCGTTTTGGTCGAGTAGAGTTACTGGTGAACTCTGCTGATCACCACCACCTTGCTGACCATGAGTATCATCATTGTCTAACAAGCGCTTCTTCAAGTAAAGCTGAAGCATGTAGTGTGCGTTATATATCGACTTGATCTCTTCCGCACATGAAGATGGTAAGTCTCTTGAGACGAGATAGTTCGGAGTCTCTAACATGATGGAACAACGCTAAGAAAACAATCAAAGAAATAAATAAAAATCAATCACCCAAGAAACAAAAAAGAGGAGAGAAAGACAACATTGATAATGACACTCCAAAGTCATGTGTTTTTTTTAAAATTTGATAACTATGTATCAAAATGATCCAAAGAAACTAGATTTAATAGCAGAGATGATAGTAACGTTGGGACCAATGAGAGATTAGCTCTGACATCATTCTTTGGGGGATAAGTTAAAAGTCAGCAACTTTCCTATGAAAATGATCTTAACATCTCAGCAAATCAAATCATTATAATCCATAGAACAAAGCTTTTCGTTGGTTTAAAAATCTCAACACGATCAGATCAAAAAGCAATTCACCACTAAAAAGAGACAGAACACAAAGAAACCACCGGTTCGACGGAACATCCAATAAAATTTCAGGATAATCTCATATTGGATACTAAATCAATAAAAAGAAGTAAACTTTAGAAAAAGAGTATAATTCAATCAAAGCTCACCAGTAATTGCAAAATCAATCAAACTCGGTTTGAAGATCTGCAATAAAAAAAACATAAATCCAGATAAAACCCACTTTAGATTACCGATGATTTCAACAATCAGACACATATAGAATCACGAAAATTTTCCGACAGAATCAATCAAACTCAACTGAGTTGTGTTTTGTTTTTTTTTTTTTTTTTGGATCAACGCTATGGATGATAATCCATCATCGACTCATTCCGGGCACGTTTGAGCTGAATTGGTATCATATATGAGCTGTGATTTACATTTTTTGAGGGGGTGTTACAAAAGGATACACGAATGAATGAACCAGTGGAGTGATTTTATACATTATAAAATCAAAAGAATGAAGCTGAAGAATTTGTATTTTTTTACTATTTTTATTTAATACCAAGACAACAAGGAGAGGGTAAAGGCTAGTTAGCTATTGGCAAAATGTGAGTTAACGGCCAATTCTTAGCTCTCGCGCGTGCACATGTTTCTGCTTCCGACGAAGGGTGTCATTGATTTAGGACTTGTTTGTTTCTCCGGATGGAAATGAGAGTTTTGTTCGTTTAGACACTAAACGTGCAACTCATCTGGATGGATCATCCGGATGACTTCCGAAAATTTAGGCTTAATTTTAAAGTCTATTCAACTGATCCAATTTAGACCATTTGGATGAAGATGAATCATTCAATATAGTATAATGTCTATTATGTCCCTGATTTAATTCACAAATTACAAACATAAACATAATATCATTTTGTCATACACGAAGACTGACAAAACCATAAAAACGCATTCTCCCGCGAAAACCTAAAATCAAAATTTTCACGCCAAAACCCTAAAAATGCATTTCCGCACAAAATTGCAAAAACGTGTTTTCCCGCCAAAATTGCAAAACGTGTTTTCATGCCAAAATCACAAAAACGTGTTTTCATGCCAAAATCACAAAAACGCGTTTTCACGCCAAAACACCAAACACACATTTTTTCCCCAAAACACAAAAACACGTTTTCCCGCCAAAACCACAAAACATGTTTTCCCGCTGGAACGTGTTCCCCCCCCCCTCAAAATCGAAAATGCGTTTTCTCATCAAAATGCATTTCCCGCCAAAACTGATTCTTGTGAAAACCGCAAAAACATATTTTTTCCGCCAAAACACATTTTCTGCGAAACCCGAAAAATCATATTTTCCCGCCAAAACGCATTTTCCGCGAAACCCGAAAAAGCGCGTTTTCATGCCAAAACTACAAAACGCGTTTTCACGCCAAAATCGTAAAATGTGTTTTCTCGTCAAAACCGAAAATTGTCGTTTTCTGGCCAAAACCGAAAAATCTTGTTTTCCAACCAAAACCGAAAAACGTGTTTTCCCGCCAAAACCAAAAATTTCGGTTTCCCGCCAAAACCGCAAAAATGTGTTTTCCCACCAAAACTAGATAACATGTTTTCTCGCCAATACCAAAAATTGTATTTTTCCGCCAAAACCAAAAAATCTCGTTTTCCCGTCAAAACCGAAAAATCTCGTTTTCTGTCAAAACCGAAAAAAATTGTTTTCCGCCAAGACCGAAGTTACAGTCGGTTTATTATTACTACTCTTTTAGTTTGAAACTCTAAAGTTTTTTTTTTCAAATACATGTTTATCAAATTTTTTGTTTATTAGAAGTTATTATTATAGTAAAGTTTAACATATGATTAAATCAAGACAAAAGTATTTTGGTAATTTGTTTACAAAACTCATTTGAATGGAAATAAAAATAAAAAAACAAACATAAAATTCATTTAGATGATTCATCTAGATGAACTATCTGGATGGACGAATAAACAGTCCCAAAAATCGGAATGAACCATTTGAATAAGATTATACAAATGGCGAAACTAACATAGCCCCAGTAATATTGGATTGGAACTAACCCAGGTCGTGAAGCCCATTTGTGAGCTAGCCTGCTTACTTCTACTAATGGGCCGGGTTTGTTTTAGGCTGTTAGGCCGTTTATTAACACATCAAGTTTCGCTGTAAATTTTTTTTTTTTGGTTCATGAAAATATTATGAATGTAAATCAATTATAGACCTATTAGTAATATCACTAGTAGCGTTTTACTTTATTTCCACTGAATTTGAAGTCTAGAGAAGGTTGCAATAGCTTCAATTCAATACTATGTGGTTAACTGAGAATATTCTACAAGGTATGGTATCTTTTCTCTTTTTTTATGTATCGAAGAAAATTACTATGCTATATTATTTGACCTACCACTAATTTTCGGACCACACTTCCAATTTTTAAAGTATACACTAGTTTTTTTTTCAATATACACTAGTTTATGTAATACAATGTGCGACAATCTTGTTTTTTTTACTAGAACGAAACTATAGATTAGCATCGTGGAACCTCATGCAACTGCTTAGCTTTTAAACTCTTTTATTTTGATCTCCTGGCCAGTGGGATCAATGAAAAGATTTCTGACGCTAATTACAATCATTAAACATAATCAAGGAGATTAATTATTGATTTAAGGTTAATCTAAAAAATTGCAAATTGTAAAAGGATGAAGCTTATGCGATAGTGGACGTTGTCGATCATATTAATATTAAAATGTTGACAACTTAGGTTTAAGTACCAAGTTGTAACATAGAAAACGAATCTGCATGACGTAGAGAGACCAAGTTTTGATTTGTGTTGTTTAATTAGATGAGACACGTTAAAACCAGCAACCTATATACTGTCTTAACTTTGGCTGTTTATTAAGAATGGTAACTAATTGGAATGTGCAAGAGCCAGGAGGTATATAGCCTTTTCGAGAAAGTTATTCCCAATCACAACGCATGCATATGATACCAACCATACGATTCGTGAACATATATGATATTTTCCGACACTCTTTTACACAATATGTGAATGCATAATCCTAGGGTTTTATATTGTTTAACCTCTTTCGTCTGGTAGGTTTTGCATAAATTCATTCGTTAATTTTATACGTACGTAAACTCTAACACTAGTAAGATAGTTACATTTTCAAGTGCAGTTCTACTAATAGTAAAACAGACACACACACAACTCAAATAATACAAGATCAAGTTGTAATACTAAATTTCCTTCTCTATATATAAGGATAAACGATGATTTTGCCTTGTTTTGTTTTGTCTTCTTCGTCGCAAACGCAATGGAAACAAGAAAAGATGCTATTGTGAGTTTGATTAATTTCACGTGCAGATTTAGAAGTGAAAAGCTTTTGTGACTCATCCTGAGTCATAAACTTGTAACTAATCGCATCCTATAAATGTAGTGTACCCTTTCTTTCTTATTTTCTATTTTAGTGTGCCCTTTCAACCTTCCAACTATTCGCCACATTACAGTTTATATTATTGATCAAAATTTAGCATTAAGCTAAAGAAAATAGCTAGTACAAAGCATAAAATAATTATGCTGCAAGGTGATTAATTATTGTAATGCCTTAAATAAATTTATTTGATAATATTGCAGGAGTACTAGCAATGTATATAGCTGGATCACATTTTTTACCAATACTATACGATTAAGCTTGTTTTGGTCGGTGCAAAGAGGAGAGGGACAACACCTGAGCTCAATTAAGGGTTGAATGTAGATAATATCTTATTCGTATTATTAATTAATCTTTGTATACAAAATATTCGATTCTAACTTTCTAAAATGTTACCATATTTGTTGACAAGAGACTATTAATTACCCAAATATATATATAGTTAGCTGTAAGATAACATATATTTCTAACTAGTAACAAGAAACAATGTTTAAATTCATTTGCTATATAAAAAGCATGTTCTGTATCTATCGCAAAAATCCTTGATTAGTGGTTTTACATGAACTCTATTCATGATAGTTATGCAATTTAACACACGGAACCACAGTTTAGTATAAAGTTATTAAGAAATGTTTAACCAACTCCCATATCAAAGAATTCCCACAATTATATCAATTGTTTATATAACCGAATCTGTTAAAAACAGATTAAAATGTAGAAATATAGTCAGTGAATCAGTAGGAATAAAATATCTCTTCAAAATGTATGGTTTAATTTAATAAAACCATATATATATGTATAAACTTCATTCTTAATTCAATAACGGTGCACCGGAGCATGATTATTGGGATTTCTTAGGGTGAGGTTCTTAGAGTATGTACATTGCTATAACCCTCTGAAGTTTCTTAGTCAATTTTTTAGTATTAAAACTAAGTTTAGAGGTAATGCTAAGAAACTTCTAATTTTTAGTCCTCCAATGGTAGATTCTTAAATTAAGGGTTTTAAAAAAAATTATTAAACAATTTTTTATTGAAACTAAAATTTATTTATTACATAAAATATAGTGAAATATAACATTTTAAACATAGATTTTAAAATAAAAACATAAAAACAAAGATTATTAAAATAAACGATAATAATTTAAAAGAGGCATCGATACTCAGTTGTTGTCTTGATCACGTCCACATGTAGACCAGATATGTTCAACCAAATCAGCTTTCAGTTGTTGATGCACGTGTCTATCACGAATTCTAGTTCGAACATCCATCATATTGGCGATATTTGTAGGCATGTCTGTAGAATAGGTGAGATCGACATGTGAACTTCCGTTGCCTTCTCCTTGTTGGAATTCTGAAATATCAAATTGAGTGTATTCATCTCGTTCGTCTTGTACTATCATATTATGGAGTATGATACATGCTCTCATAATCTTCCCAATCTTGACTTTATCCCAAAAAAGTGCGGGATTTTTAACAATGGCAAATCGAGCTTGCAAGACTCCGAAAGCACGCTCGACATCTTTTCGAACAGCTTCTTGACGTTGAGCAAATAAAACTGCTTTCGGCCCTTGTGGAATTGGAATAGATTGGATAAAAATTTCCCATTTTCGGATAAATACCATCGGTGAGATAGTAAGCCAAATGATATTCTCTTCCGTTGACCGAGAAATTCACTTGCGGACCTTGACCATTTATTATGTCATCAAAAACAGGTGAGCGATCAAGAACATTGATATCGTTTAAGGTACATGGAGGTCCAAAAAATGCATGCCATATCCAGAGATCATATGAAGCAACCGCCTTAAAACGATGGTGGGTTTTCCAGAACCACGAGAATATTGCCCTTTCCAAGCGGTGGGACAATTCTTCCATTCCCAATGCATACAATCGATGCTTCCTATCATCCCGGGAAAACCACGAAGCTCTCCTATATGAAGTAGACGTTGAAGATCATTCGGGGTCGGTCTTCTTAGGTACTCATCGCCGAACAAATCTATTATTGCGTCCACAAAATTTTCCACACATGACCGAGCAGTGCTTGCACCGAGCCTTAGGTATTCATCGACCGCATCAAGCGCAGAACCATATGCCAACACACGAATAACCGCTGTACACTTTTGAAGTGTAGAGAGACCAAGCCTTCCGAGACCGTCTTTCTTTTGACGAAAGAATTGAACTTCACTGGAGAGGCGATCAACAATATGCATGAACAATGACTTGTTCATTCTAAATCGTCGTCGGAATAGATTTTTGGGATATGTTGGAGTGTCACTGAAATAATCATTCCATAACCGGAGATGGCATTCTTCACGATTTCTTTCGATAAATTCTCGTTTTTTTCTTGTCTTCCTTGCGTCTTCTTGTTCACCATAATTATTACACAAATTCTCAAATGCTTGGTCGAGCTGTTGATCAAAATATTGATCGAAAGCTTCATCAAGTGATGTGTCAAGATCGTTATAAGAAGAAGATGCCATGAGATGATTTTTTTGGATAATGTAGAATTGAGAGTTGTTTAGAACGAGAATGGTGAGAAATGAGAGATGTCTGATGTGGTGAGATATGAGAATGGTGAGAAATGAGAAGTGAGAATGGTGAGAAATGAGAAGTGTTTTGATAATGAGAATGGTGAGAAATGAGAAATGAGAAGTGTTTTTATAATGACAATGGTGAGATAGAATTGTTTTGATAATGAGAATGGTGAGATATGTGAAATGAGAAGTGTCTGATGCAATATATAATGAGAATGGTGAGAATGCAGTTTAAACCCGTGAGCAACTAAAGTGTCTTCTTTCATATACAACACACATACATTGTCAGTTACAAGACATACCCGTGAGAACTCTAAAGCACAAACCCGTGACACACACATACATTGTCAGTTACAAGACATACCCGTGAGAACTCTAAACGACAAACCCATGTACTCTCCACAAACCCGTGACAAACCCGTGTACTGTCTCCACAAACACACTTCTCAGACCTGATCTCTTCTTTCCCAACGTGTACTATCTCCACAAACCCGTGACCTTTATCTTCATTCTTTCACCTGTTACTGTCGTCTTTACTCTCTCACCTGCATAAGAAACATGAACATTTTAAATAGAACAAGAACAACAAGAAACTGAAATTTAAACAGAACTAGAACAACAAGAAACTAAAATTTCACGCAACAAGAAACTGAAATTTTGTCAATGAGAACCACTTAAACACAAACAAGAAACCATAATATATATATGATTATGGTATGAAACACAACAAGAAACTGAAATTTAACACCATGAGAACCACTTAAACACAACAAGAAACTGAAATTTAAACAGAACAAGAAACTGAAACTTAAACAGAACAACAAACAACATACAGTGGTTCTAAACTCAAACATACAACAACTCCTCAATCAGCTTATTCTTTAGAGCTTCCTCACACTCGGACAATGTATCTTTGTTTGCAACAAGATTCCCAAGCAGAGACATCTTGGACAGCCTTTCTTTCATGACAAGATCCTTCTGCCTCATCGGCCACATTGTCTGAAACTCAGACAGGCCCTTCCCCTCATCAGTCTTCTTACCCCGTGCCTTAGATGCCTTCACACCCGGGGATGATTCAGGCCTTCATCACACGCGGACATCTTGCTTTCAGTCGCGTGAGATGTTGATGATTGTGCACCGTCGTCCAACTTCCTCTTTTTTGAACTTGCAGACTGTTTTGAGCTTGAAAGATCAGACCATTTCTGGTCATTTCGCAGCTCCAGCCACGCATACTCAATGGTAAACTTCTTCTTGTGGTTGTTGTAGAAGATCTCATGCGCTTTTTTGAGAAGATCAGTGTCATTTTGTCCGCTTGTCTTCTCTCTGGTTGCAGCTTCGTACGAGCCACAGAACTTGCATATGAGGTCGTTGATCTTCTGCCACCTTTGCTTGCAGTGCATTGGCTCTCTCTGTTCGCACCCTGGAACTGCAATTCTCCTCCAAAATGCACCTGATCTTTGCTCATTTGCCACGACAGGATCTTTGCTCGTATTAAGCCATGAACTGATAAGCAAAATATCATCTGAAGGAGTCCATTTCCTACATTCTCTACGCTCAACAGGAGTCTCTTTACCGAGGTTGCAATCTTCAGTAGATTGATTTACATAATAAGGAACTTGTGATGCACTAAAGACACTTTCTTGTTGACTTTGAAGAAGATCAACAAAATTAGAACCACTCGAAAATGGATTACAATCCATATCAGAATATGGATAAGATGACAGAAAGACAAGAAGAAGGAAGAGAAGAGAAGGAGCTTTGCGTTTAGATGGAAGAGAAGATCAGAGAGAAGGTGTTTATGATAAAGAATAGAAGGAGCTTTGCGTTTAATAGAGGGAAGAGGATTTGACATATATCTAAACACATTCATCACAGCTGAGACAATTCATCACAGTTAAGAGAAGAAGGACTTGACATATATCTAACAACCATCGACTTTCACCAACCATCACTAATGCAAGCATTTATTACACCATCCACTTCAATTCAAACAAGAATTACAAGACTTAGATCAATCTAACAGAGCAAAGAGCAATTTGGATTTATTACTAACACAATCATAAGTTCTCTTTCCTTACAAGCACAACCATCACTAACCTAAACATTTATCTCACCATCCACTTCAATTCAAACAAGGATTAAAAGACTTAAATCATTCTAACAGATCAAAGAGACATTTGGATTTACCTTGGAACGTGAGCAGAGGAGCTTGTACATGTACTGAACGTGAGCAGAGCAACTTGTCCTCTCCTCTGAACCATTTGTAGGCTCAAAACTCATTTGAAAAAACCAACAACAATGTCAGTAACTTCCTCGCAGAACCCATATGAAAAAATCAAACTTTCCTTTTGAATTAGACTTACGTGATCGTTTCTCCAGGATCCTTTGAAGTTCTTCCTTGTAAAGAAACAAAGAATCTCTTCGGGTTCTTTCAGTTCTCCAGGATCCTTTGAAGTTCTTTCTCACTATCTGAAACAAAAATTCTCAACATCAGTCTCGAGCTTAAGAAATTAGGAATTGGAAACAAAAGTTTCAAAGGTCTCAACCGAATGATGAAAAAGTTTCAAAAAGCTTGCGATTTTTCCTCATTGAGAAATTAAAAACAAACAATGGAGTTCACCTTAACAATCAACCTAAAAAAATAAGGAATCGCAAACAAACTCTCAAAAGTCTCAACAGGAAGAACCAAAATCAAAGACATGCAAATATGAGAAATTAGAAAAAAATTAGAGGTCACCTTTCAATTGCAATCAGCAGCAACCGCCGATTATCATCCTCGGAGAGAGCCACAGATTTTATCCCTCCACCATAGCCACCGTCGTTCTTCGAGGATAGCCACTGAATCACCAAGATTCGTCGAGGAAAACAACCGAGAAACGAAGAGGAGAGCCACCGATGAGAAGAATCGACGAGGAGAGCCACCAATGAGAAGAATCTACGACGACGAGCACCGAGGAGATTCATCGTCCACGCGATCTCCACTTTCTTTCCTTCGTCGAAGAGAGAAAGAACGAGAAACAGAATCGACGTTTCTCTTTCTTTGTTTTCGAAACACCTCGCCTCTCTCATCTCTCCTATTGACACGCGTCCCACAAGGCTCGATTCTTAAATGCCTTAATTAAGACTCAACTCTTAACTAATTCCCTATTTTCCATTTAAATTAAATGCTGATTATACTAAGAAGTGCTCTTAAGAGCCTCGAGTAAACATGCTCTTAGCAAAATATAAGAATCCATCTTTTAACATTAAACTAAAAAAACTAAGAGCCGGCTCTTAAATAAGATATCTAAGAGCTGGCTCTTAAATAAGATATTTAAGAGCCGGCTTTTAAATAAAATATTTAAAAACCGGTTTTTAGCTTTTTTAAGTTAAAAGTTAAGAGACGGGTTCTTATATTCCGCTAAAAACTTCATCCTAAAAACCTCCAATAATCATGATTTTAGTTTCATATTCTAAAGGTAGAAACAAAATTTAAAAACGAGGAGAAGTAGACAAACCGAAACAAGCAGCAAAGCGAATAAACCAAACGGATTTGAAGTTATTAACTATTTTTTTTTAATAATAATGGAATGGAATGCTCGTGAAATTAAGCTTAACCTTCGCTGTCGAGTTAAAGATCATGTGCCGCGAGAGACACGCTGACCTCCATTTAACACTGCTGAGCTCTCTTTGTTTTATTTCTAATAATATTTAAACTGAAATCAAATCTTTTTCTATTAAAAATTGTAGACAGAGGAGAGAAAGCTTGGGTTTGGCTCGCCGGATCATCTCCGGCCTAGTTTCCCGTTCATCGGGCTTAGACTCTGGGTAGAAGAAGCTTCTTCAGTTCTTCTTTTCCGGCTTTGTTTTTTCGGTAAGCGTTTATCTTCGCTTTCTTCGGCTTATTCCGGGTTCTTTTCCGGTTCCGTCCGATCAAGGCCTCTTTGTGTTTATCTGCTCAATTGACTCTCGAATCTCGCAGATCGTGTTCGATTGATGTCGATTAACTATCCTTTAGTGGCTTTGATCTTATCGTTTGGTCTGATTAAAGACCGTTTGGTCTGAACGGTTTTCTTTTGGATCGGTTACGGGTTGATGAAAGCTCACCGTCGAAGGGTCTCAAGCGGTGAGGGAAGAAGAGTTGGGTTCGATGGCTCTGGAGGAGATCTCGGGATAGTCTCGATGATGCTCTCCGTTCGAAAGAGTCCAGAATAAAATGATGGGTGAGATGGTTTCAATCTCCGGCGTGTTCCGGCGAAACTATTGGTGGTTTCGTCTTCTCTGGCGACGTCTTCTCGGTGTCGGTCGTGGTGTAGTGACCGGGTGACGCGTGTCTCTTGAAGGAGTGGATCTCAACACGTGGCGTCCATGCGCGTTTCTGGATGCGTGGCAAAGGGTGGCGCCGTTCGGTTAATGGATTGGGTTAGTTCCAATGGTTTTTTTTTAGTTCGGTCCTTTTGTGTTTGGGCTTTTTAAGTGTTGTATGTGGACTTTCGTTGTACTTAATCCTTTAATAAAATATTAGATGAAAAAAAAAAGATATCTTATATGTGTTGCTTCTAAATATACCTAAGTTCTTTTTATATCCAAGAAAAGTTGCGATTGATTGTTTTGGTAAGTTGACCTTGTATATATTGTTATGCTTTTTAAAATATATATCCGATATATATATATATTTATGCTCATGCGCTAATTTATTTCAAGAATTCTACTCAGACTTTTTCTCTCTAGATACTCATAGTTCTCTCATCATGTTCAATCCTATCCACGAGAATATCATATTTGTTGAATGATTTGATATAGATTAATCGAGAAAGATCTCTAATTTTTTTCATTATCTTTCGAAATTTCCGTGTATAGTTTAATTGATCTTGAAAAACGTTTCAAAACTAAGGTTTGTTCCGTTGTTAGTTTTCATGGCTTATTTATAAAAGTAATACAGTGACAAAAGTATAAGAATTATCTCCTTTTACGTGTGTTTTAAGCAAATAGTTCGATATGATGTATAACAATTTGTTACAAAATAGTACAGTAAAATAGTGTCATATTTATTAAGAGATTAAAACAGCTAGATCTTTTGACAGGAGAAAAAGTTGCCAGATCTGACCTCTTTTCGATATATTTTATTGGGAAATTTGCCCCTATACAAAAAAAACCCAAATTTGTTAAATAACCAAAAACACATTCTCTCTCCAATTCTCTCTCCAATTCTCTCTTCCTATCTCTTTCTTCTTTCTCTCTAGAAAACCAATTTCTTTCTTTTTATGGTTAGTACACAAATAAGCCCATTTTTGCCAGTTTTTCACCGTTTTAACTCAGTTCAGTAATAAAATTCAGATGACAAATAAGAGGGAGATCGGTCTGCACAACTACACCACTACAACTAAGTTTTTTTTCTTTTGTTTAATTTTTACAGTTAATCCTCTTCATTCTAGAAAAGTATACGAAAAGGGTCGGTTCTTGTTCAAGATACAAGAAAATTGCATCTAATGAATCAAAAGCGTATTGCCATATATTTCTCCAATGTATTAAAATCTGAGATTTGTTGTTTCGTTCTCCCAGCTCACACTTCGAGTTTACACAGATTTTCTTATCGTTTTCTATTCTATATTTTCGAAACATACATCCTTATTTTCCTGGCTTATTTCTAACGGGAAATTCTATAATATATTTAGTAAAAGAGAAACTGTATTTTTCAGGCTCGAAACTAAGATGAACATGTATGATAAACTAGTAGGCAAAATGGAAAGAAATACAAAATTAACCTTTTCTCAAAAAAAAAAAGATTGGCAAAATTTCTTTGCATTTTCAAAAAAAATTTGTCTGCAGATTTTTTATTTTAACGTAATACACAATTTATGTGTAACCACGAATAAGAAAGTGCAGGTAAACCGGGCCTCGTAGTCTGGTGGTAAAGGAACCTCGGCTGAGGTGCTCGCCACCCGAATTCGAGCCCCGGCCACGAGGGGTATTTACATGGGCTGCCTTTCGCCCTCCAGACCACTTCGCGTAACCAGGGGCCCTTAAGTGGACGCTTAAAAATCCTGTAATGGCATGAGCTTAGGCCCGGTGGGCTAGTCGATCACGCAAAGTGGTCGGATACTGGATTATCAAAAAAAAAAAAGTGCAGGTACATGGGTTTTAAACAGTGCATTGATGTCGTGACAAAAAGGAAATTACATGATTTCTGTGTTTTATTTAAATTGATACGTGTTTTTTGTGGTGTAGCAGATTAGTGCATATATAATAAATTAATAATGAGCTCACATGAATTAAGTGTTCACGTCGGTCGGTGTAAGTGAACGCTCCTCCCGAAATGCCACGTGTGTTGTTGATCAAATAACATGGGCGTGTGTTTGTGAACCCTTTGACCAGTCAAATTACACATACTTTGGCCCTTTCCTTACAGGCTTACACACCAATTTGTATACGTAGATACTGTAAATATCATACATTTATACGTGTTAACTATATAATTATATGCAAGTCGTAACAGGGCTGTGTATAGATTTGTCGGCGTTTTTTGTTAAGCATTAACAGTATGTAAGTTGCTTTTTGCAATAGTAATTTTAACAAATGTTAAGCTTACATAGTAATGAAAGACCAATGACTGAACATGTAATTACTATTAATTAGTAGTTTTTTGTATCAAAAGCCACAAACAAATTCAGAAACTGTGGTACAGTACCATTAAATTTGAGTTTCTTTAACTAAAAGCTAGATGTTGATATTATATTATTTTAAAATATAAATACGAAATCTTCCTTAGTTCCTTCGTTAGTATGATATCTTTTGTATCAAGTTTGTGAACTTATAGTATAACTTTGTATTTATGATTTAATATACAAGTTAATATAATAACTTAAACAAAGATAGTAATGTACCGGAAAAATTAGATCAAGATATTTCCGAATCAAATAGAGAGATATACATCGTACAATAACTTCAGTTTTGATGTCAACATTTCGATTTCAATCAATGGAGGAGAAATATAATTTTCCAGACTAATCCTTTGAATTTTACAAGAGGGCATTTCAATTAGAATGCCTTATAATTGAATTAAAAAGGTACATGTGTGGACGTGGTAGAGCGAAAACCTAATAGTGTGGATTTTATGAATATTTTAAAGTTGTGTTTGGAGGAATGGATAGGCTTCCTATAGTTATAAAGTATAATATTTTTTTCTTGATAAGCGCACACAAATTCAATTTCATAACTTCGTTTACATACATCTTTAGGTTTTTGCGGTAGAAATACATTTTGTGAACAGATACACGTTCACTTCTGTTACTGTGCTACATGATGCTATGATCTGTTCGTGTAAAGAGTTGTCAAAATACAAATTCCACTAACATATGTTCGGTAATGCGAGTGTCAATCTCAAAGCTCAAAACATTCAATAAAAATTACGATACATGTTTAATTTTTAAAACAAGATTTGGCTAGATCTCTCAACAATAAGATTATACATAGCATTGTGTCAAACTTAGATCTATATGTTAAATTTATGAGATTCTCTGAAACCGATCTATTATAACAAAAGGTGTCAGGAGGTGCATATTTCAATATTTGAAAGACAAGATTCGCATATATAATAATTTCAATTTTAAATAAGAAAGGCCTCATTGTTTGTTTATATTTTTGATAAACAAATAATATAAAAACCTACATAAATACAACCGTCACTTCACTTGTTTCCTTCATACTCTCATCTTCTCTCTTTCTTCTTTTTTCCGGCATAACTTGTCTGTGATTTTGAACAAAAAAAACTTGTCTGTGATTCTAAACTCCATAAATTGTTTCATCTATAAGTGTCTTTTGCTTCAGTATCTATAACTCTTACTATTTTTTTCGAATTAATATTCAAATACAAAGAAAATGTCAGGAAGAAGATCACGTTCGAGACAATCATCGGGGATCTCAGAAGATCAGATCAACGATCTCATTATCAAGTTGCAGCAGCTTCTTCCTGAGCTCAGGAACAGTCGTCGCTCGGACAAGGTACGTTAAATCTATGTTTTAACTATAGCTTTAACATATATATGGCATGAAAATAATGATATGTTATTTTACCAAAAAAAAATAATGATATGTATGCTTATATTGACAGGTTTCAGCATCGAGAGTGTTACAAGAGACGTGCAACTACATAAGGAATCTGCATAGAGAGGTTGACGATCTGAGTGAGAGACTATCTGAGTTACTCGCGAACACAGACACTGCTCAAGCTGCTTTAATCAGAAGTTTACTTACCCAATAATTTCTATCTTCTTCTTCTTTATTACTATAATAATAATAGTACGCGGATTTTATTTTTCTCTAGATGATGACCTTATAGATGTTTAATGATACAAGTTCGTCACTTCTGCTTTGGTCATAAATATTCGCTTGTTTCCTATATAAAACCTTTGCCTTTTTCAGTTACTTTGTTTGTCTCTTTTTATAATTCTGTTAGGGTTTGTTCACCCAAAGACTTAGCTATGTTCATTTTCTAGCCTTCCTTGTTTGTGTCTTTAGTAATTCAAAACATGTCATAACAAGAGATCTTACATGAAAAAACGATGAGTTTGTAACATAAACATATCACTTAGCAATTTCATGTTATATATAGATACTGCGAAAAGAAGAACCTTATAAAATCTTAGAAAATAACAGTAAGTTCCTTTTTAACACTATAAAGGGATAAATTTTAAATATCCCGAATTTAAGAAAGATGATACCGAAAAAAGACTTTCATTTTAAAAATGTCCAAGAACATATTCAATATAGTCTCCACTAGCTAGTTTTGGTGTTGGCGACATATCTCGTCGGGTGCCATACGTACCTTTTGAGAAAAGAAAAATATGTAAGGAACCATAATTATGAGTTTTATGGGTTGCGAAAGATAAAAATAATAATTCAAAATTGTTATCATTGATTACTATATTGCTATATACATAAACTACAAAGTAATTAATTATTTTGAGACAGAGGATCGATGAAACTGTCATTTCCGCATATAAACATCTTGAAGGATTGGAGGATTATGTTTATGGGAGTATGGGGTGATTTGACGCTATGCACTCAAAAGAAGCACAAAAAGCTGCAAATATTATGCCATAACCTAATTTCGATTTTGTCACTCTTGTTTATATTTTATTTTTGTAGTTTTTTCCTTCCCACCTAACATACTTTCTTTTAAGAAGATATTTTGAAACTATATTACACATTGATAAGATTGAAAAAGGCATCTGAGAGAATATCTACTTCTATCTTCGTAGTATTTGTCTAGAGTTGTAAAAGCTCTTGTTAAAATTGTTACACATGGCCGTAGCCCATACGCATTTTTAGTGAGGGATTTCATGAAATATAATTCAAATGGGCAGTTTTTCTAAAATACCATCAAAGTAAAATCTAGTAAAAGACAGTACTACACCACCATTATATATCTGATGAAACTTAATTGATTAAAAACATGTTTTCTTTACTTTTCATAAATTGAGATTCTTCAATGTTATTGTTTGTGATTAAAATTAGGTAATTTAATTTTTGAAATTTGGATCTAACTAGTGGTGTCTACTAGTGGGTTTTTGGAATGAAAAGAAGAGGTGGTTGTATTTTTGGTAAAACTATGTTAAGTTTATGTTTTTGGTGAGAATCAAATACAACATTACAGATTTAATATATATAATTAATGATAATTATATCTATCTGTTTTATTTATTATTTCTTATCCAAATTATCTTTGTCAAATCGCCAATAATTAAGTAGCTTATATACTAAAATTCAGGATTGAACTTCACAACATTAATGTTACAAAAATCTATATATATAATAGTCTTTTGTCTCTTTCTCATGACAAATGGCAAGGGGTTTTTGCGACACGTGTCCCCTTTTCTTTTTTTCTTTTTACATTTTAGGTCCTTATTCTTTTAGATTATTACAATTTAGCTCATCGCTTTCTAATTGTGCACTATCTAATCATTCTCACACTAACCATTATCATAATTCGAGAATCTATTTTATCGGTCATTAAAATTCATGACAAGTGTCCCCTCTTGTTTTTTTTTTACATTTTGGGTCCTTATTCTTTTAGATTATTACAATTTAGCTCATCACTTTCTAATTATGCACTATATAATCATTCTCACACTAACCATCATCATAATTTGGGAATCTATTTTATCGATCATTAAAATTCAAGAAATAAGTAAAATAATATAAATATATTTTAAATGTTTAATTTATTCACAGCTGAAAATAGTATAAACTTTCATTATTTTCTTATTTTTACTATTTTATATTATATCATTTACAAGTTATATATTTATTTTAGTATTAAAATCATAAAATAACCAAACTAAGAATAATAAACTAGAGCACAACAAAAAAAATTAAACCTAAAACCTCCAAATCACTGAGGCAAACAAAATGCCATAGTAATACTAACTCAATAAATGTTCGGAACTGAAAGAAGATCAAGACCGAAGACTAACTTACCTCATTGTAACATAGAGTGTCTTGGCCATAACAAATAGAAAAAAAAAGGATAGAAAGATAAAATCTGAAACAAAGTAATCCCCCGAACACAAAGAAACTTGATCAAACACCAACGAAATCAGCAAGCTGTGGAGCCGTCCTCGAGTTATGAAACAGATCATAGAAGTCAAATCACCAAAAACTAGATCTTAAGAACCAAGATGAGCAGAGTATTGACGGTAAGCCAACGACGAGGAAGACAACATCAAAGACGACTAAATTATGACTCAACCCAAGAAGATGCAGTTCCTAACATCAGCTGAAATCTAAGGAAGAAGAGGAGCAACCAATATTGACTAGAACAGCCTACAACGCCGCAAGAAACAACAGCACAATTGAAACCTCATAAACCCGATCTACAACAAATACCAGATAATCTCAAGGTGGAGAAGGCAAGGAAGAACACGAGTAGGAGGTGAGTTTTTTTCTGGTGATGGTGAGAAGCACCGCACACTAGAAAAGTAAACGAAATACATAGATGGTGACGTCTCATTGTCAAAATATGGGGAGAGAGCAAAAAACTTCTTAAAAGTTATAATGTTCAAAAATATGTAAAAAATAAAGATAATTTTGACGCTGAAATCGTTAATCTAGAATCAACAAATTTCTAAATGAAAATTTATTGAAATTCAATATGCTTTTACATTAGAGACTCACTTCACTACTAACAAATACTATACACACAAAATACATTATTGAAAAAACAAACACAAAATATATTAACCTATCACTACTACTACATAACACAATAAAAACACCAAATAATACTTTTAACAAATTAAAATGACCACATAATTACATTATCCAAAAAAGTTATACTCTTAACAACAATAAAACAATATTACGCGCGAAGCGCAGACATGCCTCTAGTATAGTATAAGTTACAGTAATGCCCAGTTTTCTCTATTGCTCTGTTTCATTTAGCTTAATGTGAGTAAGCCACTTTTTTGTTTAATCAATATCACATTTTTTTAAAAGAACAAAAAAAAAAAAATTCACTTGTCAAGTTTTAACTTCAAACTTAAACTTCACAACATTAAGAGCATCAGCAGCAATGTGGTTTCTCAACTCCTCTCTTAAACATAAAATAATAATATAATTTAACATTTTAACTAAAATTTAAATAGAAAAGCCTTAAATTAATTACGTGCTGATACCTTGTAGAAAAAGCTTTCACACTCTTGAAAACATCTCTCAGAGAAGAATCGTTTCCCTCCCTCTCCTATTTTCCTCTCCCTCCCTCCTCTTTTGTCTATTTTTTTATTGAATTAATGCTGAGAGACTCTTCCTCATACTACCACTAATGCTGCTCTAAGGTTTAAAAAACAAAAAAATTCATAACATATTCATTCCTACAAAGTTTAAACTTATATATTTTGATTGTATAAAATAATATATATTGCATGGATAGTTGTCTATCTAAATTATATATACATGATTGTACTCATTATTATATAAATAATAAAGTATCATTTATAGAACAGTGAGAAAATAATAATAATAATAAGGTGAAAAATTAATCAAGTAATAATATGATTAAAATGTATTATTTGCATCGCTAAATAAATAATTCAGTTCTTTAATTAATAAAGGAAGTAGATAATGTAGTATAAAATTTTCTAAATACACTTCATAGCCGGCTTCTCTCTTATTTTTAGAGAGAGAGTCCTCTCTCGAATCCTATTCTTCTTATCATTTTCAGATCTTTTAGAAGAAGAGCTTTCACCTTCTGGATTTTTTTTTTCATGACCGGACTCTTCCGATTTATGTTTTCTGATGGTTCGGGCTTTTGACTCCGAGAAGAATAATTAGTTGATAGCAAACACTAGATCCTCAAATCGCTCAAAGTGATCCACAGGGTGCTCATGTGACAAACCATGGAAATGTGTATGTCCCACAAGAGTGAAATAAGCAGGTTTTAGCTTGAAATCGTGCCTCTGGAAAGTAGGAGGACGAATTGCAAATCTGTTGCGTAGAACTGGTATGGACGGTTGTACTCAACCAATGTGAGCTGCAGCGTTCTCAGCTTCCAAAGAAGCGTGCAGTGCATCTGCTTTGGGGTCAGGGATTACAGCCCCATGATCATATATCTTTCGACATGCATTACACATTTAACCTTCCTGGTCACGCAGATCTCCATGCTCATCTCGGGTCAATATAAGAGGTGCGACCATGTTGATGTCTCGCAGGTTAATCTCGATTGATGCTTCTGAAAGTGTGTCAATCATTGATTGCCTACGAGTAGTGTCGATCGATGCGGCTCGCTTCTCTTTGCGGATTGTAAGCTCGAGTTGAGTAGGGTCTGAAGGTGGTAAGAGATTTTTTCCTTGCTAGTTCAGGTGTTGATGGGGATGCACCTGAAAATTACAAGAAAATAAATTTCTTTTAAGTAAATAATAAAAAAATTAAAGCAAAAATCCTAGACCAAATCTATAAAATCCAATCTAATGGTGAATCCAATACTCTCCGGCGATGGCGCCAAATGTGATGCCAGCTCAAACTACCCTAGAATTAACTTCACTCTCTCAAATAAGATGTTCCGTTGTAGTACTTAAGGATCGAATCCAGCGTGGACACATAATAAATCATATTAAATGTAAGATCAAGCTAGGCAAGAATATTTTAAAACAGTAAATGATTAATAAGACAATAAATAAGATAGATGTGATTGTAAACATATAAGACAAAAGCTAGACTTTCAGGTTTAGGTAATCCAAATTTTGATATGAATGCAAAGAACATGTGATAATCAATCATAGAACTCGAATGCATATATAAGATCTCCAGCTCTCACTGTGAGTCTACATGTTTGAATATGTACCATACTTTCATATGCGACTTGGAACAAGTGTCGATCGATACACCTATAGGGTGTCGATCGATACGCTTCCAAACAGGCATTAATCATCAGATCGATATGTTCACTAATCAATTATTAAATCAGCGTGTCATCTCGCCTAATAACTTAGCTCAACAGAATTATATTCAGGTATGAACCTACTCTCGTAGTTGTCAAATTAAGATCAAAATTCTAGCTAGTTAGTTACTCTGCAGACAATAAGATCTAATTAACTATGTGAAGGGTTTTAATTAATCACCTTAGCAGTTCTAAATCAATAGTTCTTCATAACCTTATGAAACCCTAAGTCTAGTCATGGGCATATTATCCGAAACCCGAAAACCGAACCGGAACCGAACCGAAAAAACCGGGACCGAAACCGGACCAAAAATTACAAAAACCCGAACAGTTCCTATATTTCTAAATTCGAAAAACCGAAACCGAACCGGGATCGAACCGAGAACCGAACGGATACCCGAATATTTTGAATATATTAAAAAATTATTATTTTTAATTTTAATATATATATAATATAATTTATAAATAAAAAATATCTACAAAAATCCGAACTACCCGAATAACCCGAATATGTTTTCGTTTTTTTCCGGGTTTAGATCGGGTTTTCGGGGGTTTTTCGGTTTTTTGGGCTTTAAACCCGAACCAAAACCGAATTATTTGTAATACTGTTCCATTTCGGGTTTTATAAAAAAATAGAAACCCAACCCAAACCCGACATTATCCGAACCAAACCGATCCTAAAAATGTACGGTTCCTAAACATCCCAACCCGAATAACCCGAAAACCAAATAAACCGAACCGACCTGAACCAAAAACCCGAATGCCCAGCACTACCTAAGTCTATCATAAATTCTACTCAGACATAATCAAGCAAGACATAAAGATAAAGAGAATGAATTGCATAATTAAATTAGAGATAGAAAAACCAGAGTTCCAATACAATACTCTGAATGAGTTCCTAGACCTTCTCTCCAAACCTTAAAAAACTTCTAAGAATAATAAAATCTAATATGTCTCTCTTTCCTCGACACTGACATAAACATATATATTTCATGTCAAAACTCGTCATGGGCATTCTTATAATTTTGTGGAAACTTTTGTGCCTAATTTTTTATCTTGATCTGGCAAGGCCTTCTCGCGTGAGTGTTGATCGACATCAAGGGATGAGTGTCGACCGACACTCCCTCTGTTTGTCGACTCTGTTTTCTCTTCATTTTTTCAGCTACGGGTTTTGCTTCCTTTAAGCTCCATTTAGCTCCATAAACTCCACAATGTTCCAGAACGTACCTAAACTTGTAAGATTCTAAAATAGACTCCAAACATAACATAAAGACTCTAAATAAGGCATATACTATGGCATAAGAAGTGGTAAAATCCATAGTATATCAAGCAACCGTAGGGTAAGGAGAATATGGTATGTAGGTTGAACAAGTGCGTGTAGAGACTCAAAAAGTCTTCCAAACAATATAATTGAAGGTTTAATAGTTTTATGAAAGAACATGGATACTTAAGGAGTATAAGTTCTTTATATGTGTGTTTCATGCTTGAATATACATGAGTCAGTATATATGTTGATATACGTGGTTGAAATGCCAGTAGCGTCAAAGAATCAAATGAGATCAAGAAGAGCAAGACTTGACGGCTGAATTCGAGATAAAAGATTTAGGAGGTTAAAATAGGATTCTTGTAATGAATATCATCAGGGAAGAGAAAAAAAATCTTAAACTATCGCAAGAAATACATTGAACAAGTACCTAAGGCATACAACCAGGGCCGGGCCTGAATAGAATCCCATCAAACATGTGCTTGGGGCCCGAAGAAAAATATATATAGTTTAGGCCAATTATAAGCATAAAGACCTTGTGGTTCTACCGGTAACATTGTTCTGAGTGTGAAATTGGACCCGGTTTCAAATCACCCCAGCCACATATTTTTAAGTGGAGTTTCTAATGCAAGCGCAGTAGGATCACTCATTTATGCTTTGGTAGCTTCAAAACCTGATTTGGCACACCCAGTAGGTATAGTTAGTAGATTTATAAGAAGCTCCGAAAGACTGCATTGGAAAACAGTAAAGTGGATACTAAACTATCTTAAGGGAACTTCATGATTAAGCCTAACATTCACGAAAAACTCAAATATTAAACAAAAAAAATGTCAAACTTAAGCCAAAATAAAACCGGAGTGGACACCCTCTACTTGAAACCGTTGATGCCCTATAAACAGATTGAAACATCGGAAAATTTTAAGTCAACGACGACTTGAAGCCATATCGATCTGTGCATTTCGCCACTAATCATGTTCATTATTAAAGAAGACCTTAATCAAAATTAAAGACAAGTTGAGCATTTTCTGACCGAGAAAATACAATAACTTACATGGGTTCCCCCGGCCCTCTACAGAACGGAGTATATAACACTGTCCTCCTTTTGTGGAAAGAGTAAACTGTGACATGTATGCACGATTTCAGGGGATTGTCTTGGTAACGTCTTTTGCTTAAAATATCGACAGGTCTAAACTTTTCTTGAAATTCTTGATTTTGCTGGGAAAGCAAGAGCATATGGAGAGTCCTCGTGGGATTTTGTTGGTCGCACTTATTGCAACTTTCGCTGTTATTCACTTTTCTCAAGCTGAAGATCAAGAAGGTATGTATCTATATATTTTTTGAGATATGTTAAAAGAATTTTGGAATTCTCATTGTAGAAAATCTACTGTTACCTGACCTAAAATCTGCACAAAGCATGTGGTTTAAAATAAAAAGAGTACAAAATTGTCACTTTTAACACAGCAATCGTTATCTTGGATTATTGTAACTCTTAAGGTGAACAAAATTTAGAAGAAAAAAAAACACTCGAATAATTAAAGTGACCATTAACTGAAGACACTATTGGATATCGTAATAGGGTTCATCAGTTTGGATTGCGGTTTACCCCCGAGTGAAGCGTCACCATATATAGAGCCAGATACTGGACTATGGTTCTCATCGGACTCGGACTTCATCCAAAGTGGAAAGATTGGGAGGATCGATGCAAGTCTACCCAAGACTCTAAAGTCATACGTGACCCTTAGGTACTTTCCAGAAGGGATACGCAACTGTTATAATCTTAGTGTGAAGCAAGGGACCAATTATCTGATGAGAGTTACAGCTCTATATGGAAATTATGACGGTCTTAATATTACTCCTAAGTTTGACTTATACGTTGGTCCTAACTTTTGGGTAATGATAGACCTAGAGAAAAGGATAAGCGGTCAAACCGAGGAGATCATTTACATCCCAAGATCAAACTCCTTGGATTTGTGTCTTGTTAAGACAGGCCCGACCACGCCAATAATTTCATCCTTGGAACTAAGGCCGCTAGCAAATAATCTTTATATCACTGAATCTGGCGCACTGAAGGGTTTCAAGCGATACTATCTTACCAGTTCAGATACCATTCTGTCGTAAGTCGCTTTTAGATGATCTTAACCGTTATCCTCATTTGAGTTTATGTAGTTATTAAGTAATAACATACTCCCTACGTTTCAAAATAGTTGATGTTTTGGAAAGTTTTTGATGTTTCAAAATAGATGATGTTTTGAATTTTTATATTAATCTTAGTTTTATTGAAAAATGTGTGACCAATGATGTTTTATATTTATCTTTAAAGATTGGCTGAATTAATTTTGGTTTATATTTTCAATGTTACTTTTTAGAAAAAAGTGTATACCTTAATTCTTGTGCATACACCCAAAACATAAGTATTTTGAAACAGAGAGAGTAATATTTTATGAATCATAGGTACCCAAATGACGTCAGCGACAGAATATGGGAACCAAAATTTGATCCAGAGTGGAAGCATATTTCCACCACTCTGGAAGCAAACAACTCCAATGGTTTTGCTGTACTACAGAATGTACTCAAGACCGCGGTTGTACCTGCCAATGCTACTGCACGGTTTAATATTACCGAGGAGCTTGATTTCCCTGGCGACGAAATTTACTTGTACATCCATTTCTCTGAGGTCCAATCATTACAGATGAATGAATCTAGAGAGTTTGATATTTTTTGGAATGACCAACAGTTTGACAAAACGATAAGCCCTGAATATTTGAAGGCCACGACAATTAAGTCCACAACACCAGTCACTTGCAAAGGAGGAGTATGCAACTTAGAGCTGATAAGAACTACAAACTCTACTCTCCCACCTCTTCTCAATGCCATCGAACTTTATGCCGTCGTCAAATTTCACCAACTGGAAACAAATGAAAATGATGGTACGCTTACTACTCATGCAAAGGTTCCATATATGCATTCCCACAAATATATACATTGCTAAATACAACATATATATTGTTCTACTATTGACAGTTGTTGCTATCCGAAAAATCAAAGAAAGATATGGATTGAATAGAATCACATGGCAAGGAGATCCATGCGTCCCCCAGAAGTTTTTATGGGACAATCTAAATTGCAGCAGCACAGATACATCTAGACCACCAAGAATCACTTATTTGTGAGATATTTATATAGCACAACATCTTTAGAATTGTAAGAAAACATTTTCTAGATACTTTACACTTTTTTCTTCTGTAAACAGGAATTTGACTTCCAGCGGGTTGAAAGGATTCATAGCAGCTGCAATTCAAAATCTTACCCATCTTGAAAAGTTGTAAGTATGATAGTTCGTACTTCATAGAAAATAAAATTCATACATGTCAGTAACTTGATTCTTACAAACTCCAGGGACTTGTCAAATAACAATCTCACTGGAGAAATTCCTGGATTTCTGGCTGATATGAAGTCTTTAATGCTCATGTAAGTTATTTTTAGTGCTCATGTAAGTTTCTTGGGATCATGTAACCTACATGTATGACTATTCTCTGGTTTAACAGAAACTTGAGCAAGAACAATCTGATTGGTTTCATCCCACAAGCCCTTCTTGAAAGAGAAAGTGAAGGGCTAACGTTATTGTAAGAATTCCCACACACCTTTCTTTTTGAATCCTTCAACAAATGAATTCAGAATTCTAACGGTAATTAAATCATTTTTTGGGTAGTGTTGATGGAGAGAATCGTTGTTTATCTGGCTCATGTGTCACAGAGAAGAAATTTCCAGTAAAAACTGCTGCATTTGTTTCTTCGGCTACTGCCTTGGTTATTATGGTGATTCTTGTTCTCATTTTTGTGTTTAAGAAGAAAAAATCACCAAATTCAGAAGGTATTTGCTAAAACTCATTTCATGATATTTATAATATTCTTGTACTAAATGTTGGTTTCTACAGCTCTACCACCATCATCAATTAAGCCGAGTGCGAACGTTGCATCTACTAATATATCCGAAATATCAATCGATATGAAAAGAAAAAAATTTACTTACTCAGAGGTGATGGAAATGACAAACAACTTGGAAAGACCACTTGGTGAAGGAGGGTTTGGCATTGTTTATCATGGTGTCATAAATGGCTCACAACAGGTAGCCGTCAAACTACTTTCCCAATCATCAAGACAAGGCCATAAAGAGTTCAAGGCAGAGGTAAGAAACTGTCGTAATTTTCTAATGTTAAACCAACGCGTTTCATGCATTCTTTCATTGTTGTACAGGTCGAACTTTTGTTGAGAGTTCACCACATCAACTTAGTAAGCCTTGTCGGATGTTGCGACGAACGAGATCATTTGGCTCTCATATATGAATACATGTCCAACGGAGACCTAAAACATCATTTGTCAGGTAAAAATTATAATATATAAATAGCTTAAGCATTTTCTTAGCCAAATTATGGGGAAAATAACAATATGGCTGATTTCACAATCTGTTATAGGAAAACAAGGCAGCTCTGTTCTGAAGTGGAGTACTCGACTACAAATAGCCATCGATGCTGCACTAGGTTCGAACTACCTCATAATAATGTCATTCACTTGTCGTTTTAATTACATAACATTCCATGTCATCAATAATGGACATAAATCTTCAAATACAAATAGTATAGAGTTCTAATTTTACTTAAATATAATGAACCATTTCTCCTCTTTTACATTGAAATACTCTATCCCAGTCTGTTACAATGACGAAGGTAACATCTTTCAATCTCGAATATTTGAATATTTTACTAAATTATTCATATATCTTAAAAATGGTTTTTAGAGATCATACACAAGTAAAAATGAGAATGTACAATGTTTGTAGGACTAGAGTACTTACATAATGGATGTCGGCCATCGATGGTGCATAGAGATGTCAAAAGTACAAATATATTGTTGGATGAGAAATTCTCTGCCAAACTTGCGGATTTTGGACTTTCCAGATCTTTCCAATTCGGAGATGAGTATCATGTTTCGACTGATGTTGCTGGTACCCCTGGATATCTTGATCCCGAGTAAGTATTTTTATTCTACCCAAAGTACAACTTCTTATATATGTATAACCCTGATGTGTCAAAACAAAGTTTAAAATAATAATGCACACCAATGTAAACTTTGTGAGAATGTTCATCTTCATCTTTAAATAAATGTACATGTACCTTACTCTTGTCTTTTTTGCCTTGCTAGATATTACAGAACAGGTCGATTGGCGGAAATGAGTGATGTTTATAGTTTTGGAATTTTATTATTGGAGATAATCACAAACCAACGCGTGCTTGACCAAACTCGTGAAAAGTCACACATAGGAGAATGGACAGCATTTATGCTTAATAGAGGAGATATTACTGGAATCATGGATCTTAACCTTCATGGTGATTACAGCTCTCATTCTGCCTGGAGAGCTCTTGAGTTGGCTATGTTGTGTGCAAACCCTTCTTCAGAAAAACGACCAAACATGTCCCAAGTTGCTTTCGAGTTAAAAGAGTGTCTTACTTCTGAAATCTCGATGAAAAGTAAAGATCAAGACATGGACTCTCAAAGTTCCCCTGAAGTAAGCATGAGCTGTGACACCAAGGGTTTGCCTAGTGCAAGGTAGTATTTGCAAAGAATCATTGTCTGTGTTACTGGTATTTTTTTTTTTTTGGAGTGACATCATAAAGAAAAAAATGAGAGGAAATATATAGCACTCTTTTGATATCGTGTAATTGAATATATTGTCATAATTTATTCTTTTTACACTTATTTTCCGCAGTTCCACATTAGTAGGCTACTTCTTCGGAACAAAGACCAGAGCCGCCAATGATGATGACTACTTAAGAAACTGATGCAACAATTCACACTTTAAATTTGTTCTTGAACGCTTTTGTGCATGATAAATTAACGAATAATAACATGTTTTCGAATATCAGGGTTTTTTGTTTTACAAAACTTTAGACCATTATCAAAGACAATCATCTACTTGAACCGAATCGAATACATGTTGAAGAGCAAGGAAAAAGGAATATGGATATGGGCCGAGCGTCATGACAGAACCCATATAATACAAGACAAAAGTGACGGGAATTGAAGTCGGTTTGAAATATATTTTGATCGTATAAAATACTCTCTCTGTTCCTGAAAGTAAGATTTTCTAGAGTATGCACGCTTATTAAGAATTTAATAATTGTTTATAATTTAATTTACTTTTTACTTTATTATACACTTTCCAATAACTTTCCACCAATGAAATTTAATCAATTCAAATATTCTCAATTAATGTTCCTCAAAAGTATAAAAAAGTACCTTAACAATATAGAAAATCTATCTTTGTGGAACAAGAAAAAAATCTAAAACATCTTACTTTCAGGAACGGAGGTAGTAATATATATTGCGTGGATCGTTGTCTATCTAATTTATATATAAACTAGATTCTGATCTGCGCGCTTGCGCTTGATTATTTATAATTAGCCTTTTTAAATTATTATTTTATGATTTGATGATATTTTATAAATTTCGGTTTACTTCCAAATTGTATTTTTGGTTTTCAGTTTGATTCTAGTTTGGTTACAATATTTGGATTTTAGTTTAAGAAATATATGAGCCGTTATGTTATTTATGAATTTGGCTTAAATTTGAGTTTAGTTATTTTGGATTTTGGTTTAGTTTAAATAACGATGTTAAGAATCCGATAAAAATTTGAGTTCAGTTAGAGCACTTAGGTCTAAATAGAGATATGTAATTTTTGATTCGATTATGATTTAGGTAGCTATATTTTGGTTACATTTTCTGATTTTTTTTATTTTGTGTTATTGAATGTTTTTAATATATGTTTTAAAAATTGGTATATCTCAAGATTATATACCAAGTCAGAAAATATATATTAATTATGTACCTCTACTTTATAAAGGTAGTATGTATATTCAACACTTGTGATCAAAATATATCCATATCATTTTAAAATATTAACTATTTTTAGTCTAAATAAGGATTAAGTAGCTATATTTTTGGCAAATAAGTCACTATATAATGGTGGTTGTTGAAACTAATTATTTATATTTTAATATGTTTATGAGAGGAATATGTCTCATAATCATTTGATGCAAATCATAATGTAAAATTAATAATATCATGTAAGATACATATTTATGAATATATGCAAGGTATAATCGGAAGAAAATTTAGGGTAGCCCACACAGATTTTCATTTATAATTATAGATTTGTTATCTTATGAAAAAACTAAATTATTTTTGTTATGTTGTGTAAATAATAGTAGTTTTGATTTGTTTTGGTGGCCATTTAATTTAAATATTTATTTTACACTGCACTTACCTTCAAGTTATTTTTTGGCAGTAATATAATTCTGCAAAAGAAAATGTATTTTGTTATACGTTCACCGGGTGCATAAGTTTACCGGGTGCATAAGCCCATCTGATAACCTGCAAAGGTATCATTCCAAGCAAACACTCAATAAACCGAAGAGATAAAGACAAACATCAACTTTTGTTTGAAAATCAATCACAAAAAAACTCCATTTTGTGTGTATAAGTTCATACCGCTGCTGGGTTCTTGCATCCACCTGGAGGCGGTAAAATTAGCTCCAAGAACATGGAGAGTTAACTTAGCAGTACTACTAATCCAAATCTTCATTGATAAACTTCTTGGGATCTTTCTTGATAGTCCCATTGAAAACAGTATTATGAAAATGTTAGTATCACATTGGGTTAGTACGCACCGTAATTGATTGCTAATTTGCTACTAATAGTTTCAGAACTTTTTCAATCTCAGGAAAAATGTGAGTAATATGTTTAATCGCAAGAACTGATCCTATCACCTTGAACCAAAAAAACATAACTTTTAAATCATCAGGATTCCAGTAAACAACAAACCAAAGAAACAGTTGCAATGTGAACAAAATATTTTAGTAGCTTGAGAATCTCCACTATTCTCGTCTTGATGAACCGCCCTTGCCTAAGACAAAATTAAACCAGGAAAAAGTTTAAGACTTCTTTACTCATATTCCCAAAAGAAATTGATGATACAAAAAAGAAAAAAAACTGCTAAGTTGTCTTTTGAATGTTAGTTTTGGTTCGAAAGTATCAGTTTTGACGGTTAAGGTGTCGTATTATTCATTCTCTATATCACCATACCTTTCTTGTGAAAAAACTAAAAATATAAATTAATTTAAGACTGAAGCTTTGTTAAAATATTAGATCACACCAATTATATAAGAAATAACACGTGTGGAGATCATTTGATTAATGTGTTTCCATTTCTCTTGTGACGGAATAAGGAATCATCGGAAAAGGATCTTATTAAGAAACCCATAATCAAGGATCATAAATCAGGAGAAAAAAAACAGAGTCGATGTGAGATGATCATGCATGAAGCTTATTGGTCCTGTGGATTATTAAGAAATCAATTAAATAAGCCACTAAGATCAAACCTCGGTGGAGATTTGGATCATGACGCTTAAATGAAACTATTAAATCCACTGGAAACTCCCGAAGACAAAGCGGTCACATGATTACAATTTACAAAATCCGCCCTAACTGAGTTTCTGAAGGAAAGCGAAAACAAACATGGAGAAGACTGAGATATCTAACGATCTGTTCTTGGAATCTTAAACCAAATCAGCAACTTTTGTTTCCCAGATTTAACTACCAATGAATCTATGAACCCTGATCATGCATTTGAATATCAACAACTAATAATCAAAAGCCAGGAATCAAAAAGATTTTTTTTTCTAAATCAAATTGAAAGAATATTGATTTTAATAATCAAAAACCCAGAAAATGAGAAACTAAATCTAAGTGTAATCAATCATTCAATCAATTCTGGTGAGCAATTTTTTATTTATGTCGTAGCTACTTATTAATTTAATAGGGTAAATCTAGTGTAACGTAAATGTAGATAAAAATAAATACAAAAGTTATTAAATATGGTATAATAGAAAGTGTCTAAATATTTAGTCACAACATTGTTTAATAAGCCCAAATTTAAAATATGTCATGGTAATTTCAAATAGGACTCTATTTTAATAGATTAGATGATTGTACTCATTATTATATAAATAATAAAGTATCATTTATAGAACATTGAGAAAATAATAATAATAATAATAATAAAGTGTAAAATTAATCAAGTAACTAGATTTTGACATGCATGTGCGGCTACTTTTTTTCATTTTATAAATTTTATTTGATATTATTACAATATTTTAAATATATATATATATTCCACTTTAGTATTATATATTGTGTAATTTTATAATATTATTGTTTATATTTCTTATTCTGCATTATTAATATATAGTGATTTGTTTAATTCATTTTACTTATTAACTTATATTACTTACGAATATATTTTTAAATTAGATACAATAAAATAACAATATGAAATAATTAAATAGAGAACCTCCTTCAAAATATTTTTTTCTTTAATTTATATATTTGCATATAATACATTTTTAAAAATTATTTATTTATATTTAGATGTTGTGTTTTTAAAATATACTTTAACATATATCATTTTAGTATTTTAAGAGATTTATATGTAAAAACACTATTTTGTTTAAATATTATAGCCCTATTATTTTAGTAAATTTTATACATAGTAGCATTTATCATATTATTTTAGTAAATTTTATTGATATAGAATATTTTTGGATGTCATGATATTATGTTTTTTTTTAATTAATATTTCTAAACATAAGATTACTTTAATATTTACAACATTTATAGATTGTTTTTTCGTGGTGCATTTCAAAAAATTATTATTTATTATCTATGATTTTATCTTTTGTAAAATTTGAAATATTATCATTTTGAGTTTGAATATTTATTTTCAAAATTATATATTTTTCAAAAAAAAAACTTTAGAAAATTACATAACTATTTTCGAGTTTGGGAGATTACATGAATTTTGAGTATGCTTTTGTTACTGCATTAATACATTATTTCATAAAACTATTTTTATAATTAAAATAAGTAAATTTATAATTTAAATTTTATTTGTCATTAATATTTTAAATGAATAATTTAAATTTCACAGTTTTCTAATAAAATATTTTTAAGTAGTATATGAATTAAGGTTATTATATACTATTATATTTTTGTATATAATTTTTTTTAAATAATATATTGTTGTGAGTTTCAAAATAAATAAAAAAAGATAATATATAGTTGTAGATATAAAATTTTAAACTATTTTTGTACAAAAATATTATATAGTTTATTAATTTTAACACATTTTAATGATGAGTGATAATTTATTGAAATGAAAAAATTTAAAAAATAAAACTTGTTAATTTACCTATTTAATATAATTTTGTCATATATAATTCATAAATCACTTCTATTTTTATATAATACAGAATATATTATAAATTTATAAAAATAGTATAAAATTTTAATTTTCTTGTTTTAGAATAAAATTTTAATTAATATTAATTTATAATAATTTTATATTACTACTTATGAAATTAATTAATGTATTATTTTATAAAAATACTTAAATTTTTAGTAAGATTTTGTTAGATTTTTTTCAACAGATTTTATTATAATTAAAAAAATAAATTATAATTGGTTTATTATTAATGTAAATAATCAAATATATCATATTAACTAATTATTTAAGTGGTCTTACTTTGACTTGTTAATAGTAAATAAAAATAGGATCCTAAATTAATAGATTAGATAATATGATAAAAATGTATTATTTGCATCACTAAATAAATAATTCAGTTCTTTAATTAATAAAGGAAGTAGATAATGTAGTGTAAAACTTTCTAAATATACTTCATAGCCGGCTTCTCTCTTATTTTTAGAGAGAGAGTCCTCTCTCGAATCCTATTCTTCTTATCAATTTCAGATCTTTGAGAAGAAGAGCTTTCACCATCTGGATTTTTTTTTCATCATCGGACTCTTCTGATTTATGTTTTCTGATGGTTCAGGCTTTTGACTCCTAGAAGTGATGGTTCTCTCAACGTTGCCTTCACCGGAGTTCGTCTCCCGGAAAGTGTGATTTTGTTACATCGTTTTCACCATCTCATCTTCAAGCTAATCTTTATCATTAAAGATGGTTGTTCGTTCATGCAGGAAGATCGGAGTTCTTTTGTATCGATCGAAGACAGTGGTATATCTCTCCTGAAGCGATGATTCTGACCTTACATGAAGACTGCTTTTTTGGTCTTTCACCGATCTGTTTTCGCTGATGGCGGAACTCTGACGTGACTCTTTCCAGTGGAGGTGGTGGCTCTCTATCTTGACGCGTGTTTTCAGAATTGTCAGTTGATTGTGTACGTGGTGGCAAGTGTCACTTAACTTCCTCTATGGTTTTCTCTATTGGGCTTATGACCCATAGAATTTTGTAGATATAGATTGTTGTTTAGGTCTTCTATTACTTTGTATTGGGTTTAGTACTTCGTTGGGCTTTGACTTATAAATAGAAAATAAAAACAGACAAAAAAACATAATGTTGTAAAAGAAAATCATGGGCAGAGTGAAACGAGTGTTGCTTGTAAGCTTCTTTAAAATCATTTTGTTGTTATCGTCTCTTGTCGCTACTCTACTGAAGATCTTTTACCTGTGTATGATTGGGTACTAGCTCCTTGGCAGACGAAACCGTTAGTACCAATAACAACAAATAAGCGTGTAAAGAAGCTTTTCTAAAATCAATCACTTCATGTTATTTCTCGGCATTACTAACTAAATTATTGTTACTCAAACATTCTAAGAGGTTCCAATGTTCCTTCGTGGTCACAAAGTTGCAATTCGTTCTGCAGGAGAGATATGTTTTTGCATGAAGCTAAGGACCAATTCATGCAAAGACGTCAAAGCATCAAATATTCTTGTTGATTCAGGATTCAACGCCAAAATATGTTATAATCTTATTCATGCATGTTAACGTTATTATTAATTTATTATATGAATTTAAATTAACAAAATATATTGGTTATATATGTCATAGAATATGAAAAAAAATGTCATAGAATAGGGTTGCGAATAAAAATTAACACATAATTTGTTTCAAACATTTCAATAACATTGGTTGTGAATATTATTGATTGTTTTGGACCGTTATTTTTGTGGAGTACAAACTTTTTTGGTTACTTCACTAATAAAGTTATAATCAAGGAGGAAAAAGAGAAATATAAAGACGGCCGTGATTAGGGGTTGGCGTTCGGGTACCCATTCGGGTTCGGTTCGGATCTAATCGGATTTCGGGTTTTCGGGTTTAAAGATTTCAACCCCATTCGGATATTTTTAAATTTCGGTTCGGGTTTGGATCGGATCTTTGCGGGTTCGGTTCGGGTTCGGATAACCCATTTAAATTATTTTTAAAATTTTAATATCATTATATGCTTAAAATTTCTCAAAATCTATAAAACAAAATAATATATTACATATAAATTTGTATAATATATGTCAAAATGCCTAAAAATAACATATAAGTTGGTTTGATTTGAATATTTGGATAGAAAATCAATAGATATTTTAAACATTTTGGTGTTTTGAATATATTTTTGCTATTTTAGACATTTACTTTTGACTATTTATGTACATTTTCAAGTATTTTAGATAACTTAAAAGTATCTTATATATTTTGGATGTTTTTAATATATATTAAATCTAAAAATAAGTAATACTTAGGTATATAAATCTATTTCGGGTATCCGAGATACTTCGGTTCGGGTCGGGTTCGGTTTCTGTTCTTTAAATACCAAAATTTTGAACCCGTTCGGATATTTAATCAATTTTGGTTCGGGTTTGATACTATTTTTTCGGATCGGGTTCGGTTCGGATCCGGGTTTTTTGCCCATCCCTAGCCATGATCTATAATAAAATTTTATCCATACGTTACAACCTGGATTGTAATTATTAGTACATATTGATACTATTCAGTTATTGGCTGCTAATTATGTACAATCATAATCATTCTGATGTGTATGTGCATATATATATATGAACATGTACATGCACATATATGTGTATGGTATTATATATAGTACTTTTTACTCAAAAACTCAAAAGTGATTGCATGCATGTATGATATATGCATGGAGAGACGAGAAGAGAAGTCTAATCCAAACCTAAACGCCCCCTATAATTACTATTAATCATATCTATCTCGTAACTCCAAATTTAACAGTGCAATCAATTAGCCGTCACCCCACGTCCTCTAATAGATTCATCATCACTTCATTTCTCTTCTCCACTCTCTCTGTATATAAATATATCTAAATATATCGTTTCTCCCTCATGCAGCTTCACAACACAACCTCCTCTCTATCTCTCTCGCTGCTCTACAATGGTTGATCATAAACTCAAGGAAGAGAAGCCCTTCTCATTTCTAACATATTCACCATCCTTTGATGATCACATGTCAGTTTCAGAATCTTTTGCTTAGCTTAATTTGTTTTTTTTGTTGCTAAAATAGCTTAATTTGTTGTTTTCTTGTAATATAATGTATTCTCTATTATTTGGCAGACGCAGCTCGTTAACGTTTCCTTCATTTGATTGGGAAGAAGAGCTTCTTCCTCTCCATAACAACTTCGCTTCTCAAGCTTTTCATTTGCCTACACCTTCTCTGTCATTACCTGACCTTGAACCCTTGTCTCAAGGTATAACGCATCGTTTGCATAGTTGTTATATATATGTAAACACATAGAGGTCTCATAGATTTTGCTTTTGTCTTGAAGATGTACTCGACTCATACAGCTCTGCAGAGCAGAACAGAGGAGAATATGACGTGGACATGAATACTAAGAAGAGGAAACTCAACAGAGAACATAACGTGAGAATCATCAGCGATATTACTACCTACACAACCTTTCCAGCTTCAAAGGCATTGTCTATGGAGACTATCTCTCGCTACTTCTATATGCCAATAACTCAAGCCGCAATGGACCTTGACGTTGGTTTAACTCTTCTGAAAAGAAGATGTCGCGAACTTGGTTTTCGTAGATGGCCTCATCGCAAACTCATGAGCTTACTAGCTCTTATTAGTAACGTCAAGGTATATTAATAACACTTTTTATTAAATTGTGTCTTTATTACTGTGAGTGATTTTTATTTAATCATATGTGATTAGGAGCGGCAGAAGATGCAAGGCGGAGAGAAAGCAGGAATATTCAAGAACGCAGTAGAGATACTTGAGGATGAGAGGAGGAGGATCGAAGAGAATCCGGATTTGGAGTTTAGCGACAAGACAAAGAGGCTTAGACAAGCTTGTTTCAAGGCTACACACAAGATGAAGAAGAAGAATAGTCTCAAGTCAGAGATGTCAATACCTTCTTGTTCAAGCAGCGGCTCTGTCCTTAGCGAGGAGGAAAGCGATGAAGAAGTGAAGTATCTCTTGTGTGGTTTCACAAGTGAGTTTAGTGGTTTGTGAAAAATCTTTTTTTTATTAAGGATTTGGATTTTAAAGCCACTGATCTGATCATTCAACAAAAACATAACTGATAATTTTTAAGGACAATACATTAAGCTTAAACATTTAGCTTCTCAATCTCTCTCCTTAGAGCATTAGCTCTAAACACACTCCCAATGGTGTTCACAGCCAACTTCAAATCCTCCAAAGGACTACCCGGTGCGACCCTCTTGTACAGATAACTATCAAACGTCATCTTCTGAACGTACTCATCACCGCACATTTCAACAAACG
This sequence comes from Brassica napus, assembly GCF_020379485.1. Taxonomy (NCBI): domain Eukaryota; kingdom Viridiplantae; phylum Streptophyta; class Magnoliopsida; order Brassicales; family Brassicaceae; genus Brassica; species Brassica napus. The sequence goes on along the minus strand of NC_063449.1, from coordinate 45,188,870 downwards.
CTTCTCTAGCCGGATTAGATCTGTAAAACACTTTCTGCAACAAATCAAGCACCCTGTACGTAGGCAAGTACGTCTTGTCCCATTTCTCCAAGTACTTCCTCAAATCACTCTCGTCAATCATCTTCTTACCTGTTGCAATAAAAACACTTAAACACGCAAACACACATAAAGACAAAATGTGATGTCTTTACCATTTTGTGAGCCTTCAACGATGGCTTCAGCACACATTCTTCCACTCTTTGCAGCGAAGTAGATCCCTTCACCGGAGCATTTAGTCACGTACCCTGCAGCATCACCAACAAGAGCCACACGCTTGGAGAGTCTGCGTGGTCGCGGGTGTTCCGGAATAGGGTGAGCCTCCACGCGGATGATCTTGCCTCCTAGAATCTTGTCCTTGGCTCTGTTTCTTGTCGCGAGCTGGAACTTCTTGATGTCACCTTTGTGAGTAACGGTGCCCGTTCCAACAGCTACATGGTCGCATTTAGGGAAAACCCACCCGTAAAAGTCTGGCGACACGTCATCACCGACGTACATCTCAGCTAGATCCTCGTAGTACGTCATCTTGTCATCTGGGATTCTGATTCTCTCCTGAAAGTTTCAAAATTTTCAGACATTCAGTTCCGTAAGAACATGATTAGGCCTAAGTGTTTGGTTATATGTTTTCCGGTTCGGTTTTTTGGTTCTTGGTTTTTGGGTTCTAAAGATACAAAAACTGTTTGCTTATTTTCAAAATTCAGTCGATTTTGGTTTGGTTATTTTTGATAGTCACTCGATTTTGGTTTGGTTATTTTAGTTCTTGGTTCGGATAACAATGATAGAAACCAGCTAATATACACAATATTTCGTATTCGAACTGGTTTCGGTTTCGTTTCGGTTTTCTAATAATTTCGATAAATTGGGGAAAATCAGATTTTTTCAGATTAAATATAAAGATAATTTTCAATATTTTGATATTTCAGGGTTTTCGGATTGGTTCGGTTTATAAGTACTATTTCAAAGGATATTTTGGTTCAATTTTTTTATTTTCGGTTCAGTTGGATAATTGAGAGTTTCCGGTTTGGTTTTGTTTTTTTTGGTCGGTTACGGTTAGATTTTCGGTTCTCTATGACCAGACCATTGATTCTCATCTTTTTTTTTTTGAGCAACTCCATTGATTCTCATCAAACTACGTAAAGGGAAAGACTCTGACCTGAAACGCGATGGCGTAGTCATAGTCTCCGGCACCGATAGACTTCGCAACTCTAGAGTTAGCTCCGTCAGCTCCGATAACGGCGTCAACCTCCATCGTCTTCTTCTGTCCCGTAGCTCCCGTCTTCCCATCATACTCCGTGTAATGCAACACGTACGGCGAGTCCCATTCCTCCGGTAGATCCATCTTGAGGAAGAGACCGTTGATTACAGTAGCCCCACTCTTCTCCGCTCTCTCCCTCAGGTACTGGTCAAGAACCTCTCTCCTCACCATACCTATGTACTCATGCTCCTTGAGCGTACGGCCAATGTCCACGGCGATGTTGGACGGAGAGATCATCTTCATCTTGGTGACCCTCCGGTCGATGATGTCTAGCGGCAAGTTGAATTCTCCGACCATGCAGAGAGGGATCGCGCCGCCGCAGGGCTTGCAGTTGTCCATCTTGCGCTCGATGAGGATCGTCTCGATGCCTCCCTGAGCGAGAGTCTCGGCGGCGGCTCCTCCTGCCGGGCCTCCGCCGATGACGGCGACGCGGAGGCTGCGGTTGGCGAGCTTGGGACTGGCTCTTGATGCGGTTACTTTGAGAGAGGTCCGTCGCTGGGAGCGAGAGAGGGACGACGGAACATGGGAGACGAAGTTAATCTGGTCCGGTGAGGACTGACGAAGTCCGGTGAAGGATTTGAGTGCGAATGTCGCCATTGTTGTACTACAGTGAACACTAAGCAATGGAGTGTGTTCTTCTTCTCTCTTCCTCGAGTTCTGAGTATTGTGTTTTGTTTTAAATGTACTTTTGTTTTAGTGGATTAGATATGGTCGGAGATTCCCAAGGTGTAGAGACCGTTAGATTGAATAATAGACGGTGGTGATGAGATGTGGATAGAGTTACGGGTTTGGGTTGTTTCTTTTATCTGTGGCTCCCATTTTGTGGAGCAAACGGCTGCGTTTTAGCCACATGGGATTGTAATGTAACCATCTTGTTATGTCTTCATAGGCATGGGTATTGGCCACGTAGGATAGTAATGTAACTATTTTGTCGTCTCTTGATGTCTTTCATGGGCATGGCAAGTATCCGTAAGATTTTAGGTTATTTCATGGGCATGTCAAGTATCCGTAGGACTTTAGGTCCACACATTTATGATTTTTGGGTTCAAAAGTTATTCCAAGTAATTTTTTCACAGTACAATTAGAGAGAGAAGGAAACTTAACGCTTTATTTCATTTTTATTTTATTTTATTTTAGCGTATGGTTGAGATTTTCTTTTTCTCTGCTTACTCTGTATTGGTTAGAAACAACTTTAACTTATAACCGCAATGGCCATCAATTTTCAACGGTTCAATTTTCACTTTTGGCCAGATGACCACTGAATGGTCTTATTGTCTTCGGGCCTGAGTATTTTCTTCAGTCCATTGGGCTTACTCGTGCCCATGTATCCCTGCATCAGACATTGTGCAAAGACAGAAGTAAATACTCCTTTGTATCACTTTAAGAGGGGCTTAAAAAAATTAAAAAAATTATTTTGTTTCATAATAAATGATGTTTTTGCTATTCTAGATAAAATTTTATGTCATTTAATATTTGTGACCAACTACAAAATATTGTATTTTTTCTCATTGTCTCTCCACCAAAACAAAACAAACAAAAAATAATTATCTGTGGAGAAGATTAAGTACATAAAATGCTAATTAACAAAACAAGGGGTATTTAAAAGGTGAAAAACAGAGCAAAACCCTTTGTGTATTTCAGTGGATGACCTTACTTAGCTAAGTTTGGTGTGGGGTTGTTTTATTTTTAAAACTGAATGAAAAGGTAACCTTTTCAGACATGGGTTTCATAAAGATCGAGACTTTAAAAAAGTATCTGACATCTTCATGTCGTCTTTTAGATTAAGATTCCATCATGTTATATCTTGATAGATATCATATATAGAGTGTGATTATTACAGTTTCAAAAGCTGCTCTAAGTTACAAGAAACTGGAATTAGCAATCAGGACAGTATGGTCGAGTGTGGCGGCTGTTAGCACCTGATCCTGGATAATCGTTAATCTCCACAACATTCATCAACCTCCGTGTCCTTGTTCTTATCTTAGGATCCATTTCATTTCGTCTCTAGTGGAAACAATTATAGACCAAAAAAAAGCAAGAACAAGAATAAAAAACAGAAGATATTCCATTTTTTGCTCCCACTGTATGCGTGTGTGTGTGTATATGGAGTAGATTCTTACCAGGTAGCTAATCTGATTCAGTTGTTGTCCCTTGGTTTCACAGTCTATCGGTTTATCAGTTCCTGCAATAAGCAAGAATTGTAAGAAAGAAACAGAATAAGAAGAAGAAGAATAAACTTGAGGAGAGAATGAGATAGAAGTATTACAGACTTGCAATGACTAGGACAGGCATCGATGCGATCACAATAGACAGCACAGCTAAAACCAAGAATACTTGAAGTAGAAAGAGTTGTCTTCTCGCCATCTAATTTCTCTTAAAGACAGATGATGTGTTCTGTTTCTTCAAGCAAAGGTTTGTCTGATTTATATAACAACAACTATGTGTGCTAGGATCAGGATTTATGGTGGATGAAGATATAGATATTTAAGTAGAGCGGATTGTGGAGTTCTTTTGATCTCTACCGTTGCTTGTGGAAATAAGCCTTTTGTGTTGGAGACATCACATGATGCTCATCAAAATAAAAATATTTAAGCACTAGTGTTGTATTTTATAATACACACTGACACACACATATATACAAAACTCCTGAATATCATTTTTAACACGACTGAAAGTCTAAAACAAAAGAAATATAAAGATGATACTCCGGAAAGCTCCAAAGTTTCATTTCAGTATTCTATGACACTCTATAACCTGAGCTCGTAAGAACCGCTACTTGGTTAATCAGCCCCTGTTCTTGAACTGAACAAATTAGACTTTGACATTCAACAACTCGAGAAATTTAAAGTATCCAGGAGGATAACCATAATGATTGATCCATCATCCTTACCTCAACAGTTTAATCACTGCAGGAAAACAAAGGACCACAATACCATGGGATAATAATAACAAAAAGTTTACTGAATTTTGTATAATAATGACAAAAAGTTTACTGAACAGTGTATACTACCTTACTCGGCGTGGTTCTAGCTTTTCATCGTGGACAGGAGGTTCAGGTGATTTCGGTTATGTTAAGTCTTTTTCTCCACTTGTCCGCTTGGTTTACTATGGTCTTGTGCTAGGCCTTCAGTTATTTTAGGTCTTGACTATGCTATCTATGGGTTTGTTTAAGGATTATAGGAAGGTCTAGTTGTAAAAATTTGAGTTTGTTTAAGGTGTGTTTTAGTCCGGTGTTTGGTGCTCTCGTATGGGTTTTAGTGTCTCTTCTATGGATTTTTGTTTCCGGGGATATCAACATGTTTCGCCGGCTCTTGTATTACAACTGTGTATTCCACCAAATGTTTAATATAATCAATTTACGGGAAGAAAAAAAAACGTGTATATTATTAACATTACGATCCAGTTTCATAAAAGTCTTTTTCAGGGCATGTACAATCTGGAAGATGTTGCAGCTCAATATGTTTCACAAATCAACAGATCTTATGATAAAGACAGAGATATACTATACAGTGAGGTTTTGCCGGCTCTCCAGTTTCCTGTAATGTTCAAAACATAACTTATCAATTTGTTTCATAACACACACTACAAAAGTACAAAAAGGTGAAAGCCTTGTTTATGTACTTGAGAGTTGAGAGAGACATCATTGCTTACTTAAGCATATATACCTTTTCGTCCTTTCTACAAGAGTCAACTGAGCAAAATTGGCTATAACCTATTTGGGCCTTTAAATTTGCCTAATTGGTGATCCATATCTTCTTTTCAGCCCAGTGAAACTTCCTTCTTTTTTTTAACCTAATTTTCGCCGCCGCAGAAGCAGCAGCTTTTCTATTTAAAACCCAACACGTCTCTTCAGAGACAGAACACAGTCTCTTCTCGTGTATCCCTAGTCTTGTACTTATACCATCTCTTTATATTCTCCCTACAGGTTCTAGGGGATTGTAAAGATTTGATCTTTTGTCTTCCATGAGCGTTCTTGTATGGGGTTTTATTTGTTGTTTTCAATGCCGGTGATGGTGTTAAATATACTTTGAGAGCTAAGTCTCTAGGAAAAAGAAACAAATCTGAGGCATTCTCTCCTTTAGCTTAGGTTGGTTGCATTAGAGAATAGTTTTCTTGTTTGCATAGATTGTAGTTGCGTATGATAATTCGCTCCTACTTGTTCGGTGTTCTAGTTTTTTTTTTTTTTGTGGGAGTGCAAGTGACGATAAAAAGACAGGGACATCAGATTCTCCTTAGGGAGAAGTAGAATGATGATTATTGTCTAAATGGGAATCTCTCTGATGCACTTACCCAAAACTAAAACTTTGGTTTTGAAGCTTTGTTTTAATTGACGTTTTTGTTAATTGTGCCGGTGATGTATATCTATTGATGTGTTTTCATCAGATTTTTATAATGATGAATATAATCACAATTGTCACTACCTCTGAGGCACATTTTATTTTCGTTTTGTATTGATTGCATCTAAGAACGGTGATATGAAGTGTTGTTTTGTTCTAGCCTAACATTAACTTTTAGCTCCAAAAAGTTTAGCCAATGTAATCAGCTTTCTTGACTGTATATTAAGGCCCTCCTTGTTTAGATTTTGTTTTTGGGGATGCAGGTTGCTCACATGCTTATCCTTGCACTTGATGCTGTCAAGAGTTTTCAAGGTTGTGTGCTACCTTGATGCTTGAAGTGGAGACGAGATTGAGCAATTCAAGCTCCCAAGATCTGTCTATGATTCGAATTAACAAGTTGTAACATTATTTCAACTTAATGAAAATGTATAATTCTGTGTTTTTCAATAATCAAGAACAAATTTCTCTTGTTTTAATTAATCATGCTAGTCTTTATACTCAAAAGTTACATAATTTGAAACCAAATCTTCAAAAAGAAACTAACAATACAACCTTTGGTGCCGTTCTTGGCAAATGAGATATACATTACAGACGACCAAGATCTAAAAAAGGGTTTCTTTATCAATCTTCTATGACCCAAGCTTTTTCTTGGCATTGATACAAACGTAACCAACATTTGATAAACAAAGTTCACATTTTTACGGATCAAAAAGATCATTGATCATCATCATCTAGGGTGCTGTTCCAACAGACTCAAGACCCTCTGTTCTGCTCCTCACAATCCTATGAAACACTTCCCTCACTTTCCTCTCAAACGGATCCAAACCATTCTTCAAAGCTTCATGAACCTTCCCCAACTCCTCAACCCTCTCCCTCACTCCAACCTCCTTCTCCTCCGACAACGGAAACTGAACAGAATCAACCAACTCCCCCATCAATCTCGAACTCCTCTCGATCTGATTAATCTCCTTCAACAACCCACAACTGTTCCTCCTCTCCCTCTTCCTCGACTCCTCGATGATCCTATCGTGCAACGACATCAACGACCCTCCCCACTGAAAACTCCTAGGCACGTTGAAATGCACCTGAAGCCCTCTGTCCTGACAAGGAATCGCCGCCACAAGGGCCCACATCACAAACAACAACACCGACGCCATCGTGTAGACAGGAACCGCCAAACCGCTCGTCGCCGTCACGTCCCCCGCTCGAGGAGGAGCCAAACCGTTCCCCAACGCTTGCAACTGCTTCGAAGCCGACCAAGACCTCGACACCGACCACGACAGCGACCTGAAATGTCCGATTGTTTTCTCCTTGTTCCGACCAAACGAACGGTTACGATGCTGCTGAGTCACGGAGCTCGAGGAAGAAGCGTCCTTGTCGTCCAGCATCCCGATCGCCAAATCAATCAGCGTCTTCTTCGCGCGGCGGAAGGTCCCTTCTCCGAGAGGTCTCGTCCTGTCGAAAGCGCAGACGACGATCTCGATCAGCTTCTGCCACTGGCGGATCCGCTCCACGCCGTCGCGGATCGCGTTGCAGACGTCGAGGGCCTTGACGCTCCTGTCGAAATACTCCGATACCATCCGATCCATCGGAGGCTTGGCTACGAGCTCGCGGTGGTTGGAGACGATGATGACGCGGAACTCCTCTTGACATGACAGGAACGAGTCGAGGAGCTTCCCGACCCATTCGAGGGAGAGGAGGTCCTCGGAGGTTGAGGCGTTGAGGTCGACGAACCTCTCGGCGACTCTTCTCTGGAACGATTCCAGCTCGGCCTCCATCTGAGTCGACTCGGTGGTGGAGGATTCTGCGACCGAGTGGACCGAGTCGCGGCGTAGGTTGAGTAGCGTCCTCCCGAATGATCTTTGGTACTCCGTTGCTGGCATCCTCAAGATGAATTGATTATCGAAAAATTCTCATAAAAATCGAATCTTTTTTTTATGGGTTTGGAGCGAAGAGAGAGTGATGATGATGATGGAGGGGGAAATAAAGAACCCTAATGAGAAAGAGAAGGGATTTTATATTGATTTATTGAGTATTATTTCCTGGGTTATATTTGGTAATATTCTTTTTATTTTTAGGAGTATTACTTTTTATTTTTAATTAATGCTATTTATTTCACGTTCCAACGAAAGATATCTTTTTGTCTATTTTTATAAAAAAAATTTGCATTGTTAAGTCGTCTTAAACACGTAGCTAACACGTCAACTAGGGAATTATTAGTTAATTTTTTCATGGGGTTATAAATCTAATCTCAGCCGTTGGATTTAGTACCTGCGCAGACATATGGCTTTAAGACATGACAGCACTTGAAGGTTGTAATAAGGGATGACACGTGGCGGAATGTGAGTTGGGGAAGTGTGACGGAGACGACGTCAAAATAACAGCTCATGCTTAGTTGGCGCGTCTTGGAGAGAGAGAAACGACTTGGTCCCGTCTGATTCGATTCTTGCAACTAGTTCGATTTGCTTTCGTGTTAATTTTATTTTTCTGTTTTTTTTTTTTTTTTGCTTTACTTGCTAAATAACTTATCAAAATTAATCAAGAACTGGTTAAGCAAATCTTTGTTTGATCTTTGTAGTTGTGTTTTGAAAATAAAACTCGTTATTTTGTTTCTATTATACAAACGATCATATGAATTAGGCCGGATCGGATATCCGGATTTCTAAAGGTATTTGTGATTTGCTTCGTATGTCACGGGTATCTAATTTTTCGATTTGTTTTGCTTCGAAAAAATACGGATATTCGGAAAAACGGATATCCAAAAAATAGATATCTGCGGATATTTACGAATACTTACGGATATCTCATATGATTTGATTAATACAAATATTTTTTGCAAAATATTTTTTTTGCATAATATATATGATAAAAATTAAAAGAAGTAATGAATCTACATATTTTGTAAAATTTTTTAACTTAGTTAACAATTATAATAACACAAAACTTAAGAAACAAATTATAATTGTCATAAATGTGTTATCTTACTTTTATGTAAAACTTTTATATAAGTAATAATGTGAATATAATTTATCAAATCATATGTTAGAATAATAATTATATAATTTTATACATTAAAAACTTTAAATATAATCAAAATATATGTATTTATATATTGTCGGATCGGATTGGATATCCGCTTTCCGAAATTTTAATATTTGTGATTTGTTTCGATTTTAACGGATATTGATTTTTAGTATTTTCTTTGCTTCGAAAGTTTACGGATATCCAGAATTTTCGAATCGAATCGAAACGAATAACGATTCGAATCAAATTTAACAGATAAAAATGCTCAGCCTTAATATGAATAATTAAAAATATGATCGTATTGTCTAAAAAATGGAATATGATAATATAATCAAAAGTTGAAAACCATGTTTGACCCAATCTTTAAGTTTTGGGAGATGGCTTTTTGCATTTAATTAAATACAAGACGTAAGATGTACACTACATTAGTTACACTTATAAAAATAATTTGTAAAATACGCAAAATGTGTGATACCAAATATTCTTCTGTCTATTCTGTAAAATCCTCAATATCTGGAGATAATAGAAAAAAATAGTGAATTATGCGATACTACTAAAAATTTGAAAGTATAGCACGTGTGGATTTCAAGTTCCAAGAGACATTAAACGAAGGAAAACTGATAAACTATAGGAAATGACAGACAAACTCCTCTTTTAAGTTTTGACTAATTCTTGAAATATGTAATAAGTTGTCAAGGACCGATAGAGTTCGTGCATTCTGCGTAGTTCGCGCTGGTCAAATAAGTTGCAGTATTTTCAATTCAGATTTTATTACAACATTTTAATTTCTCCAAACTGACATGGTCCGGACCAAAAATATGTCAAAACATTTAGCAGAAATCATATATTCTAGAACGTACCGGACATATATATCAATGTCTATTTATAGCCACAAAATTTTGAACAAAACAAATCAACTATAAACCATTTAACATTATTGCATGTCCATCCAAACCAAACTTATAAATATCAAACTCAATTGTACCAGAATACACGAGTATAAGAAAAAAAATTAAAGATTTGGTCGTCGCCTGAAAGATTCGTTGAAATATAAAAACATTAATAAGAGACCGAGATTGAAGGATGTGGTCCATGATTTTGGAAGGCAACGGTCACGCTATCTTGAAGTAGATAGCTGCATGACCCATCAATGGGTTCACACATCACAAACTCCATATCATTTTGCGCATCTGTTATTATATTATAGGTCTCGTAACGAAAAAGACTATTAAGTTGATGGGATGTGGAGATGGCACTTGTACCTACTTTCGTCGTCTACGTTGGTTCTAGTTTTGTTTATGATCCACTACAGCTGCGGTTAAACGTTTAAAACAGCATGATAAGTGTAGATCTAGGGCCTTGGTCCTTGGGTTGTAACAGCCACCTATTGGAGGCAAGTTTGGGCATGTCAACTCCCACCGACTCGTATCTGGTGGTTTCATTGAAATTAGTCCCCACTGTGTCCAGATGCGTCTTTGATGTCCATTGGTGTTAGTTTCTGTCAGATTTTTTCATAGCTATTCTTTTTTTTTTTGTGCAACAACATAGCTATTCAATTTACGTAAGATAATTGCGTTTTCGACATTGTCTAGCTTGTATTAAAACTTTCCGTTATAATTATACTCTGTAATTTTGTAAATGATTAGAAATAATATACTCCATTTTCGAGTAAATTAGAAATTATATACTCCATTTGAGTAAATTTTAACATTTTACCCAACTTCTGATTCTATAACCTCATATCACTCCACTACTTAAATTACTAAAATAAATAACTCTACGTTCAAGAACGCAACCGCAAACCTATTAAGGTCTGACTGGTTTAAACGCAGCGGTTGCAGGAGTTTGCGGATGCGGGTAGTTGCGGTTTCTAGCGGTTTTAAGAGATTTGTACGACTGGTTTTGCGGTTAGAAATTGGTACGTTTACGGGATACTTATGACTGGTTAACTACCAAATACAACAGCGGTTAAATAATAAATTAACAATATTTACATTTTATATAATTATAGAAAATATCAAAAATCATAATATTATAATAAATATAAAAATTAATTTAGAAAGTTATAGTTTTAAATTTTTAATATTATAGAAAATAATTTTATTTTAAAATTTTATAATATTAATTAAAATATAATAGATATATTTTAGTATTTTATAATTCCAATTTTTAAAATTTTTATTGAATATTTTTATTTTTGTATTTATATGGTTTTTAAAAAAAAAGAAAAAAAATTATCTTCCCGCAACCGCCTGCAACCGCAAACGCTAGCTGAAACCAGCTTTTGATTTTAAGAGGTTCGGAGCGCTTTGAAACGATTTGTAGTGGTTTGTATGGTTGTTTCGAAACGCTGTCAACCGCTAGCAACCGCAAAAGCTGCGTTTGCGGATAGTAGCGGGGAAACCAGTCGGGCCCTTAATTGGTCAACGACGAAACGCAACGCAACCGCAATCCGATTACTTGGTCAACTGCATCATTAACCCCCTTAAGAGCGTAGGTTAGCAACCGTATAAGCGCATGTTAGCACACTTTTCACAAAAAAAAGTCTCCTCTTTTCTTCCCCCTGCCCTACTTTTCCATTCCGACAGTAAAAGAGTTGTCGGAACCTTAAAAAAAAAAAAAGCGATGAGCAACCGTGTCGGATTACTCGATCTGGAGAAGCATTTCGCCTTCTACGGAGCTCATCACAGCAACCGCGTAAACATAATCATCCACACACTATTCGTATGGCCTAACGCCTTCGCGACTCTCCTTTTCCTGTATTCCACGCTACCTCCGATTCTAGATCGCTCTTATCTAGGGTTCATCGAAGCGTTGACTTTTGACGGTGTTCTGCGCTTGGACATTGGTTTTATTCTCACTGTGATCTATGCTGTCTTCTACATATGTTTGGATAAGAAGTCTGGAGTTTTAGCTGCTCTGTTATGTTTCTCTTGCTGGATCGGCTCTAGCTTTCTCGCAGCTCGTTTAGGACATTCCTTGACCTTGAAGGTAAATTCTCTTCAGCTTTCTGGGAATTTTATGTGCATTTGATGTGTGATGAGTGAGAGAATCAGCACTATCTGGTTGCTTCGTGAATATGATGCGCATAGCTACGACATGAAAAATGGATTGATTTTGATTCTAGTGTTTTCGTCAAGTTCATGTTTCTCTGGTTAGTGATGGTTCTTGTACTAGTAGTATATTTGGTCCAACGTGCTTGTAAGCAGATGGATATTGTTCTTTCAAGTTTATCTTATTTAGTTCATGATTATTGAGAACTATGTACCTCATTTGGTTCAAAACAAAGCTGCGGTTTGTTTGGTTTTGCTAAGCTTTTGAGATACAAACAACAATTTGACTGCATTTAATTAATGGTGAATGCAAAGTATTATGATGCAGTTGAAGTTCCTCTGTGTATCTTGTAATATCTAACTCGATTTCTCAGGTTGGAGTAGCTTCTCAGCTCCTATGCTGGACCGGTCAGTTCGTCGGTCACGGCTTGTTTGAGGTACAAAATTTACATTTGTTCTTAGAAAATCATTTACTTATTTGATTCTCCTCGGCAGAACTTTAACTAAAAAAGGTCTTAATATATTCGACAGAAACGAGCTCCTGCGCTTCTAGACAATCTATTCCAAGCTTTTCTGATGGGTCCTTACTTCGTGTTGCTCGAGGTTTAATGTTTTTCTTCCCTTCTTTCATGTTTTCTTCAAACCTTTTTTATGAAAGCTAAGACAATGGGTTGAATGTGAGAAATGCAGGTGATGCAGTCTTGTTTTGGATACGAGCCATACCCTGGATTTAAAGCACGCGTTGACTGCAAGATAGAGAATGATATCAAGGAATGGAGAGAAGAGAAACTGAAGAAGAAGCTTATGTAAGCTCTAACAGGTATACAGTAACAGAGCCGGACCTCAACTTTTCGGGGCCTATACAAAACTAAATTAAAACTTTGACTTTTACTTCATAATAAAAAACTGCTTCTCTGATTTTTCCGAACAAAACAGTTGTTCTTACGAATATTAAACTGAGGAGTCATGTATTAAAGTTCTCGTGAATTGAGATATAAAATATTTTACTAATTATAATATATATTACTAGGGTCGGCGGGATATACTTTACTTGTGATCTATGTTATTATTTTTTATATAATTTTGTAATTTATGTTTTAGTTCACATTTGCAAAAGATGCGTATGAGATATACTATTTTATTAATTTAAGTTATTGGTTAGTTAATTTGTAAATAATTTTTGTTTGACTTTTTGCTTCTATGATATTACTATGATTGAGTTATTATATCATTTTCAGTTGAATTTTTTTTATTAAATTATTTTAAAAAATCACATTTAGTTAATGTCAGTGATTTATTATATATTAACATCTAAATAATTTATTTGTTATATCTCAATTTTAATGTTTGGCCCTTTTAAAGTAGAAAGTTTGAGTCCGTGAACTGATCCTTATATTTTGTCTTTTAAATATTGTTTGGGTTAATATGACAATTCTTTTTGGTTTTCTTATGTGATCCTGCAAAATTAATAGTGAGTTTTTAGTGGTGGTATGATAGGTAGACGATTTTGAACTTTTTTGGAATGTTTTTAGTACTGTAAGTATTAACTCGGAGGCATGCAATTTTTAACTTTATTTGGAAAACCACTTGAGTTCAAAATTAACATGCAATTTAAGTCTCAGCCCTAAGTTTCATATTCTTCCAGTGATTTATAAGACATATTTAACAGCCCTACTTGGAAGCTCACATAAAGATTGCCGGAGACCGTTTGTTCTCTTATTCTTAAAGGGCAACAACTTGTTTAGGACCATATAAACTCATAAGTTTGGCGCTAATAGTTTTTTTTTGTTTGGAACACAAAAAAATAGTTTGCTTACTAAAATTGTGTTTAAAAAAAAAAAATGTTTGTGTATTATTGGAAGAGGTAAGAAAAAAGTAAGAGACAAAAACTATCTCACTTGCACGTGAAAGTCTGGTGCTATTTGAACTGAAACCCAAGTGGCATGTTTTTGTTATTTTCTATTATTTTTAGGGTTTTAAGGATTTACTAAAATTTAAATGAATACTGATGTTTTTTAAGACAAATTAATGGATCAAAATTAAGTTTTTTTTTTCACGAAGATTTTCAAAACATTTACAAACAGTATACAATGTATAGATTAAATAATGCATTATTTAATTTTTTTTCCGTAATAAATACAGAACTTAATAGAAAACTATTGTTCGCTTCAGTAAAAAAAAAACTATTGTTCAAAAGAAATAATTTTTATTAATAAAAGAAATTGCAAATTACAAAACTGGCATTTACTACTTTGTATTTATATTTCTTTGAATCGGGCTTTGATTTAACATTACTAAATAACTCTATTCAATAAAGTTAACAAAAATATATGATCGGACAGTCGTAAAGAAGCTATTTACTCTATTTTTTTAATATATATTTTCGTCACCATCATCTTAAAAGAAAGGCCTTGAGAAAAATCAAATGCGTCTTTCTCTCTTCATTTTTTTTTTTAATTTTTTTCAGAGCTGATATTCAATTAAAACAAAGAAGTGTAAAATATTACATCCCCAATGGGGCAGATTCGATTGAGACTTCAAATAATAATCCTAGTATTATAATAGCCCAGAGTTTTATATCAACGAAACCAGTTGTCCATGTAAGTATCCCATTGGATAGAATCACGAAGAGGCCCATCAAAACCCAATCAAGTAGAGGAAAAGTCAATTCTGGAAAATACATGCAGACTTTGGTTTTGTCGAAGATCCGAGAGATGGAGTGCACGAAAGAAATCATCTGTTAAATTGGCAAACCAGGAAGCATCAGGAGGTAAAGTACCAAACTTGCATCAACTAAGAGGAGATATTAGGATTAAAATCCCGAAAACCTGAGATTTTATTCTTGATAGTAGAGTCTATCAATCGCAAGACATGAGAGAATTTAGAACAAAGTCTCGAAATATTCCTCGATTAGATCGGAGACTGGTTATCTGGTGAGAATAAATCACTGGAAAACAGACTCTAGCTGATTATCAAGCAAATCTACAACAACATTTGTTTCATAATCAAGCAGCTATCAACACAGAATAATCTGTTGCCGACAATAAAAAAAAGACTGTACAAATCTACGGAATGATTTAGAAGGAAAAAGTGATGATCTTAACTGAATTGAACTCACTTATTTATAGGAGATGTATGGAATGAGTCTTGGATGAATGGGTCGGTGATATTAATGAAAACATTAATTGTATTTAATAAATCTAACAGAGAACAGTAACACCGCAGTTTTTTTTTAGCGGGAGGAAGAAGAAACATGTCATAACCTAAGTCAAATAATGTTTTCGTACGAACCAACTTTAAAAATAATATTCTTGCTGTATGGTTCATCGTAAGTCAAACTTCTTGGTTTTTTAGCAAGCCCAAATTAAATTTATCCCATTAATTGAAACGCAATACTTTGGAGTTGACGGACACGTGAAACACTCGACTTAATGACGTGGCGCTGAGGTGTTTTCACAGGAGAGAGACCAACATTTTTATATATATATATAGATTTTATGATTTTTTATCTATATTAATAAATTGTATTATACACCGAAAACCCATTCATTTATTCACCAATAATCTATCTTCGACTTATGAGCTTGTCCGTAGTATAAACCATCTTTTTTTAATATATTTCTCTATTCATTGCAATTGTCCGTAGTATAAACCATCTTTGATTTTAAAAGGCTTAGAACGATTTAAAACAATTTATAATATTTTTGTGATTATTGTAAAATATCAACAACCGCCGATAACCGTAAAATCTAGTTAAACTTGTTGTTAAATGTTACATATCTCTACAATCATGGGAGAATTAATTCGATAGTCAATTTTTATGTTTTTTTATTTTTGTGTATACTAACATAAACCTATATTTTGTGTATATTAACTAACTTTTTTTGTCCTATGCATCTTACTCCTTACAAAAATCTTATATATAATAGAGATCATTCTCTCTTGTAGAACAAAGAAAAATGCAAATTCAATTATATATCTTTATATTCTTTTCTTAAATCTAACAAAACTAATTTAGCTTCTCTAAACACATTGACCAAAAAACATATCTTAAAACGGTCACTCAAAAATCTTAATTAATATGCATGGCTTGAAACCACTAAAGTAAGGATGAATTGTAGAGTAATGGGTTCTATATGTCGTTCCCCTTGTCCACGTTGTTTCCCTGATCATGTATAATAATCTATATTAATTTACAGTACATGAAAGTGACACAACAGAACAATCATAAGACTCACACTATCAACGAAATCAGGGAGTGGTGCACGATCACGTCAGTTAAGGATCCGTATGATGGTGTAAGTCTGATGACTTGCCGTGGAGCTGTCAGCCTAGTTGTTAAATCAAGATCGCTTGGGTAGAACTTACACGGGGAGGACGACTCTTGAGAGCTATAATGTAACTTACCAACATATGACCAGCTTCATTTGCTTTGAGGTTGTGAAGTTTCGTCATCACCCCATCAAAACAAACGAAAACGCTCTCAGCAGTATCATCAGCTATGCCCAACTCCACTCGATATCTAGAAACCAATAATCAATTTTCTAAAGGACAGGCTGTAACATGGTTGTGGACACATACTGGAACGAACATGAATAATATAGTACTATGCGTTACATACCGGAGGGCACCAACAGCATTTGTATTGTTGCAGTGCACACATGTGAATGCTGAGTCTGTGCGTTGCCGTTTTTTGTGCACTTAAGAGCAAACAACATAACACCACCCTTTGTCCATCCTGATGCCAGTAACTTTCCTAGAACACATGAAGTCAATGTCCTACATGTTGGAATACAGAACCATATCAATGGTATCAACCATGTAATAAAAAAAAATCCTAAGGCTAAAGATAGTACTTGAGATGGAGCAGTTATGACAAACTCATTAAGCTCGGATATTGTCAGATTCTCAACCTTGGCAGATGCTTTCAGAAGTGGAGCTGCTGACTGAAGCACAGTGTCTGTGGAGACCAACCTGCGTTGTTTAACAATATCTTGGATACATCAGTATACGAATGATTACATATACAATCACCATGCTACTTACTTGTAAAAGAGGGACCTCTCCTACAATAGTATTTTTATCGAAATAAATGTGTGTTCCTGAGGTTGCATTAAGGAACAAACGGCCTGCATGATAAAGTTTGACAAAAGTATCAACAAATACTGGACTCGTATTCCAATCAGATTAGAGATTCTCTAAATTTAAATAATAACCAAATACCTCAAACTATTTTAGGATTAAGCTCGTCGCAACAACAACTCTTGGTTCACCTCGCATGGATTCCAGCTTGCGGTGAAACGAAACAGCATGGGAGTCAAACAAACTCAAAGTCACACACACATCAATACATAACTGATACGAATGTGATTGGTACGGTAGTTGCAGTAAAGATGGTGCATGAGATATGTTTCATTTAAAGAGGCTCAAAAAAATTATTAATTACTTACTTTTCCAGTTTGATGGTCGCCATCAAGTGATTATTGTCTGCCGGAGGGTCACTGACAGAACTCTTAACAGCCGTGATCTCCCCAAAGATATCTATGAATGAATGAAAACGTAAATTAGTTGACGGTTAGTATGATGACAAACGTAAGAGGATTACCCTTGCTTGAAACGTTTATGGAAATCGCAATAATCATTAAAAGGATCATTAATGCTCAATGCAAATTCTTATAGAAAATGGAAAATAAATTTCAAGACTACCGAAAATTCTAAAAAGGAAATCTTCAAGACCACCGGAAAATTCTAAAACGGAACTCACATTTGTATCAAGCAAAAGCATATCGACGGACATGAGCTCATCACCCCGCCTCCCAGAAACGCAACAGCCTGACCTCATCCATGGAAGAACGGACTCCTGACAGACTTCAAATCGAAAAGGAAAACACCAGCGTTAGCCATTTTTCAGTAAATAGGTAAAGAATGAATGATTTGTTCTAATCGATTGATAGGATGACTCACAGTGTAGGGATGCTTAACTTTTTATACTCGAACATCCACAGCCTCCGAAGAGAAAAGGCGTCATTGAAGATACATCGTGTACGATAGATTTAAGAAGGTATTTAAGAGGATTGAATCCGTAACCGATTCATCTCTGGATTGTATGGAAGAAGATGAACAAATCGAGAAAAAACCTAGAATAGGTACGGCGGAGAAAAGAGATTGTTGAAACAAAAAAGAAACGCAGCGTTTTGTACAATATTGACATAGATATTGGACCAGGCTTAATAAAGCCATACGCTAAGAACAAAATGGGAAGGTATAAGCCCAAACCGATTTCGAAAATAAAGTGATACGCTGAGTTTTGTTCGGCGGACACGTGGCGGCACGAGATGACACTAATTGATGACGTGGCGGCACCAGGAGAGAGACAAACAATACTTTATATATATAGATTACTAAGGGTTCGTCCGCGCGAAGCGCAGAATATGCTCATGTGTGATATGTTTGTATTACTATATTTTTCATTGCAATTGTGCTATGCTAGGATCTCGAAGAGAAGTATATAAATCGGTTGTGCGTCATAGATGATCAACCCGTAGTTTACATTATGCTAAAACTTAGTGGTCTTATAGTAAATGTTTTTTTCTGGACACTTAAGAGTTAATTTATATGTTTGTAATCTGACTTGTACTATTTATATGATCAACCTATGTCTGATCTTACTTTTTTTATTTTGTTATTTTTATTATAGATTATGTATATCTTAATATTAAAAAGAATGGATTCCAATTTCGTGGTTATACGTTTTTTCTTTAATTCAATGAATTTATTTACCAATGAACGAAAAATATACATACAACTATTGTGGTCTAAATACTTCAAATTACAATTATAATTATATATGTAATTCATAAACTAAAAATTACAATTAAATATGTTGCTAATATTTTTTGTGTACTTTGCAAGTTGTAAAAATACGACCACTTCTGCTTTTTTTTCTTTTTTAGGATGTTTGTTTTCTATATGATGTGTAATTCACTTATGACTACTTTTTCTTTTATAAAAATATTTGATATGTTTTTTTCTAAAATATAAGAAATATGTATCGTAAACATGTGTTTATTTTGCCCAATTTTTAAAGATGTTAATATTTTTGATATGCTTTTCTAAGTACTCTTAGTTATTTGTGACTGTGCCTGATGTTTATCTGTGGATTTTTGTGATGTTTATTGGTGGGTTTTCAATGTGTTTGTATTTATGTGTACAAAACTATATGTTGTTAGTTCATTTTGAAATATATATATATATATTTCTTTATTATGGGTTCGAATATTCATATTTCAGTGCACACCTGCCCGTTGGTAACAATTGGTTCTTAAAATATTAGGCTGTCATATGTATCACTTCGCATATGATATAAATAGTGAAAGTGGTTGCCTAAATTATTATTTTTGAGCTGGAATGGATATTAAGGTGGACATCTTTTTGAATTTTCATTTGTGTTTTATGCAGTTTCAATTGTATTGTCTTCTGAATTTATGTTCATACTTCATGTTTTTTATTTCTTGTAACAAAAATTTATGGAATTCATTTGTTCTAGGAGAAAATAAAACAATCTTCAGCAACACCACAACATACTAAAAACACACAACAATACAGAATGATCATAAGATGATTAAAAAAATTCTGACAACAAAACAGAAGAAAAAAGCAGATAATGTAAAAACAAAAACGCATGGTTTGATAGATATTCTCTCTCACGCTGTCTCCATGTTCCTTCCCTGCCCTAGTACCCGTGGCTTGCATTCCAAGAAAAGCTTATCCACCATTTTATCGTCTTGCTCCTCATCATCTCCTCCAACACCTCAACCTCTGCCTTCATCACCACATATTCCTCCCCTTTACATTCTCTTTCAGCCACTCCTTCATCCCCATATTTTCAGGTTCGAGGCTAATCTCACCGTTCACCGTTTCAATCTTGTACATCCCAAACTTCAGATTCCTTGTTGGGTAATTGTTAACAAACCATCCTGTTCCAATACTTCCTTTTCCACTACCCACATCGATAAATACTTTCCTTTAGTAGCTCCCAATGTTCAGGAAAACAAAAAATCAAAAAAAGTAGACTGGGATTTCAAAAGTGTTACCGTTTAGAGATTATGCTCTCTCTCTTTCTCTCTCTTGAGCTCTGATTTAGTCCTCTGATAATTATACGAGTAATAAAATTGTTTTAAAGATATAACATTTCAATCTTAAGACCTAGGAGATGCGAAGAAGGATGTACCAGCGGTGATAAAAGAATTGATCGGAGCCGCTGCCGCAGTGTAAACCGAAGAAAGGTCAACTCATGCGGTATTAATATTTCTCGCGGTCACGGTGGTTGTAGTGGCGACTGAAGAGGCTGAGTACAAGTGGTTAAGATGGTGTTGAGAGGATTCTACGGCTATGGCGGCAGGGCTTGAGCTGTAGCGGTGATCATCTGATGGACCTTGGTCGTAGAGAATGCCTTTGAACACGTAACCTCCGATGTTCACAGCCGTTTGATATGCATACTCTTTGTCTTCATCGTCGATTGAGCTGACTCTCGTACACCGGAAAACGGTGGGTAATATCTCCGGTGGTAGGTGACTACTCTCAAGCCCTAAATTCAATAAAAATGAAAATTATTATAAAGCCAGACATAACACATATTTTAATATAAAGTTCATATAATCGAATAAAACCAAATCCTTGTAAAGCTAATTACCGTAGAGATTGGTAATAGCGTTAGAGATGGCAGGACAAACTCCTTCAGCAGAACCTGACATATCTTCACCAAGCATTAGCTTCGCCATCCTCTCTTTCAGTTACTCAACTTCTGCACACAGACATATCAAAAATGTCAAAAAAAAAAATTGTAACAGAGAAATTGATTTTTAACAAACCTGAAGTTTCTATTCAGATCCGTTGTTTCAATAGATTGATAGGATGGTTTAGAGAGTAGGGATGCTAACATTTTTATACTCGATGTTTCGCCGCCTTCCAAGAACAAAGTTTGCATTGAAGGTAGATCGAGATCTATAACTGGACTTCTGCCACCAGAGGTTTAAGATGATTTAAATCAGGGCTCAAGAACAAAGTTTGCATTGAAAGATGATTTAAGACGGAATTTAATAGGATGAATCTATAACTGGTGGATTTCGGGATCTATAGGAAGAAGATGAGGCAACTGAATCGAAACTCTAGGAGGTGACCCAATATCGCGACGACGGAGAAAAAAACGGGTTGACAAAACAACGCGTGTGGAGCATATTGACTGACTCTTTATCAAATGGGCTTCACCAAATATGCACAAAAAGCCCAAACGAATTAGAATAAACGAAATGCAAAGTTTAAAGAATGAACACGTGTCAAAGCTGTTAGGAGACGAATTTCCTAACTGGAATCCTACGTGGACAGCCTAGGAGGGAGTTAAACACTCCTTTATATATATAGATATATATATGGGCTCATCTAATATTTTATTTTCAGTTTTTTACATAGGAAATGGTTTTTTTGGTCCAGTTAACATTTCACGTATAAAATACACATGAAAAAAGAATAGAAGTGAGGGCCATTCAAATATTTCGAAAGACTATGTCTAAGCCCGGCTCTGTACAGTACTAGAGTAAGTGTGATTCAAAAATGGTTGTTAAAGAAAGCAAATGATGTGTAAACTCATATACGGCCCAAGCCCACTAAACAATAGCGTAAGTCATTGTATGAGCTCATTTGAAGATTTCTGGACATGACTACTGTGTGTGTTGTATAGATAAGCGAATCTTCCACGTCGATCAAATGTGTCACGAGACATTTGAGAAGAAATAAAAATCGAAATAAAAATTGGAATAAATTCATAACACAAGAACCGTGACTGTCTGAATAGTACGAAAAGACGTATAGCTTTGATCTTATTTGTGATTCCTCTGCCCTCCTTTCAGCAACAAAATAAGAAAGATATAAAGTAAAATCGAAATGTTACAAAAAAATAAAATAAAATAAAATAAATAAAGTAAAATCGAAAAGAATACTAAGAAAAGCATTATTATTGGGCTTAAAAATAACAAAAATATCAAGGGACCAAAATTTACAAATTATTATGGATGTGTGAATCGTACATATTTACAAACTGTCATTTTTAACACAAGAACACCCCACGGTAGGAACTAGGGCTGGACACGGATCGGATATCCGGATTTTTAAAGGTATTTGTGATTTGCTTCGTATGTTATGGATATCTAATTTTTCGATTTTCTTTGCTTCGGAAAAATACGGATATCCGGATATCCCATCCGCTTTGATTAATACAAATAATCTTAAAAAATTAATACACATTTATTTTTTAATATATTTTTTTGCAAGATATACAAAATAAAAACTAAAAGAAATAGTAAAACTACATATTTTGTAAATTTTAAACTTAGTTAACAATTATAATAACACAAAACTTAAGAAAAAAGTTATAATTGTTTTATAAATTTTTTCTCTTCTTTTTTTATGTAATACTTTTATATAAATAATAATGTGAATAGAATTTGTCAAATCATATTTTATAATAATAATTATATAAACTTATACATTTAAAACATTAAGTATAATCAAGATGTATATATATTTATATATTTCCGGATCGCTTCCCAAAATTTTGATATTTGTGATTTGCTTCGATTTTAACAGATATTGATTTTTAATATTTGCTTTGCTTCGAAAGTTTACGGATATCCAGAAATTTCAAATCGAAACGAATAACGAATCGAATCAAATTTAACGGATAAAATGTCGGATAAAATGTCTAGCCTATTGGAAGATGAAGCAAAGAAGAAATTATTAGTCTTCCCATGTCTGTCTAGTGTCTACACATAAAACAGAGCTTCAATCATAAAAAAAATTGACACACTTTTTCTTCTTTGCATAACATGTCACATCATCTACATGAGGTAAACTTACTGCAAAGACACCGTATTTGGTGTTTATGTGTTAAATTTTATTTTTCATCACACCAAATTCTATATCAAAATAATATTTTAATTTTAAACTTTTAGTTTTTGGTAATTTAATACATTTATTTTTATCATTGATTAATTATATTTATCACATTTAGTTTTTATATTTTTGTTTATTAGACTTTGGTAATTTTATTTTCTGTTTATTAATTTATATATGTTATTTTAAGTTAATCATTCTATTTATTTATTTATTTTATTTAAAATATTAGTCGAAAGTAAAATTTTATACATTTAAAATGAACAGAATTTTTACTTTGTTACAACTCATTTAGTTTTATTACTAATTAAAAAATTTAAATATAATAATAATTTAAAGTTTTAGTAAAGTGAAAATACAAATAAAATACATAATATTATGATATATTCATTTTAACTATAAGGTAAAACTAATCTATCTATAATTAAATAAAATTAATAAAATATATTATTTTAATATTTGGTGTGACGAATAATGTTACACCAGTGTATCAAATTTGCTCGAATAGTATCACTTTTGGTATCTAGTTGAAAATAAAATTACACCAAATTTGGTGTTTAGTGTCTCGTTGGAGATGCCTTTAATAATAATCATAAATGAATTATAAAATAAAAATAAATAAAATGATGACAATATAAAAATTAGAATAATTCTAAAAAATTATATCCGAAATGAATATTCAAATATTCAATTTAGAACAAAAAAATCAAGAATTTCAAATCAGATATCATTTAAATTTCAAAAAAGTTTTTTCGGTCAAATTTAAATTTTTTTAAAGTTTTATCAACAATTTTCTTGTGTTGGTGGGGATCTAATATTTTCCAAATCCTTATGTAAGGAATTCTAAAAAAATATCTTTCGGTAAAGGTGTGAATTGGAAAGGATTGGTCGCCAAAATATTAACTTGGAGACGAAATCTTAATGTGCCTCAAAATTTTGTTTCAAATTGTTTACTTTAAAATTGATTAAATAATAATTTCATCTTATCCAAAAGAATGATAATTTTCTATAGAAACTAAAGAAATCATTTCGAATTAATTGTTGTTCAATAAAATGTTTATTAATTGCATTTTTATTTTATGCGATTGATAAATACCAGATAATTGAGTTTAAATTAAATAAAATAATTAAAAGAATAAAATAAAATAAATAAATAAAATATAAAGAAATTAAAGCCATGATAATATTTTTCTTCAAAACTACTCCCTCCGGTTTTTAATATAAGTCGTTTTAGAATTGTGCACATAGATTAAAAAAATTATTAATTTTTTATATTTTCTAAACAAAAATATCATTAATTATTTACCTAACTACAAATCAACCAATAATAAAATAAAAGATATATTATCATTGGTCATATAACATTAAGTGTTAATAAATTTTACATAGAAAACCGAAAACGTCATATAATTTGTAATATAAAATTTCTCTAAAACGACTTATATTAAAAAAACGAAAAAAAGTATGAAGGAACAAAAAGTTTAAAATATAAAAAAATGAAAAATAATTGAATCTACCTTTATTTTAAAAATTAAACTAAATCGAGAATTAGTTTTTTCAATTGATATTTTATCTATTAATAATGTACATTCAAGTAGAGATTTAAATGGTCATGAATACAAATTCTGCTGGGAGAGATCTACTCTTCTAGATAAAAGTGATTTAAATGATCTAGAGAATATATGAGTTTTTGAACCAGGAACCTCTTTTTTTTGTGCAACAACCAAGAACCTCTACGCATTCGAAAAAAATACAATCACACTCTTTGTTTTCGACGGCAACATTTAGGAATCAGAGGATCTAAAATTGTTTTCTTCTTTTTACAGCTGCCTAGTATTTTTAAATTTTTACTAACAAGTAACAAATTAAATTTGGGTTTCATGTGATACATGTCCATGTTTAAAAGGTAATATAGTACACTATGAATTAAAGTCCACGCACTTATTACTCTCCTTTCTCTCTCTCTCTTGTCGAGGATGCAGACAGAATTCAATTGTTAGAACTACCAGGGGCTTTGAGCTGTACACATATTTTTTGTTTTATTTCTTAGGGTTATTGTAGCTGTGAATTTTGCATTTTGGATTGATCATTGTTTTTTAAGTTTTTTATTGTTATAGGGTTAAAGTTGTGATGATGTACTGTGTATGCACTTCTCCACTCAGGAAGGACTAAACTGTATTAGTAATGTGATTGATATAGTTCGTGTTGTTACTTGCTGTGTCACTGAGATTTATTGTTTGTTTATCTTTTTAATTTGTTATTTGTACTGTTGAAATTACATAAATTATATTAAGGTTGTTGAGAATACTTTTTGTTTCTGGATATTTTTTTCACCAGTTTAGTTGTGTAAGTTGTGTGTATTAAGTAATAATTTTTTTAATTCTTATTATGTTTTTTTACTTTTAAACTTGTTGTTTTTACCGGACCTTTAAAACAAATATATGAAGACTTGTAAAAATAACTATAAAATGAGTGACAATTAATATTTGGGTCTTAATGGGTTTTAAACGAATATATGTATTTCTCATAAGAAGATAATAGCGTTGGCATGTTGACATTGAGCATATAAGTTATTTTTATAAGACAAGAGGAGTGAGCAGGTGGAGATGTTGCCGCCTTTGTGTGTGTTGGGATTGTCTCTTGTATCTACTGGTGTGGCTGTGTTTGTTTCTCTTTAATTTGATGGGTAATATGTAAACAAAAATCATTATTAGTTGTATTTATCAGAGTTTGTAACTTACTCTGCTTTTTTGTTTAGGTAATTTCACTGATCTGGGTTGTCATCTTCGTCTTCTTCGTAAGCATCTGTGAAAGTAAGTTTGTAAATTGTTAAATATTTGGCCGTGTAGTTTATATTTGTTTAGCTGGCTCAATGTATGTGTCGTTGAGTTTTAGTTGAGTTGATTGTTTTGGTATATTTGTTTTGAAGTTTATTTGTAAGATTAGACAAAAGAGAGGTGATCAGTAATGATTCGTCTTTTTTGGGATTCTAGTTTTTGGTGTTTTGATTGTTTGGATTATTGTGGTTTCTTTTAAACAGTAAAATAAATATTTGTATAAAATTAGATTGATAAGTAAGGGAGATAAATAGACGACCACAAATCTTGGGTATGAAATATTTTTGATTATTGATGTTAGAACAATATAGACAGTAATATAAAGGGAGTTATGTGTTGATTGTTTCTTACGGATCAATGAGGAGACGGATAACGACTCGAGTTGTTTCTTTGGTGAGGCCAGAGCCCTGGACATAACGGATTTGCCCAACCACATCTGTGAGTTTAAATATCAGTTATGATATCAAAACATAATATAAACCCATATGCAATATGATAATATACCTGGAAGTTCTAGGTTTGTGTTCGCAATCACTTGGAGATTGTCAAACAGTCTAATCTTGACTGAAGATTGATTTCAGGAACACCCGTGATGACTTCATCAATAATGGTTAGTGAGATGAAACGAATGAGGAATGAATGATCAGTTATCTTGTACAATGGAACCAGCTTTCAAAGATGGCATGTAATGATTAGCACGTCCGACGGGAGTAAACCCATGAATCACGGAATCTGCAAATAATATTATTCAATAAAGAATCAGAAAATAAATTAAAACAATTATGTTAAATAAGTGTTATAGATCGAAGATTAACTTACTTTTTCATCAAGGAAGAGAACCGTGATTCCCACAAACTCCATGTCTTTCTTGAAGTTCAGGGAATCTCAGAAGCGAGGAAGCCATAGGCTATGCTCTGACTACTACGACCAAGAGGGAGAGATTCGAAGGTTGAGTGACGGATGCCGAGACGCCGGTTTGACGAATTGGAGAGGCAGAGAGAAATATTTTCTAGAAGTTGGTTAAATCTAAGAGGAATCAATGAGTTTTGTGGAAATGCAGATTGAGTTCATCAAATATGAGAATCATATATATAGGGTTTATATAGGGGCTACAAATCAGGAACATTTTTGATCAAACGATTTAAGATGTGGACATGAAGAGTTCACCGGTGAAAAAATAGATTACGAACAGACATATGGTGCAACTCTGTAACTCAGACTTGTTTAAGACAGTGAAGAAAATAACTCAAACTCATGTTAAACGACAACAGTTTACAATATGAGAAAACTATAATTGTTGCAAGTTTGAGTTTTTTTTTTCATATAACGTGATGAATCTCATTTAAAAATGAAACTCATAACGCACTTGTAGGCCTGACCCTCAGAGGAAGCCGAAGAAGCAAGAACTTCCGACCTTCATAAATATATATTAGGTTCGACCATCAATGTACAAAGTATCATTTAGCTTAGTGGTATAAATGTTGGTGTTTATATCTCAATAATCCGGGTTTGAGCCATAGACTTGACATTTTTTCACACTTTTTAAAAGTGAGGTCCACAAAACTCGGACGTGACACACTGAGGAGTGAGCAAAAACTCATCTATTATAATATAGATTTACTAGTAACAATGTAACATATAGTTCCACAGAGAAAAATGAAACCTGGAAAAATTATAATAACGACATAGTGGAAAATAGGGTTATGGACCAGCGACGCGGAAGACAGTCCCACGATGATAAAATCACTATACTCGTTAGAAAGATTGTCCATAATTGGCATGTTATAAGTGGTAACTGTTTTCATTTTTCAAGTATTAACAAAAAATTGCCCTTCAGATAATCGATTATTAAAGCAAAAAAACAGAAAAATTATGTGATCAATAATCAAAGCACATGTCCTCTTCTAACAACAATTATTTCGTCTTTACAGTCGTCAATCTCAATCAAACAATTATCATTTACTTTTGTGACCTAAGATAGTATTCAAATTTCCATTATTAACCAGGATACTATAGCAGGCCAACCACCAGAAAATAATAGAGATTCTACTATATCTAATATGAGGATACTTTCAATTAGAGTGGAGACAAGTTATTACAAGCTTTTAAACGAAATTTAGCCTTTTATTTATGTTGTAAATTTTTTTTATGAGTTTTCTTTTCTAAAAATTTCATTTATTTTTAAGTTATAGTAGAGTATTATATCATGATAAATTCATTTTAAAAGTTTTGTGAATGATGATGTCTAATGATTCTCTAGCAAAGGAACACTGAATATACGTTTCTCTGTGTAAATCATAATATATCAATAACGTATTTTAGGAAAAATGTTCAATCTACCGAATTTAATTTAATCAATATTTTGAAAATCAGACTGTACCGGCCAGTCACCATGAATTGGAAAATCATCCGATTTGGTTCTCTCTTGAAACCAGGTCTAGAAATAACCCTTACAAACCGTAAAATAGCTTTCTCAAAAAAAAAAAAAACCGTAAAATAACTGGTTCAAACCGGAGAATTACCAAACCCGATTTAGTTGATTGTTTCTATCTATATTGAGGAATTGATTCAAAAGCTTTTCCAGTTCGGTTCTATAAACATTGACATTTACCATATATGGGTACTTGTGTATTTATATGAACTAGGGCTGAACCGGATAGACCCATGACCCATATGACTTTAGTTTATTGTCCGGTTATAAAAACATTGAATTTAATATATAAAATTAGTTCAAAAATCACGCTATATGATGTTGGAATCCTTAATGCATCGAATTAAAGTTTCAACTACACACCTCTATGTCTAGCAAACCTAAAGCAATATTGAATTCGATGGGATAGTTTCATTGGAATGGCATGCATGAAACTCCAAATGTGCATGTAGATGTAGGGCTCACGATAAGCATGCCTAAGAGAGAGAGGTAATCGACTTTAAAAAAGAGAGGTTAACAGTCAAAACTCAGAAACATTGACCATACATGTCACTCATAGTACTGATGAGTACTTGCCTTTTTCAGAAACCTCTCTCTTCCGTCACACTGAACTAACGGATGCAGAACAAAAAAGAAGAAATACATCAAGGAAAAACGTGTCCAAGAGAGTGAATTTCAAAGGAGGAACAGATCAAGTTGATCATCACTAGTCTCATGATAGAAATCAGATTGGTATAGATCGTACGGCTCGACTAATGAGTGGTCATCAAAAGCATCCACGAAGCCAGTTGTATAGGTAGGAGTGAAGTCACACGTTAAAAACTCATCAAACGACGTCGGACAGATCAGATTCTCATCGATCTCCATGGAACAACCAGTCACTTCCTCATCTTCCTTGCTGCCTATCATCATCTCGTCTTCTTCAACGGCTTGTCTTGGTTTCGACATGATGACGTTCTTGATCCTATCGAGTGCATGTTTTCTCGACGAGATTCCAGCAGCAAGCTTGTTAAGTAGACGTGCAGAGCCTGTGGAGGAAAAAGAGGAAGAAGTAGCAGAGGACGAAGAAGGGGTCGGTGCTGTAGACGACGACGTTGAGGAGGAAGTGGCTTTGGCAACGTTGACGGTAGGCTTATGGGTCATGGGATCGATCCCGCTTCTAACGAGTCTTTTCTTTAGACATGAGTTCCAATGATTTTTAATGTCATTGTCTGTTCGGTTTGGCATTTGCTTTGCTATTGCGGCCCACCTGTTGTAATTATGCATAATCATTACTTTAATAATGTATCTATAATAGTATATTACACAATTCTTGTTTTTAAAAAAAAAAACTAAAAGACAAGGTAGTTTGGTTGGTTTGGATTTAATCACACATTAAATTACCTGTTTCCAAGAAGAGAATGAAATTTGATGATATCTTCTTCCTCCTGAGGAGTGAACTTGCCTCTTTTAATTCCAGGCCTCAAATAATTCAGCCACCTTAATCTACAACTCTTTCCACATCTTTGCAGACCTTTTGTGCATTTATAAGAAAAAATTACATTAAAAAATAATGTGAAATTATTACTTTAATATAGTGGCAAACAGAAATGATACAAAGAAAAAAAAAGGACTGGACCTTATGTGAACATTTTCTCCATCACACAATTTAAAAAAAAAAGGTTTTGATCAGTCAAAATCTATTTCCTTTCCATCAGATAAAAATAGGAGAAAATACAATCACATAAACTTTCTGATGTTGGGTCTAAAGTTAAACAAGAAATATTTTGCAGTAACCATAGCTTTAACACTTTAGAAAACTGAATAAAATAATAAATCGTAATTAAAAAGTAATCAGGAAAATACATGTGTTCATGTATTCTATTATAGATATCATCATATCATAGAAGTGCTGGTCGAAGGTTCTACTACAGTATAATAATTGGATAAATCTCGTTAACAAGATAAAACTCAACCATGATTAATCTGGTATTCTTAGAATGAAGTTCTTAACGGTTTTAACTTTCGCTAAGAAGTTCATCCTAAAAAACCGGGTTAATCATGCTCTAATGGTTTGCAGTTTACACACATGTTTATTTACAATGGTCCAACAATATGCTCCCAAAAACCGGAAAAAACTTTTAGAATCTGTATATATGAATTTTTGTTAGTAAATCTCTTCAGATAATAGAGCTGTACATGATTTAGAAAAATTTAAACCAAAAAAATATAAATAATAGTAATCAAAACAAGATTTTCGGTCCAATAGAAAGTGGAATCTAAAGATCCTAAGTTTGAAAGAGACACAAACACAAGTTGACCGTACACAATGTATGCATAATGCATATATATAGTAATATAGAGTGTAAGTATAGATTTTTACCGGCTCTCTTAGGCAGGGTACGCCAGTCCCCAAGACCATGTTCTTTGATGTAAGCGACGAGCATCCGGTCTTCCTCCGCCGTCCACTCCCCTTTCTTTATCCCGTCATCGTCGAACCATGTCGTCCTCCCCATTTTAACTAGTCAGATCTCGCTGGTAGATTCGAGCCTTTCCCATAAACCAATCAACGTGTAGTCAGTTGATGATGAGCTTGAGAACAAAGCGCATTATTGGTTACTGTAACTATTTATTTTTGTAGATATGGTTTTAGTGTTTTACTAAGAGGACTTCGAATTATTTTCTGTGAGGCTCTTTCACGTTCTCACTTAATATATAAGCAGAATGGTCTTTTCCAGAGTGAGGAATAAAGATGTCTATGTATATATATCGAGTCATTTCCTCTTTTTCTTTTAAGCTTTTGGTCTTTTTAATTTATTTTCAGCCGTTGGATTCCTCTTAAATGTATATCTTGATGCTGATATATCCTCTTCGTTTTTCGTTAATATGTTCTTATAATTAGAACAATTATTCGGTATATGTAAACATGATTCTTCCAAGAGTTTAAATCATACATATAGCGCATTCACATCACACCGAAATGATGAGTTTCAAGAGCATTCCCAATGAAAGTTACACTCTCAAGTGTATTTTTAGACTTGAGAATAAAAATTTTCCATTGAGAATGCTCTTAGAGCACCATTAGTAATGTGGTATCTCCACAAAGTAGCTAATCAATTTAATATTTATATTATTTTTTGTGTAATTTAAATTAAAGATAAAAAAGATAAAAAATCATATATCATTAGCCATCTAAGAGCATCTTTATTCATGGTCTTTAGGGAGGGTTTTTAACAAAAAAATTGGATGTAGATCCCACAAAACAACAAGAAACGTTATCAAAAGTCACGAAATAAAGGACACCTCTTGAACTGTTCACAGGTCGACTGACACATGACGACCCACGATTGGTTCGATTTTTAATTTTTTTCTTTTTTAAATTAGGAAAAAAAAAATTAAGAACTCAAATGGGGTTTTAGGAATAAAAATGCTCTAAGGTTTTGAGTACTTCACTATCTTTTTCACGTTTTTTTTATGAAGAAGCGTTTTCTTTTCTTCTTTTTACTATCTCTTTCTATCTTTTTCGATTTTAAATAATTTAATTGTGGAGAATTGCGGAAAGAAGCCCAACCTGTGGATGTTCTAACTTCCTAATTTTTTTTTTCAATCTACAGTTGTATATGACAAAGGATTCCATAGAAATTATAAAAATTTCTTGTTTAAAAGACTTTTAGAGAGATATATTTTTCTTTTTATCAGAACTTCAGAAACATAGTCTGTAAATAATTTGATTACTTATTTTGAGCAAAACTGTCTTTTTTTTTGTTACTCGTCCTCCTCCAACTATTTAACAGCTTGCATCTTTGATGACTTGACTCACTATACATTCTAATATAAATATTGCTTCGGATGATAACACAGTTTACACCCGGTGTAATTTAGTGTACTCACTCAAAAAGCTGTGTGCCAAGTGTAGTTTATTCTCTTTAAAACATATAGTTTGGTGTGAACGATTCACTTAGCTCTAAACAGTAAACACTAATTTGACACTGTAGCACCTCAATTCTCTTTGCATTAGAGCATGTTTATCAGTTTGTCTCTTAGCCTAGGTTGCTTAAATTTTTTTTTTTTTTTATTTTTTTTTTTTATTTTTTTTTGCCGATAAAAATAAAATAAAAAAAAAG
Organism: Brassica napus; assembly: GCF_020379485.1. Lineage (NCBI taxonomy): Eukaryota > Viridiplantae > Streptophyta > Magnoliopsida > Brassicales > Brassicaceae > Brassica > Brassica napus. The sequence continues at coordinate 45,156,847 of NC_063449.1, read as the reverse complement.
AATCAATCGCGGACCGTCATGTGTCGTGGGGTCCAAAAAACAGTCTAAGCAACGGACCGAAAACGTCCCTAACGTCTTTTGTGTCTTCTGTGGGGTTCACAAATTTTCAATTAATGTTTTGGTTATGAAAACAAGGGTAAGCAACCCCTATAAACATGCTATTATGTACGTGTGGAAGAGAGAGAGAGGAAATGTAATAACCTGGAAACATAATAGTTGATTTTGATTAGAAGAAATTATTGTTCTAAGCTTTTGAGCATTTGTAATTATTATGAATAGAAAGTTTTACATTCGCTAAGTATTTTAGTATACGAAGAGACAACTTGTTTAAGCAAGTGGTTTGAGTCATATTCAATTTGTTTTGCAAGGAATGTCATTTTAGAATTTTTTATTTTATTTTACAAATGATCATATCATCTTATATTTTTCCAGTGAAAAATAAATCTATAATGTTAACTCATTGATTTTATATTTATTCTCCATTTGGTGTATTTAACTTTTACTTTAAAATTATTTCTATTGGAAACTTTAATAACTATAATCAACTAAGTTCCTATAAAACTTGCAGAAGACAAACAACAAAACATGTATATTTAGTTGTAATGTTCATTTTATATTTAGTTTTGGTGGAGCTCAAAACAGAGCAGCAGAGGTTTACATTGGATAGCATGAGACGAGATCTTTATCCCCAAAAATTTGGGGGATTAGGATTTCGAAATCTTCATGATTTCAATATAGCGCTTCATGCAAAACAATTGTGGAGACTACTAATTCATTATCTTAACTCTTTATTAGCACGTGTTCTAAAAGGGAGATACTATAATCACACTTCTCCATTAGAAGATCGGCGTACATACTCATCATCATATGGATGACGTAGTATTATGTCAGCAAAACCTCTACTCATACTGGGTCTACGGAAAACAATTGGTACGGGACGAGATACGAGGGTTTGGAGTGAGTCTTGGATTCCAGATAAAGTGGCTCGACCACCTAGACATGCTGACCACATTGTATACAAACTACCCCAACTCCTTGTTCAGTCTTTTATTAGGAATGATACCAAGGAGTGGGATACACAACTTTTATGAGAGTTTTTTCACCCAGATGATATTCCTTTGATACTTGGGCTGAAACCCTCTTGCTCTCGGGCTCCAGATGGATATGTTGGGATCCACACAAAATCAAGAGTTTATTCTGTTAAAACCGACTATGACCTACTCTGATCGACCAAGTTGAGTCTTTCACAAGAAGAAGTTATAGAACCAAGTATCACATGCCTACAAAGCCATGTGTGGAAGATAAAGGCCTCGAACAAGATGAAGCATTTTTATGGCAGGCTATCTCGAACTGTGTGGCGACAGCAGAGAGGCTCATGTATAGACACATAGACACCGAAAGGAGTTGTCCTATATGTGCTGGCCCAGTGGAGTCGATTAATCATCTTTTTTTGAATGCCCTCCAGCCCTTCAAGTTTGGGCTTTATCGGACTATCTGTCCCTTCCGGGTTACTTCCCGAGTATATCCACATATCAAAACATGAACTTCCTATTTTGGAAGAGAAAAGAGGTGGCTCCTTTGAGACCACAATTCGATACCTTCTCATGGATCTGTTGGTACATTTGGAAGGTGAGGAACGACAAACTCTTTAATGGGAAAGATGTATCCCCAATCGATATTCTTCAGCACGCGTCTCTTGAGGCAGAATGTTGGAGAAAAGCTAATGAGAAGGAGGAAGCAAATGAGGATCATGACAGTTCCCCTATTACAGAGATTGAGACAGTGCCCCCTTAGATGCCCCGAATCCTTACCTGTTAAATTGATGCATCATGGATCAATAATGGCAGCGTCAGTGGCTTAGGGTGGAGTCTTAAGGATCAAATGGGCTCAGAATACTTTGGATTAAGGGCGTGTCATAGGAGCCTCTCAGCTTTGCATACTGAGATGAAATGTTTACTTTGGGCAGCCTCTTGTATGAGAGACAGAAGGATAACCTCAGTACGGTTTGGAACGGACTGCTCAGACTTAGTGGTTATGACAAAAAAACCCGATGGATTGGCCAACATTCGCGGCAGAGATCGAGGCTTTCCAGAGGCTACAAGAGGACTTTGAGGATGTGAGTCTGTCTCATATTCCCCGGAGTCGGAATGTTTGGACAAATGCGTTACCAAAGGATGCAAGGACCAAATGCTACCTTTTTCCCATATAGATCATATCCGGACAGATGGAGATGCTCTTAGAAAAATCGGCCCGTCTGTTCTCCACTTGATCTAGCTTACATGGATAGACGACAAAAAAATAAAAAAATAAAACTCAATTGAACCAAGTGAACTTGATCAACTCATATTAACCCATGACCCAACATCTTTTTCAGTTGGTTAGGACAATCCCATCGGAGGTATTAGGACAAGGTTCTGCGTATTAAAAATATGAAAAATATTAGAAAATATGGTGTTAAAAAACTATTAGTTTTCTGCAGCGAACCTGAACAAAAAAAAAAGGTTAGATACCCCTTTACACATGTTGATTTGTTAGTAGTTTACATTAACTTTTTGGATTTAACATTTAACTTTAACTAAATTACAGAAATCTATCCTATTATATTATCCCCCTATACATTAAAATAGAAGTCACTTTAGTGAATTCTGCTGACGTGGCAATCACAGAGAGCTTCTCAGGAAAATTCTTATAATTCTATTGGTTGATTTTTTAGAATTTTTTTTTTCTTTTTTTTTATTCACTCGCGTACGAGAAGTGGAAAACGCCGTCTTATTTTTTCGAATTTTCTTCTTTTTTTTTATTCAATCGCGTATCAGATAAGTTTGAAACCGATGAAGACGGTCCGAGCAGATGAGTTTACTTCTTGACACTCTGAAGACTCAATCAGATCAATGGCGGCAAGAAGTGACGAGCAGATGAGTTTCCTTCTCTCCACCATCGATCAGATCGACGAGGTGAAGTTTGTCGATACTCTCGGAATATACAGAGTTTTTGGTTTCTCTGATTGGATTCGATAGTGATTATCGTCAGCTGAGATTGAATTGAGATTTACTCTCGAACCGATTTAATTTGTAAGATAGAAACTACGATCTGCTTATTAACATTTTGATACTTTGTATCTAATTGAGTGATTAACCTGCAGAGAACGAAAGGTTGAAGAAGCTACATACATAATCGTTAAACAACTTCGTTGACCATGTATTATTAACTTTTGAAGTTTTTCTACCTATCTGTTTCTTGCTGTTGAGTTATTGATTCTCTTAAACAGGTTTAACATTCAGCTTGAGCATCGAACTAATTGCCACGTGAAGAGAAGTATTTTCGCGGACTGTCTCCTGATGTGAACCTCTGAAGAAGGAATGTAAGATTCCCTTCTCCTTACTAACTCAATAAGCATTTAGACTGTGATAGATTGGTTTGTGATTCAGGCTGTGGGAAATTGCTGAGATTTTCAAGTTTGGTTTTCGGTTTCATTAGCAAGATTAAAAGCTTCACATTACTTATTTAGTCAGTCTGTTGCAAACCTAATTGCAGGTCCTTTTATATTCTTTGCACTGGTTATAAATAGCCAGGCGCTTGAAGATTCTGTATGTAGCTTCGGTTCCCACATTTTCACTAGCTGAGATGAAGCTGAGAATGAGGTAATATTTGGGTCATATCTTCTTAATTAGCTTTAATTATCTTAGGAGAGAAAATATGTCTTTAGCCTATTTAGAAAAGCCCAAAATTATTGTCGATTTAGTTAAGCCCATATATATAACTAGGGGGATAATAATTAGATATTTAGTTTAGACTTGCGCAAAATTGTTAACTAATACAAATATTAATAACTTTCCTTATTATTCACACGGTAAACTTGCGCCGGTTGATATCATATTTAATGGCAATGGTGCGAGCCTCCAAAAACATTGTTTCTTATGTTAGAGAATTAAAACACCGTAAAGATACGTCGCGTATTGAAGTTAGGATCGTTCGGTTGTGGAGAAACTATAACAAAGAATCAGGAAACACCATTGAAATGGTTTTTGTTGATAAAGAAGTAAGTATAAATCACACAAATGCATTTTTTTGAGGCATGATTTATTATTCATTTCGAGATATATACTTATTATGTGTTTATAAAACTCTTATCATTTATAGAGTATTGGCGCATAACTTTTATATGAACAATCAGGGGACAAGAATTCATGCTTCAGTTGGTGAACAACTCATCAAAAAATTCGATGACAAGCTACGCGAGTGATGATAGGAATTTCAAGGCTCCTAATCAAATGTTGTAGAATAAAAGATGTCAAACCAGTTCTAAGTGATTCTAAAGCAAAGGGAATGCAAGACCTTGCTTAATCTAAGTGCTATCAATTGGTGAGATGATTTTTAAGCTAGAATGATACTAAAATGCAATAAAGGACAAAGCTTTCTTTTTTATAGGATAAAAGAACTCATGGGTTGAAGGAATTGACCTTGGGTGATCAAGTTTCAATCTAAAGATGTTAACTTTCAACCAATCTATCTACCTTAGACCTAGACACCATCCTAAACAAACTCTATCTCTAGATGAATGTTCATTTACTAAGATACTTCAAGCATCAAATCTCTTTGGTTGAATGTTATCTAAATAATCATTAATCTCAAGTCTACTAGTCATCTTAACACCTTTAACAACAAATCTCTTTGGTAAATAATGTTAAAAGCTTAGGAGAGTTGGTTCAGGCATTTCATCAAACGCCTTTCAGGCATGAAATGCCTAGAGCTCAACTTTAGAGAGGCCAACTCTAGAGTTGCATTAAAAGCACTCTACTAGCAAGGAACAAGATGGATCTATACTAAAACACCTTAGATCTAGCTTAATCACCCTTAGTCTCCCTAACCCATGAATCCAAAGATGACTACTCACTACTCTTCATGATGAGCCCAAGAATCAATGATGATTTGGTGCTAATCATGATTAGTGATCCCAGTAATCAAACAATCACAAGAGAAAATGATCAAGATAAAATCTTTCACCTAAAAGTTCTTTGTGATTAGATAGAGAAAACAAGATAAAATCCCAACTTTGGGATTACAAGAGTATTTATATGTCCTTGGAAAACCTAATGGTTTCCATTAAAAAGTCTAAAATGCCCACAAAAAATGTTTAAAATCGACTAAGGGTAAGTCTCGGCTCGGGTAGGAGTCGACGACTACAACCCGCGCGATCCTAACCCGCGTTGGAGCGTCGAGTGGCTGCACTTCATGCACGCGGGTAGCTCGCCCCGCGTCACTTACCCCGCGTTAGGCTGTCGATGATGCTGCTTCTTCATGCGTGCGGGTCACGGATCCCGCGTGCCTTCAACCCGCGTCGTACTCGCTCCTCCAGCTCTATGCGCGCGGGTGAGCGATCCCGCGTGCCTTCAACCCGCGTCGTATCGCCTCTCCAGCTCCGTGCGCACGGGTGAGTGATCCCGCGTGCCTTCAACCCGCGTCGCTTACCCCTCTCCAGCTCCGTGCGCGCGGGTGAGTGATCCCGCGTGCCTTCAACCCGCGTCGTAGTCGCCTGAACTCGAACCAACTTCAATTTCCATCTCCTCTTGGACCACAATGCTTCTAAACACCTCCAATCACTCCAAAGGATGCTCCAATACCTGATTAAGACATATGAATGCAAAATGGATCCTAAAGATGCTAAACTCTTATTCTATATGATCATTATGTACAAAATGGAAGCTTAAAACAATGCAAATATGCAAGATATCAACTCCCCTAAACTTGTTCTTTACTTGTCCTTAAGTGACTTTGCAAGAACTCATAAGGGAAAGAGGTTTGAAGGTGGGAACTCATAGCCAAAAGTAACACTCCCTAGTACTCAACTTAACATCCTAAGGAAACATTGCAAATAGCATGAGCAACTCCCTATTCAGCTCTAGCTTCTCTAGGCCTATCAATACTCCTTATGCCTCTACACAAGTTGCAATACTCATCAACCAACAAGTTCTTTAAACCAGCTCTCACATTGATTCACATACACACACGGTGAATTCTCACAAATGGGCACATGATCTCGATCATTTGGCTAGGTAAGGATGGTGAATGAAGAGAGAAAGGTTTAAATGTCATCATTTCAAGGTGGTTATCACTCAAAAACAAGGAGCTTGATCATTATGCAAAATTTCTCTAAGATTAGAAGCAACTCATGCATACATAGATTCATTCTCATCATACTACCCCTTTTGTTATAATCACAAGTTCTACCCCCTTTTATTATCATCTCAAAATCAAAGCAAACCCCTCACATCACTCACCCAATGAACAACTCTCTTTTTCTTTTGACTCAACTACTAGGGATTTTAATTCACTTTTTATAAACTCTAACTCTTTTTCATTCTCTTCCCCAACTTCTCTATGATTTTTTATTTATTTTTTTATTTTTTATATATTTTTTTTATTAGGGGGAAGGTTCTTTGTTACATAATCAAGAGTTTCACACTTTCTTTTTATCCCTAGAGTTTTCATTTCTATTTAATCTCTTTTGCTCATCTCTCTTATCTTTCTCACTCTCCAAAACCCAAGATATTAACATTTAGAACACATAAACCCCTCTCACCATCCCCAAATGCTAGCTTATTTTGCTAGCAAGAGATGAGAACAAATCTATGTCGCCTCCAATACTCTCAAGATTTTGCACATGACAAGCTATCAAAAGAGGCCTCACTCATGCAATTAAATGTTTGGTTTCAAAGAATGGCTAGGGTTGTAGGGTATGGAGTACCATTTGGGTTAACAAAGATTGGTATATAAAGGAATAAGATAACCCAAATGTGTATGAGATCCATGATCAAGTATGCAAATGCCCATATGCAAGAGAGGTTAAGTTCATTCAAGCCAAGTTCGGGTTGGAGCTGATCTCAAGAACAATGCCAACATCAAGCAAGCAAACAAGTTTCAAGAGGAGTTTTCAAGGCTCGAAGCGTACAAAGTTTTCAAGAGATGCTTAAGCTACTTGATGTGTTTAACTAGGATGTCATTTTGAGTTCTAGACAAGGGTTCTTTGCAAGGCATTTTAAATCATTGTTCCCAATGCAAGTGAATGCAGCATATATGTTCTAGACTCAATCCTAAAAGTGCAAATGATGCAACTACATGTTTTTTTTTTTAAATGCATATATGTATGTACAATGCAATGCATGAGACTCAAATCATCAAAGAACACGTGATCAAATACTTGATACCTCCCCCAAACTTAGTTCACACAGTCTCTGTGTTAGGAAGTTGAAGGAGATATCGAAAAGAGAAAGAAATGCAAAGAAAGACTGGTATATACAATGGGAAATGGTAGAGTACCTCTCTATGAAGCGTGGGAGGAGGCCGATGCCTCATCCTCGGTGTCAGCTTCCTCATCTGTAGAGGCAAGGGATGGAGATTTATTTCCTGATTCGGACTGTGGAGCTGGTGGGTTTCTCTTCTGACGGAGCAATTCTTTCTCGGTGGCGGGAAGTCTGAGTGCTAAAGGACCAATTGCAGGCTGAGGCTGGGGGCTAAGGAAGTCAAAGTCTGATGATGAACATCCCGCTACAGCTCCTCTAGTTAGTATATCAGCTACCTTCTTCATGAATAGAGCTGAAGCTTCTGGTTGCCTCTTCACAGTCTTACTCAGCACCTTACACTTGTCCTTGAGCTTGAAGATTGTTCTGTCCTGAGCTTTGTTCCATCGTTGGAGTTTGCTGATATGCTCATGAGCCTGGCGAAGGGGTCCATGGGGAAGATCTCCCGGATGCTGCGCAAAGTAGTAACGAGGAGGACCATAGAGGAGCTCGGAGTTTAGACCGGAAGCTTCTTCTTGGAAAACACCACATCTATCCGCTGTCTTCTTCCTCTTTGGAGATCATATGGGGCCTAGAGGACCATGGGGACCAAGGAAGTGCTCACTCCCAATATCAAAGCTAATAGCTCCAGGCCTAGTCAAGCTTGTCAGGGCAGTGTTTGGGAGAAGCACTTCAACCTCTTGTGTAGACTGTATGTAAGAATAGACGCAAGTTCCATTGAACCTTCCACTGAGGTACTGAGCTTTCTTCAAGTAGCTTCCGTCTAAAAAGGCGGGACCAGTTGGATCATCTTCTAAGGGTATATCCTTGAACTGAAGCAATGGGGTTATCAAACCACCAATGCCAACCTGAGGCTCTGAGTCACTTGTTGTCCAAGCCCATTCCTTGTAGTGGACGAGGCGCTTCACAAAGAATCCCACCATGCTAAAGTTCTTGTAGAAGTCAGCGTCGACCAAAGGCAACTGAGAGGGGTAAGCATAACGATGAACGGTTTGGTGAAGAAGTTGTAGCTCCTCATCATTAACAGTGCCCGGTTCCTTTCTTGGAAAGATGGTGTGGACAATTAACCGGTGGAGATAGCGCACTGAAGGGTGGCGAATGGAAGCATTCTTGTCACGGTTTGGCTTGCGGGTCTTCCCCGCCAACACCTTCCACACCATTCTAGATATGCTTTCCTCCCTAGGGGCATCACATAGGATAGGGATGGAAGATTCCTCCAAATCCTGAAGACCAAGAGCTTGTCCAATCTCCTTGAAGGTCATGTTGTAAACCTTCCCATGGATCTTGAACTTGATCTTTCCCCATCCTTGCCTCACATGTTTGGCGGTGTGAAAAGTAGCCATCAATGATGACAAGAACTGACAAGACTCATCTTCGTAGGTAGGATAAGCCATAGTGAAGAAGCTCGGCATGTTCATGTGCTCCAACATTTGCTTGATGTCGTCACCTATCTCCAACTCTTCCATGATCTTGATATCTGCAAATCGGGTTGGAGGCAACGATACACCATTCTTCAAATGCCCATATAGCTCATCTTCAGTTGGTGTCTTGGTTCTATCCCTCTCAGTGTCGACCTTCTTCCCCTTAGACACTTTAGCTCGCTTGTGCGGGGCTTGGTCTTCTTCAGTGATTTCTTCATTCTCCTCCTCTTGGGGAAGAGCTACCCCCTTGCCTTTCGGTTCCTTAGACCTTTTGGAATGGGCTGACCTTCTACCACCAGCATCTACACTCTCAGCAGTGGCGACGTGCTTTCCTTCTCTCTTTTTTGCTGCCAATACTTGCTGCCTAGAAGTTCCTCCCAGAGTCGATACTGAGGATAGAGACTTCCCATGTCTAGCAGTCTCTTGCCTTGCAAGCTCTTGTTTCTCAGCTTCCATCTTTTGTTGGTCCTTTCTCCCCATTTGTACTTAAAAATTTCAAACTTTGGAAAAGGATAAGCAAATAGGAGAAGGAAACTTGACAATGCAATTGTGAATTCAATTCATAATGATTCAGTTATAACAAAACTATCACATTGCATACAAGATGTGATCATAAGCAAAGAGTAAGGCTTTTAAGCAAAATTTTAGCATCAAATGAGTTCTTTAATTAGTAAGCTCTCTAATTAAGTTCTCAAACACCTTAGCTAACCAATCCTAGCCAAACTCACAAAGGATTATACCAATTCTGAAAAATCCCCAATTCTCATGAACCCTAATTTTCAAAGTTCAATTGCAACTCAAATTCACCATGTAATTATCAGCCCTATATGATATAGAAGCTTTCCCTAGTCTATTTCACAAGAATCTAGCAAGAAAAAGGTCAAATTTCGAGTTCAAATTTCTAGGGTTCATGAGACCTACGAAATTGAACTTATTGACACAATACCTTGCTTTGGATGAAAGGAAATGAAGATATGAAACAAGAGAATAGACTACAGGGGCGAAAGCTTGGATTTAGGAAGAAGAATGGGTTGATTTGGTGAAGAATTGAGTGAGTTATGGGATGATTTGGCTAGGGAGGTTTTGATGTTTATGAAAGAGGAATGAGGGAAATGGGAGAGAGAGACGCGGGGTAGGGTAGTTTTAGGGGTGAAACGGGTCGGGTTTAGGGTTAGAAACCATACCTGAGCGGGTTAGACCCGAGTGATGCGGGTAGAAGGAGACTCCGGGACCTGCATTGCGCTCCCCGCGCGACAATGTCGTTGATCTTGTGCGTCATGCGCGCGGGTTGAGCACCCCGCGTGACTCCACCCCGCATCAAGCGACGAACTTGTGCGTTGTGCGCGCAGGTTGAGCACCCCGCGTGACTCTACCCCGCATTTCAATCGACTCTTTTTTTTTTTTTTTTTTTTTTTAGTATGTACAATGATAGACTTGGGACTTCCTCCCAAGTGAGCTTGTTTTAAGTCTCTAGCTTGACTTTGCTTCCCTTTGGCTAGGCGGTGATGGGGTCGGAGAGTGAAACCGATATTCTTTTCTCCTCTATTGTGGTTCCCATGTAGAGCTTAACTCTTTGTCCGTTGACTGTAAAGTCTCCGCCATTCCTATCCCATAACACAATTGCTCCATATGGCCTAACTTCTTTGATCTTGAAAGGACCGGACCATCTTGACTTGAGTGTCCCGGGAAACAACTTCAGTCTTGAGTTGTAGAGAAGCACTGATCTCCAGCACTGAACTCTCTCTTCAAGATCTTTTTGTCATGAAAAGCTTTGGTTTTCTCCTTATAAATCTTTGAGTTCTCAAAAGCATCCAGTCTAATCTCATCAAGCTCGTTGAGTTGGAGAAATCTCTTCTCCTTGGCACTCTTGATGTCAAAGTTCAGTAACTTAACAGCCCATAATGCCTTGTATTCAAGCTCAACTGGTAGATGACAAGCCTTTCCATACACAAGGTTGAAAGGTGTGGTTCCTAAAGGGGTTTTGTAAGCTGTCTTATAAGCCCAAAGTGCATTGTCTAGCTTGATAGACCAGTCTTTCCTTGTTGTCCCCACAGTTTTCTCCAAAATAGACTTAATTTCTCTGTTGGAGATCTCAACTTGACCACTTGTCTGAGGATGGTAGGGAGTTGCAACCTTATGCTTCACACCATTCTTCTTGAGAAGACTTTCAAACAGTTTGTTGATGAAGTGGGAGCCTCCATCACTGATGACAACTCTTGGAACTCCAAACCTTGGAAAGATGGTGCTTTTGAACATCTTGATCACCACTCTAGCATCATTGGTAGGACTTGCTACAGCTTCTACCCACTTGGAGACATAGTCAACAGCTACAAGAATGTATTTGTTGCCAAAAGATGATGGGAATGGTCCCATGAAATCAATACCCCACACATCAAACACCTCCACTTCTAGAATTGGGTTTTGAGGCATCTCATTCCTTTTGGTGATGTTCCCTCTCCTTTGGCATGAATCACACCTAGAGACAAAGTCTTGAGTGTCCTTGAACATATGAGTCCACCAAAACCCAGCTTGTAACACCTTTGAGACAGTCTTGAAAGTAGCGAAATGACCTCCATAAGATGATCCATGATAGTGTGTGAGAATTCCTTCAACTTCTTCTTCAGCTACTACTCTTCTATATAGTTGATCTCTACAAAGGATGTAGAGGTAAGGCTCATCCCAATAGTATCTTTTCACATCTTTGTAGAACTTCTTCTTAGCATATCCGTCAAGACCCATTGGCTCTCTTCCACAAGCTAAGTAGTTCACCAGATCAGCATACCAAGGACCTTTCTCTTCAGTTGCTTTCACCTCTTCAAGCTTCTTTCCAGTTTCACAAACCGCTACCACTGCTCCAATTGCCATGATCTGTTCCTCTGGAAGCCCTTCATCAATAGGGATCCCACTATCAATCTTCAGTCTAGACAAGTGATCAGATACACCATTCTCGACTCCTGGCTTGTCTCTGATCTCAAGGTCAAACTCTTGTAGCAGCAAGATCCACCTCAACAGTCTTAGCTTAGCATCCTTCTTGGCCATGAGATGTCTCAACGCAGCATGATCAGTGTAGACTATGATTTTTGACCCAACCAAGTAGCTTCTGAACTTCTCAAAGGCGTAGACAATGGCTAGCAGTTCCTTCTCAGTTGTAGCATACTTCATTTGGGCTTCATCAAGAGTTTTACTCGCATAGTAGATCACATGAGTCTTCTTGTCCTTCTTTTGACCAAGAAAACCTCCCACAGCATAGTCACTAGCATCACACATGATCTCAAAGGGGAGATACCAATCTGGTGGCTGCACAATGGGGGCACTAACCAGCTTGTCTTTCAACTTCTTGAATGCTTCCAGACATTCCCAATCAAAGTTGAATGCAGCTTCCTTGCATAAAAGCTTAGTCATTGGCCTTGCTATCATTGAGAAGTCTTGGATAAATCTTCTGTAGAATCCGGCATGACCAAGGAAGCTTCTAATGTCTTTAACCGTCTTTGGTGGAGCTAATCCAACCATCACTTCGATCTTGGCCTTGTCTACCTCAATCCCCCTTTCTGAAATCTTGTGTCCAAGCACAATCCCTTCCTTAACCATGAAGTGACATTTCTCCCAGTTCAGCACAAGTTTGGTTTCTTCACATCTCTCGAGGACCCTGCTAAGATTGGACAAACAAGCAGAAAACGAAGATCCGTAGACAGAGAAGTCATCCATAAATACCTCCACTACATCCTCTATAAGATCAGAGAAAATAGACATCATGCATCCTTGGAAAGTTGTTGGAGCATTACATAGCCCAAATGGCATCCTTCGATAAGCAAAGGTACCATAAGGGCATGTGAAAGTCGTTTTCTCTTGATCATTTGGATGTATGGGGATTTGAAAAAATCTTGAATACCCATCAAGAAAACAATAATAGGGATGATTTGCAAGTCTCTCTAGCATTTGATCAATGAATGGCAATGGAAAATGATCTTTTCTAGATGCTGGGTTAAGTTTTCGATAATCCATGCACATCCTATGGCCTGTTATTGTTCTTGTTGGTATTAGTTCATCCTTATCATTTTTGACCACACTAATTTCTCCCTTCTTTGGGACAACATGCACAGGAGATACCCATTTGCTATCTGAAATAGGATATATTACTCCTGCATCTAAGAGTTTTAGAATCTCGTTCTTAACAACATTTTTCAAGTTGGGATTCAACCTTCTTTGATGTTCTATAGAAGTCATAGATTCATCCTCTAGATGTATCCTATGCATGCATAAAGAAGGTGATATCCCTTTAATATCATCTAGTGAGTAGCCTATTGCCTTTCTATACTTTTTAAGTTCATTCAAAAGTTTAGACAATTCATTTTCACTAAGCTCACTACTCACTATGACAGGGTAAGTTTCATTAGGGCCAAGAAAGGCATACCTTACACCATGGGGAAGAGGTTTAAGCTCCACTTTTGGTGCTTTGAGTTCACTCCAATCATCCTCTTGGTGGTTCTGTTGTTGAGTGGCCGAGGAAGCATGGTGAGCCTCATATGTAAGCTCCTCATTCTGACCTTCACCACTAATCCCCTTGTGAGAATCCAGCATCTTCACATAGGCATCACTTTCCTTGTTCTCTATCACTTGGACTTCTCTCTCGATTGTTAAAGCATGCTGTAGAGAGTCTTCAAGTGCCAACTCCTCTAGAAGCTCATCAGCTAGAGCATCCATTTCATCAATGTAGAAAACTTGGTTCTGGATGGTTGGCTTCTTCATCACTTCATTGATGTCAAAGTGGAGAATGTTCCCTTGTCCAAGATGAAGATCAATCTTTCCTTGTCTAACATTCACAATAGCTCCTGCTGTGGCTAAGAATGGTCTTCCAAGGATCAAAGGGTCTTGCGCTTCCTCCCCCATCTTCAACACAACAAAATCAGTAGGGATCTCAAAGTTACCAACCATCAAGGGGAGGTCTTCTAAAATACCTACAGGAATCTTCACTGATCTATCAGCCAACACCAAAGAGAGTTTACACTTCTTGTATTGAGTAAATCCAAGCTTCTTTGCAATAGACAAAGGAATCAAGCTGACACTAGCCCCAAGATCGCAAAGACACCGTTCAAATACCATGGGTCCTAGAGCACAAGGTAAGGTGAAACATCCTGGATCCACTAGCTTCCTTGGAACATCTAACCTCTGGATAATGGCACTGCACTCGTGGGTAAGGATCATCATGCCCTCCATCTCTTTCTTCTTTGCAGCTACAGCATCTTTCAAGAATTTGCTGTATTGAGGAACCAGCATAAAAGCATCAATGATGGGCATTGTGATCTGAACTTCACTCATTTGTTTCTCAAAGAGTGCCTTGTACTTCTCCAATAGCTGTCTTTTAAATCTTCCAGGGAATGGTAGCTTTGGCTCATAGGGAGGAGGAACAAAAGAGAAGTCCTTTTTTGGAGTAGCAGTTTCACCATGTTTCACTGCCCTCTTCTCTTCTCCAACCTTTCCTTTACCCTTAGCTTTAAAAATCTTTTCTAGAATCTCTTCATCAACCTTCTCATCTACAATCACCACCTCATCATCAATGTTGATAGCCACCTCCCCACCTTGCTTTTTACCATCCTTGGTGAGAATTCTTGGAGATAACTGTTTACCACTCCGTAGGGTGATTGCTTTCATAGTTTCCTTGGGATTTTGCTCTGGCTTTCCATGTAATGCCCCTTGTTGGCGACTTGGTTGAGAATTCATTGAAGCAAAATGGTTATCCAAATGTCTTATCTTGTTGTTGAGCTCATTGTAGCTACCATCAATCTTGGAGTGAATGTTCTTGAACTCATACCCCATTGTCTTCTCATTCTTTGCCTGAAAATCCAAGAGTTTCTTGAACATTGCATCCACACTTGTATCTGAAGCTGGAGCTTGGGAAGAACTTCCTTGAGCCTGAATAGACTGATTGTTGTTATTGTTGAAATCAGGAGGGGTGTTTTGTCTAGGTTGATAGCTCCCTTGCTGAGTGTTTTGCTTCTGTTGGTATCCTCCTTGCTGGTTGTTAGAGTAGGACCTTTGCTGGTAGTTGTTGTACTGAAAGTTAGGCTCCTTCCTGTACCAAGAACCATTGTTGTTGATGAAGCACATTTCTTCTTGGCCTTCCAAACCATCAACCTCATTGATCTTGGGAGGAACCTCCTGATTAGGACCACCCACAAAGTTCATCTGCTCTTGCTTAGCTTGGTTGGAAAGAAGCAAGTCCATCTTCTCTTGCAAGGATTTGATCTCTTTCTTTGTCTGTTGATCATCACTTCTGTTGACCCTATCATGCTCCTCACTGTAGACCGAGTCACTCTTAGCCATGTTCTCTACCAGTTCCTCTGCCTCTTCCTAGGTTCTCCCCAAGAAGAAGCCATTACTGGCAGTGTCAAGCCTGTTTCTGCACTGTGGTAGAGCTCCTCTGTAGAAGGTGCTAAGCAAACTCTCCTTGCTGAAACCATGATGAGGGCATTGAGACCAATAGCCCTTGAACCTCTCCCATGCTTCACTGAAACTCTCTAGACCTTTCTGTTGAAACCCAGAGATTTCGTTCCTGATCTTAGCTGTCCTTGAAGTAGAGAAGAACTTGTCTAGGAAAGCTTTCTTACACTCTTCCCAAGTGGTGACAGTGTCGCTTGGAAGAGTCTTCTCCCATTGGTGTGCCTTATCTCCCAAAGAGAAAGGGAACATCTTCAACTTGAAGGCATCTTCAGAAACACCATTGGTCTTAGACAAGCCACAATACTTGTCAAACTTGTATAAGTGATCAAAAGGGTCTTCAGCAGCAAGACCATGATACTTGTTGTTCTCTATGGTGTTGAGCAGTCCTGATTTGATCTCGAAGTTGTTGTTCTCCACTGGTGGTGCTCTGATTCCTAACCTATGACCATTAATGTGAGGTTGATCATATGATCCAATGGCGTGAGCTTGTCGCGGTGGATGTTGTGGCTGGCGCTGTGGTCGAAGGTGATCAGCTCTTGGATCAATGCCTCCTTGGACATCACCAGCTTGAGGCAGATTCTCCATATCAAACCCCAACCTTTGCAAATGAGCTTGTTGCTCTACTTCTCTTCTCTGTCTTGCAATCTCCCTCTCAAGTGCTCTAATGTCTTCAACTCTTGGAACTAGGTTTGTTGGACCTCTGCTCCTTGTGTTCATACACCTGAAATCCAAAGGGAGAAAAAGAAAGAAAAGCAATAACACAATTAAACAAAAATTGACTTAGTCTCAAGCAAATGACTAAATCTCAATGTCACAATCAACCTAGAATTTGGCAACGGCGCCAATTTGATGATAGGAATTTCAAGGCTCCTAATCAAATGTTGTAGAATAAAAGATGTCAAACCAGTTCTAAGTGATTCTAAAGCAAAGGGAATGCAAGACCATGCTTAATCTAAGTGCTATCAATTGGTGAGATGATTTTTAAGCTAGAATGATACTAAAATGCAATAAATGACAAAGCTTTCTTTCTTATAGGATAAAAGAACTCATGGGTTGAAGGAACTGACCTTGGGTGATCAAGTTTCAATCTAAAGATGTTAACTTTCAACCAATGTATCTACCTTAGACCTAGACACCATCCTAAACAAACTTTATCTCTAGATGAATGTTCATTTACTAAGATACTTCAAGCATCAAATCTCTTTGGTTGAATGTTATATAAATAATCATTAATCTCAAGTCTACTAGCCATCTTATCACCTTTAACAACAAATCTCTTTGGTAAATAATGTTAAAAGCTTAGGAGAGTTGGTTCAGGCATTTCATCAAACACCTTTCAGGCATGAAATGCCTAGAGCTCAACTTTAGAGAGGCCAACTCTAGAGTTGCATTAAAAGCACTCTACTAGCAAGGAACAAGATGGATCTATACTAAAACACCTTAGATCTAGCTTAATCACCCTTAGTCTCCCTAACCCATGAATCCAAAGATGACTACTCACTACTCTTCATGATGAGCCCAAGAATCAATGATGATTTGGTGCTAATCATGATTAGTGATCCCAATAATCAAGCAATCACAAGAGAAAATGATCAAGATAAGATCTTTCACCTAAAAGTTCTTTGTGATTAGATAGAGAAAACAAGATAAAATCCCAACTTTGGGATTACAAGAGTATTTATATGTCCTTGGAAAACCTAATGGTTTCCATTAAAAAGTCTAAAATGCCCATAAAAATGTTTAGAATCGACTAAGGATAAGTCTCGACTCGGGTAGGAGTCGACGGCTACAACCCGCGCGATCCTAACCCGCGTTGGAGCGTCGAGTGGCTGCACTTCATGCGCGCGGGTAGCTCGCCCCGCGTCACTTACCCCGCGTTAGACTGTCGATGATGCTGCTTCTTCATGCGCGCAGGTCACGGATCCCGCGTGCCTTCAACCCGCGTCGTACTCGCTCCTCCAGCTCCGTGCGCGCGGGTGAGCGATCCCGCGTGCCTTCAACCCGCGTCGTATCACCTCTCCAGCTCCGTGCGCGTGGGTGAGTGATCCCGCGTGCCTTCAACCCGCGTCGCTTACCCCTCTCCAGCTCCGTGCGCGCGGGTGAGTGATCCTGCGTGCCTTCAACCCGCGTCGTAGTCGCCTGAACTCAAACCAACTTCAATTTCCATCTCCTCTTGGACCACAATGCTTCTAAACACTTCCAATTACTCCAAAGGATGCTCCAATACCTGATTAAGACATATGAATGCAAAATGGATCCTAAAGATGCTAAACTCTTATTCTATATGATCATTATGTACAAAATGGAAGCTTAAAACAATGCAAATATGCAAGATATCAGCGAGGGAGATGCGATTGTCGTCCAGTTGTTCAAAGTGTACAATGCTATTGGTGAATACCGTACAACGCCACATCCGTACAAAATTGGCTTCTTTCAAACAACATTTGTTGGAAAAGCTGATGATTTTCCAAGTGCAGTTCCCGAAAATTATTTCGCGGACTTCTCCGATATTCTTGGTGGAAATCTTGATCATAGTTGTTTGGTTGGTGAGTCAGTTTCTTACACGGTTAAAGAGTCTGTCACTTTTGTTATACTTGTTCCTGATTTGACGCTTGTTTTTGTTATGTAGATGTGTTTGGCCAAATAGTTAACTTTGGGTCTCTGGAAAACAAAATAATAAAAGGAAAGGATAACATGAGGCTCTTGATTGAGTTGCGTGACCCAAAGTAAGATTAAGTTGTTTATCTTTTCCTTAATTTGCTATCTAAACATCTATAATCTGTATTTTAACTTAAGTTTATATTATACAGTAATGTGAAGATGATGTGTACTTTGTGGAGTTGTTATGCTAAAGAAGTATACAATTACAGTATGAGTAACATGTCCACGATGATTATTTGTGTTATCAGGTTCTGTTCTGTTAAAGAGTGGAAAGGTATATAATGTTGTTTCTATTTGTGTCAAATTATTACTCGCATAACATATTAATAAGATCAAAATAATTTGTAGGTGCTTACTCTATATCTAGCGGGTATAATTCAACTCATATTTTGCTCAACCCAACACTTGAAATTATTGAGGAGTTCAAAGCAAGGTACGTCTCTAGCTTCTTATGTTCCAGACCTATTGAGGAGTTCCATACTGGAACTAGATCTTTTTTAATTTGTGAACGTCATTTTTAACTGAAACGTTTTTAAATTATGTGTGATTATTTGATTTGGCAGTCTCCCTAATGATTCACTTGCTCTTACCAACAACGATAGTAGCCAATGGTCTGTTGGTACTGCTAAATCTATTTGTGCCAGGTTTTTTGTTCTTAATGAGAGGCTAACCATAAGAGAGATCATTGGTAGTACCCTGGTATATAGACTACACCCTTCACTTTTTAATACTTTACACATGAGTATATTCCATTTGTTATCAATGCTTTTAACATATTGTCATTGCCGAATAGGTTGGCACTTTTGTCACTCTGGGCACTATTGAAACAATTGATACTGAACGTGGCTGGCAATATTTAAGTTGCAAATACCACAACAAAAAAGTGATGCCTACAACCAATGTTGATGCTGATAACCGTTCTTTGTTCTTCTGCAATACATGTGATAAAGAACACAATGATGTCATTCCCACGTATTGTATTTTTAGATATACACACATTTTAGTAAGGTAGATTGTCATCGAAATGATATGTGACGTTTAATTCTCTTGTTTTCAGGTTCAAATTAATTGCACATGTTAAGGACGATAGCGGTGAGGCTAATTTTCTTTTGTTTGATGCTAATGCTCAACAAATTGTGCGTCATTCTGCCGCTGAACTCTATGACGAGGTACTTTTATAAATACCATTGTACATCAATTAACACAATAAATTCTTTTGTTTAACCTATCTCTATGTAATTGTAGAATGAAGATGAAAACTTCTTACCAGAAGCAGTTAACGATCTCTTTGGTAAGAGAGTCCTTTTTGAGATTTCAGTTGATGCTGATAACATCAAAGGAAAGAGCTCTCAGTATGTTGTGCGATTGGCTACTGATGACCGTGAAATGGTTGAGGAATTTGCTGATTTGCCTCCTAAACCGGTATTACACTGATTATAATTGCGAAGAATTTGATTGTTACATTAGCATGATATTGATTCGATTAAATCTGTCTCTTGCAGGTCCTAATGTTGGAGTCCGCAGATGATATTTTCTCTGGTTCTGGTGGTTTTTCAGAAACTCCTTTGTCCAAAAGAAAAATCAAACAAGATGAAGACAATTGCCTTGAGGATCAACACTCTGTCAACAAGAAACTCGCTCAAAAGAAACTCAAGGGCGAGTGATCTGTCCTTTTTTAAAAAAGCTTTACTTTCTATTTTTAAGTCGAGATCTGGATTTAAAATCCTAATAACTGGTAAAGAAGGGAAAACGCAGACAAAAACATTGAATGTTGTCTACAAACAAGTTTTTCAGAATATTCCATAGTCACAGTACATAATTTTAATCTACTTTCTTTTCAAATACAAATTTTTTAGTATATAAACTATTACAATTATTTATTTTTTGTATTTGCCAGATGGGTAGTGATGAGTTAGGAGACCGATTGTATTCAGGAGCATCCCATTTTCTGACTATTTCGATGATTGTATGTCAATTTAATATTATTTCATGTTAACTTATATTTAGAAACTTATAAATCTATCAAATAATGTTAACCCGTCAAATTGCTTACAAAATTTATTTTAATTTTTGCAGGTTTCTAATTGATTTTGCTTTATTTTTCGAGAATTGTACTTCATAATTTATATTGTTTATGGATAATATTTTGATTTTGATTTTTATTATATTTTCTTTTAATATGTCTACATAAATATTTTTTAATTATTAATGGAAAAAAATAATATTCACCTAAAATAAAGAATTACGACACATATACAATACAATTCTAATTAATGATAATATAAAATCTGTTACTTCTAAAACTATACACTATTATTCCATATTTTGAATGAAAGTATCTTCGTAAACACACAAATTATTTTGGGACATTGCAATTATACATACACACAATATCTGCCTCTTCATACTGAAGTTACTTTGTTCCCTCTCGTCCATCTCAAATATTGAGTACCTGCTTTTTTTCATGGCTGATGAATTCTCCCAAAGACGGTGGAATTATGTTATAAAATCCGTTACTTCTAAAACTATATAAGATTTGTTCCATATTTTGAATTTTTTTATGCCCACACAGGGTGCGGACCGGCCACCTAGTTATATATTAATTGAGAAGTCACTTGAATGACTTTTGCTTAGGAGTTATTCATAAGTGAAGTTGAAAATTAAAGTTTAGAATTAATTCTCTTAATTTGATTGGTTGTTGCTATTTGAATTTTCTTTTATTTAAGTTTTTAAAAGGAAACTAATCATAGAACTACCTAATCTAATATATATTACCATACAAACATTTAAACATTTTAAAGTTAGAATAATTAATATAATTCGTTTGTCTTTTGAGTTTTCCTTAATCAAATTTAAACTTAATATCATTAAATGAACCTACCTATTTTAATGCTTGTCTTTTCCAGTTAAATTAATGAGTTTTTCTTAATCAAATTTAAACTTAATGTCATTAAATGAACCTAAAAATACATCATATTTAACGTAGCTTATTACGGACGAGTACGACCCAATAATGAACTTGAATTTTATTTTTACGAAAACGTGAATCACTTGACTTATGTAATATTTAAAATATATTAACTACAATATAACAAATGCATATAACCTACCTACGCTTTAGTTTGAAATGATCATGCTCAAGTTTTATATAGTCAACTTACATCATGCATCGATCGATGTACAATATTCAAACCACCTATAGCTTTCGTTTTCTTTATAGGATGTATCAACAAACCAATCATCTCATTGATTTTCTAAGCTTCATAAAAAAACAAATCAATAAATACAAACTCAAAATCTAATATCTTCTATTAGTCAAAACAAAATATCTTCAATGTTGTATATTTAATGTACCTATTAAATATAGAAACTATAACCATAATTACACTAATTATAAGAATATATTTGATTCCAACCAATTGATCTATTACTTCAGTAATTGATTTGCTTGCAGAAGATGAAACAATAAATTTAAAATTTATAAGAATATAAAGATATAGAGATTCCAACCAATTGCTTATATTTGCGTATGATTTTCGCATAATAAGCTTCAAATTGAACATTGAAAAAGATAGAGAGATTTTTTTAATCATTTACCGACACATAACTTAAACAAAACGAAGAGTTAAAGGTAATTTTTTATTTGTTACACTTCCCGGAAAAAAACGGTTACAACATGGGCTTTCATAATATGGCCTTTTAACATATTAATGTTATGGACATTTAATAATTATCTTGACGAAAAACAAAGACTATAAATAATTTATTATTAATAAAATTATGAAATTATTTACAATTTGATGACTAATTCATTGCCCTTTTTTATATGTTAAATTTTTTATAGAAGTTTATAAATTATTTTATTTTATTTAAACATGTATAACTAATTTATAATCTTTTATGCCATACTAAGTCATAATATAATATTTCTTCATATTTTACATTAATAACCATTGTTTTTATATATCGTCTACAATTCTCTAATTACGTCTATTTGTTCAATTTTTTATATGATATCATAAATGGATGGTTTAAGATGCCAAAAAAATTATTTACTTGGTGAACATAATACATCAAATATTACAAATACATCATTTAGCTAAATAAATAAACAAAAATCGAAAATTCATACCCGCACTGGCGTGCAGATCAGGGTCTAGTCAATATTTTTAAAAGAGAAGTACCCCTTAAAAAATATACCTAAGTTTTCTAAATTATTTACACTTCCATGCCACTGAGAATTAAATCAAACTACCTATTTTAATGCTTGTCTTTTCGAGTTAAATTAATGAGTTTTTCTTAATCAAATTTAAATTTAATGGCATTAAATGAACCTACCTATTTTAATGTTTGTCTTTTCCAGTTAAATTAATGAGTTTTCCTTAATGAAATTTAAACTTAATGTCATTAAATAAACTCAAAAATACATCATATTTAACGTAGCTTATTCCGGACGAGTACGGCCCAATAATGAACTTGAATTTTATTTTTACGAAAACGTGAATCACTTGACTTATGTAATATTTAAAATATATTAACTACAATATAACAAATGCATATAACCTACCTATACTTTAGTTTGAAATAATCATGCTCAAGTTTTATATAGTCAACTTACATCATGCATCGATCGATGTACAATAGTCAAACCACCTATAGTTTTCGCTTTCTTTATAGGATGTATCAACCAACCAATCATCCCACTGATTTTCTAAGCTTTATAAAAAAAACAAATCAATAAATACAAACTCAAAATCCAATATCTTCTATTAATCAAAACATAATATCTTCAAAGTCGTATATTTAATGTACCTATTAAATATAGAAACTGTAACCATAATTACACTAATTATAAGAATAGATTTTATTCCAACCAATTGATCTATTACTTCGGTAATTGATTTGCTTGCAGAATAGGAAACAATAAATTTAAAATTTATAAGAATATAAAGATATAGAGATTCCAACTAATTGCCTATATTTGCGTATGATTTTCGCATAATAAGCTTCACATTGAACATTGAAAAAGATAGAGATTTTTTTTTAATCTTTTACCGACACAGAACTTAAACAAAACGAAGAGTTAAAGGTAATTTTTTTTTGTTACACTTTCCGGAAAAAAACGGTTACAACATGTGCTTTCATAATATGGCCTTTTAACATATTAATGTTATGGAGTTTTAATAATTATCTTGACGAAAAACAAAGGCTATAAATAATTTATTAATAACAAAAGTATGAAATTATTTACAATTTGATGACTAATTCATCACCCTTTTTTATATGTTAAATTTTTCATAGAAGTTTAAAAATCATTTTATTTTCTTTAAACATGTATAACTAATTTATAATCTTTTATGTCATACTAAGTCATGATATAATATTTCTTCATATTTTACATTAATAACCATTGTTTTTATATATCGTCTACAATTCTCTAATTTCGTCTATTTGTTCAATTTTGTATATGATATCGAATATTCATCATAAATAGATGGTTTAAGATGCCAAAAAAAATATTTACTTGGTGAATAATAATACATCAAATATTACAAATACATCATTTAGTTAAATAAATAACCATAAACCGAAAATTCATACCCGTGCTGGCGCGCGGGTCAGGGTCTAGTTATATATTAATTAAGAAGTCACTTGAATGACTTTTTCTTAGGTGTCATTCATAAGTGAAGTTTAGAATTAATATATTAATTGTTGCTATTTGAATTTTCATTTATTTAAATAAAAGTTTTTAAAAGGAAACTAATCCTAGAACTACCTAATCTAATATATATTACCATACAAACATTTAAACATTTTAAAGTTAGAATAATTAATATAATTCGTTTATAGAAACAATTAAATATCATAGATTACATTATAGAAATGTAAAATATACATATAAATATATATGATATGATAGAAATAATTATATAAACGATTTTAACATATTTATATTTATAGTAGATACAATAAATTATAGATTACAAAAAAACAAATTAACCTAAACCTAATAATATTTTTTATACTCACTATATATATTTTTTTCTAAAAAGTGTCAACGTTCAGTCATTTTCTAGTGACAAATGTTGATTGTATAGTTGAGTTATTATTTTCAGAAATGATTAAAGTATTTGTATATTTAAAAACAGAAAAAATATATGGTAAGTATTTTAAAATAATATTAATAAATGAAAATATTTATTATAATATAAAACTGAAATATTGGAACATTATACTAATACGAGACTAAAGTTAATATAATCTATTAATATAATTCTTATAGCTTTGATTATATAAAATTATATGGTAAATTCTTTAACATAATATTAATCAATGAATTTTTTTATTTTAATATATAAATTGAAAATCAGAAACAATATATTAACACGGGACTAGAGGTAAGACTCTATTGACATTGTTTTGATTATAATAAAATTGACATCCTTATTTTGTAATATGAAAAAAGAAAGGATACATATATAAAACATCAGTGAAGAATAATAGAACTTATTTGTTGTATTCTTTGTTATTTTATACTTTTACATACTTAATGTTTTATATGCTTGCCGAAATACATGTTTTTACGTAGTAGTGTAACTGTTAATTGATTATTTATAACTATTTTACTTCTAAATAAAACAAAATGGTAGAAAAAATAATGTAAAAATAGAATGTGTTATAAAATATCTTCTTGTTCATTAATCTTTTTTTTTTAACTAATAAAAAATTATGTCATAAATAACTTTTGGAAACTTATAATAAAATTTATAGAATTCACACTATATCTCAGTACTCTTCTAAGATTATACAATATCAAAACTTTGATATTAAAACTATTTAAAATAAAAAGATTATTCTTAATAGTTATGATTATTATTCAAAATTATAAAATTATAAACATAATATATATTTTTTATAAGTATTTATATCCGCGAAATCGCGGACAACCACCTGGTTTATAATAGATTGGTTAACAACTTTTGGGAAGATACTCTCCGATAATCATGCTCTTGCTATTCTGGTTTTTTTCTTTGCACAAAAGAAAACAATTCTGGTTTTATAAACATTGACATTTACCATATATGGGTAGTTGTGTATTATATGAACTAGGATTGAACTGGATAGACCCAGGACTCATATGACTTTAGTTTATTGTTCGGTTATAAAATTAGTTCAAAAATCACGCTATTGTTATAAAAAGAACTGGAATTTTACTGTATCGCAGGAATTTAAATAAGGGCAAAATTTTATACCCGTAGGAATAATAAAACTGATATAGAGAGAGAGAGTTTCTTATTAGGGAGAAGAGAAGAGGTTGAGGTATGATTTATAAACGATCGAATCGATCGTTTATATAGAAGTTAAAAAGTAGGATTTACTGTGCAAATAGTGCAGCGGACCCCACATCTTTTTATTTTCAACAATTGCGGTGGCTGCTTTCGTAACACTCCCCCTTGGGGACCGGTGTCACTATCCATTCTCGCTTAACGTCTTTGTTGCCTCGTTAAAAACCTTTCCAGGAAAACCCAATGGGAAAAACCATAGTAAAGTAAAAAGAGTACAACTACGTAAGCTCCCCCTCGAATGAGCAATCATAGATCCTTCTGATGGCGCATTCCAATGTTGTGGACATGTTTTCTGAATACCGAGGTAGGTAGTGATTTTGTGAAGAGGTCGGCTGCATTGTCGCATGATCGAACATATCTTACTTCAATCTCTTTATTCTTCTCGAGCTCTTGCGTGTATGAGAAGAACTTCGGAGGTATATGTTTGGTTCTATCGCTTTTGATATATCCTTCCTTCGTTTGAGCAACACAAGCCGCGTTATCTTCATATAGAATAGTTGGCTCCGTATTTTCGCCAATCCCACTGCTTGAACAGATGTGTCGGCTTATTGATCTTAGCCATACACATTCTCTACTTGCTTCATGGAGTGCAATGATCTCAGCGTGATTTGAAGAAGTAGCAACAAGTGTCTGCTTCTGAGAACGCCAAGATATGGCGGTGCCTCCAATTGTAAAAACATATCCTGTCTGGGATCGAGCTTTGTGTGGATCTGACAAATAACCTGCATCTGCAAAACCAATCATTTGACCTTTTGAACTTTTAGGATAAAACAAGCCTAAATCAGTTGTTCCTTGAAGGTAACGAAAGACATGTTTAATTCCATTCTAATGTCTTCGCGTAGGAGACGAACTGAATCTCGCTAAAAGACTAACGGCAAAAGATATGTCAGGTCGAGTACAATTTGCAAGATACATAAGAGCTCCAATTGCACTTAAATATGGAGTTTTAGGACCAAGTATTTCTTCATTTTCTTCAGATGGTCGAAACGGATCATTTTCAACATTAAGTGATCTAACGACCATCGGGGTGCTAAGAGGAGTTGCTTTATCCATGTTAAAGCGTTTCAATACTCGTTTGGTATATGTAGACTGGTGTACAAATATACCCTTTCGAGAATGCTCAATTTGTAATCCTAGACAATATTTTGTCTGCCCGAGATCTTTCATCTCAAATTCTCCTTTCAGATAGTTTGATGCCTTTTGGATTTCGTTTTGAGTTCCAATAATATTAAGATCATCAACGTACACCGCGATTATCACAAATCCGGATGTTGTTTTCTTTATGAAAACACAAGGACATATAGGATCATTCGTGTATCCTTCTTTTGTTAAGTGTTCGCTGAGACGATTATACCACATTCGTCCAGATTGTTTTAGCCCATATAATGATCTTTGCAATTTTATTGCACATAACTCTTTAGGTTTGGAACTTAACGTTTCTGGCATTTTAAATCCATCTAGGATTCTCATATAGATATCAGTATCTAATGATCCATATAAATATGTCGTAACGACATCCATGAGACGCATTTCTAAATTTTCACTGGCCGCTAGGCTCATCAGGAATCTAAATATGATTGCGTCCATGACAGGAGAATAAGTTTCCTCATAATCAATTCCTGGCCTTTGAGAGAAACCCTGGGCTACGAGACGAGCTTTGTATCTTGTAATCTCGTTTTTCTCGTTTCTTTTTCGGACAAACACCCATTTGTACCCAACAGGTTTTACATCTTTGGGTGTGAGCACAATAGGTCCGAATACATTTCGTTTGTTAAGCGAATCTAATTCGACTTGAATTGCATCTTTCCATTTTATCCAGTCATGTCTCTTTTGACATTCATATACAGACTTTGGTTCTGGATCTTCGTTTTCTTCATTTATTTCCTTTGCTAAAAGGTATGAGAAAACGTCATCAATATCATCTATCTCATTTCGTTTCCATATCTTTCCATTATGGATGTAATTGATAGAAATCTCGTGATTTCCTTCAGATTCATGATGCTCTATATTGTCGTTAGATTCACAATTTTCTTCGCCCAAAATATTTTCTGTTATTTTGGGAGTATCATGCTTTTCACATTCCTTACGTTTTCTAGGAAGTTTATCCTTTGAACCAATAGGTCTACCGCGCTTTAAACGTGTTCCTGATTCACGTGTATCAACTGCCGTTCCACCATTTTGTGGTATTTCAATACGAGCAGGAGTATTTGCAACGGGTATATGTGATTTAGTTACCATTTTGGTATCAGCAAATGCATCTGGTAACTGATTTGCTATATTTTGTAAATGCATGATACGTCGAACTTCAAGTTCTGACTGTTTCGTAGGAGGATCAAGGTGTAATAACGATGGTACACTCCATTTGATCTCTTTTCCTATTTGTTTATTGTCTCCCCCTAGAGTTGAGAATTCTTTCTCATTGAAATGACAATCGGCAAATCGTGCCGTAAACATGTCACCAGTTTGCGGTTCTAGGTATCGTATAATTGATGGAGAGTCACAACCAACATATATCCCTAACCTCCTTTGGGGTCCCATCTTTGTACGTTGGGGAGGTACAATTGGCACATATACAGCACAACCAAAAAATTTTAAATGAGAAATATTTGGTTCTCTTCCAAATGCTAACTGTATTGGGGAGTATTTGTGATATGCACTTGGTCTCACCCGAATCAGTGCTTCTGCATGCAAAATAGCATGTCCCCACACGGAAGTTGGGAGTTTAGATTTCATGATCAATGGTCTCGCAATCAGTTGCAGACGTTTAATTAATGATTCAGCCAAACCATTTTGTGTATGAACATGAGCGACAGGGTGTTCAACATCAATTCCAGTTACCATACAATAATCATTGAATGCTTGAGAGGTAAATTCACCAGCGTTGTCCAGTCTAACTCTCTTTATCGGATAATCAGAAAACTGAGCTCTTAGTTTGATTATCTGAGATAAAAATCTCGCAAATGCCAAATTCCGAGAGGACAATAGACAAATATGTGACCATCTACTCGACGCGTCGATCATTACCATAAAATAATAGAATGGTCCACAAGGTGGATGTATAGGTCCACAAATATCGCCTTGAATTCGTTCAAGGAACTTTGGTAACTCTTTCTCTATTTTGGTTGGCGATGGTCTTATAATCAACTTTCCAAGAGAACACGCAATACATGTCATTTTATTCCCTTGATAAACTTCTTGGGGTTTCAGTGAATGACCATGTGAGTTCTCGATGATGTTTCGCATCATTGTAGTGCCTGGATGACCAAGACGATCATGCCATAGTGTAAAATCATCAGAATTTTCCTTAATCACCAAGTGTGATTCAAGGGCACTTATATATGTATGATGCAGACCAGAAGAAAGTTTTGGTAATTTTTCCAATACCTTTTGTTTTCCCGATTTCTCAAGAGTAATATACATATACTTCTTTTCATCCTCAGTTGCAGACTGAGTATCAAATCCTTGAAGATATATGTCTTTAAAACTTAACAAATTCCTTTTAGAATTTGGAGAAAATAGTGCATTATTTATCGAGAATTCTGTCCCATTAGGTAATGTGAAATTGGCTTTACCAATCCCTTCAATCAAGTCTGCAGGACCCGATATTGTGTTAACAGTGATATTTGTCGGTTTTAGTTCAGAAAAATATTTTCTGTGTTTCAGAATAGTGTGCGTTGTTCCACTATCTGGTATACAAATATCTTTAGTATTGATCTTGGTTGATGTTCCATTTGTAATGTCCATTTCTGAGACAAACATAAGATAATATTATTCATAAAATATTATACATCATTAGGAAACATTAAACACACAATAATTATTCATAAGAAGGTGAAAACACACAATAATTATACATTAATCTTCCACAAACAACAATTATTTATGGTATAATTGTGGAATTTCAAGAGTCACATGATGGGCACTTAAGCTTCCGTGATAGCGGTCTCTTCGAAATCATTCACAAAGTCAGACGCATCGAGGTGCGTTGTACCCTGAGAGTGTTCCGCAAAGTTTACTTCTTTTTATTTCCCTTTGACGGACTCCTTGTATAGAGCGCAAAGGTGTGCAGGGGTACGACATAAACGAGACCAGTGTCCCTTAGTACCGCATCTGAAACAAGCTTCTTCTCGCTTCTGGGAGGTATTTCCTTGGTGTTCTTTTCCCTTAAGGGTTTGTTCAGAGCGGACCCACTGGAATGACTTCCTATCTTTTGGATTGTACTTTCGTCGTCGTCCACGGTAGTTTTGACGACCGCGACCGCTAGCCCGAAAGGTATTATTTTCCTTTAGTGGTTTCTTCGCATCTAATGCGTTTGCTTCAGGAAACGGTTTAGAACCAGTTGGACGGGTCATGTGATTCTTGATCAGAAGCTCGTTGTTCTTTTCTGCTATGAGAAGAGCTACAATCAATTCCGAAAATTTGGTATATCCCCGCAACCTGTACTGTTGTTGCAGGGTGATGTGGCTCTTGTGGAATGTGGTGTATGTCTTTTCAAGCATTTGAGATTCGGTGATCGTCTCACCACAGTATCTCAATTTGGCCACAATTCCTAACACAGCAGAATTGTAATTCATCACTTTGTCGAAATCTTGGAATCTCAGACTCTGCCATTCATCCCGAGCAAGTGGAAGTGTTATGTCTTTCTGATGATCAAAACGATCTTTCAGAAACTTCAATAGCTCTTTAGGGTCTCTCATGTTGGCATAGTCATAAATAATACTTTCATCAAGGTGTCTTCTAAGGAAGATCACCGATTTAGCCTTTTCTTGAGGCGTTGAAGTATTATTCTCTTTAACGGTCTGGGATAGACCAAGAGATTCAAGATGAAGTTCAACATTTGTAACCCATGAAATGTAGTTGGTACCAGTGATGTCTAAAGCTGGAAATTGGAGCTTCTCTACGTTTTCCATTTGTATTTCGAATCGCAGAGTGATCGTGCTGATAACGTGTTATAAAAAAAACTGGAATTTTATTGTATCGCAGGAATTTAATTAAGAGCGAAATTTTATACCCGTATGAATAATAAGACTGATATATAGAGAGAGAGTTTCTTATTAGGTAGAAGAGAAGAGGTTGAGGTATGATTTATAAACGATCGAATCGATCGTTCATATAGAAGTTAAAAAGTAGGATTTACTATACAAATAGTGCAGCGGACCCCCACATCTTTTTATTTTCAACGATTGCGGTGGCTGCTTTCGTAACAGCTATATCATTATTAATACTAATTTTTAATATGTTGTTGGAATCCTTAATGCGTCGAAATAAAAGTTTCAACTACACACCTTTATGACTAGCAAACCTATAACAATATAAAATTCGATGGGATAGTTTTCATTGGAATTTCATGCAAGAAACTCCAAATGTGCATGTAGATGTAGGGCTCATGGTTAGCATGCCGAACAGAGAGGTCATCGACTTAAAAAAAGGGAAGTTAACAGTCAAAACTCAGAAACATTGACCATACATGTCACTCATAGTACTTATGAGTTATGAGTACTTGCTTTTTTCAGAAACCTCTCTCTTTCGTCACATTGAACTAACGGATACAAAAAAAAAATACATCCAGAAAAAACTTCTCCAAGAGAGTGAATTTCAAAGGAGGAACAAGTCAAGTTGATCATCACTGGTCTCATGATAGAAATCAGATTGATATAGATTATATGGCTCAACTAATGAGTAGTCATCAAAAGCAGCGACGAAGCCAGGGGTATACGTAGGAGTGAAGTCACACGTTAAAAACTCATCAAACGAAGTCGTACTGATCAGATTCTCATCGATCTCCATGGAACAACCAGTCACTTCCTTGCTGCCTATCATCATCTCGTCTTCTTCGACGGCTTGTCTTGGTTCCGACATGATGACGTTCTTGATCCTATCGAGTTCATGTTTTCTGGACGAGATTCCAGCAGCAAGCTTGTTAAGTAGACGTGCAGAGCTTGTGGAGGAAAAAGAGGAAGAAGTAGCAGAAGAGGACGAAGATGGAGTCGGTGTTAGAGACGCCGTCGTTGAGGAGGAAGTGGCTTTGGCGACGGTGACGACTGGCTTATGGGTCATGGGATCGATGCCGCTTCTAACGAGTCTTTTCTTTAGACATGAGTTCCAATGGTTTTTTATGTCATTGTCTGATCGGTTTGGCATTTGCTTTGCTATTGCTGCCCACCTGATGTAATTATATGCATAATCATTACTTTAATAATGTATCTATAATAGTATATTACACAATTCTTGTTTTCTTTTTTAAAACTAAGGGCAACATTACTCGTAGGATGAAGAGAGAACGAGAAAGAGAATCCCTTGTTTTGTTTTTTTTTTTTATTCTGGTCGCTGGAGAGTAAGTGACAACCGTTAATTAATGACTTTTTCTTTTTCTTTCTTTCTCAGTTTTCACCCCTCTCCTCTAAAGAATGCTTTAAGGGACTACCAGTAATGGTGTCCTAAAAGACAAGGTAGTTCGGTTGGTTTGGATTTAATCACACATTAAATTACCTGTTTCCAAGAAGAGAATGAAATTTGATGATATCTTCTTCCTCCTGAGGAGTGAACTTGCCTCTTTTAATTCCAGGCCTCAAATAATTCAGCCACCTTAATCTACAACTCTTTCCACATCTCTGCAGACCTTTTTCCATTTATGAAAAAAAATATATCACAAAAATTAGGTGAAATTTTTACTTTAATATAGTGGCAAAGCAAATAAGTTAAAGAAGAAATATATTGAACCTCATGTGAACCTTTTTCCATCAGACAAAGAGGAGAAAACATGATCACATAAACTTTCTGATTCTGGGTAAAATTAGGATATAAATATATTTTAATTTCCATACCTTTACACTTTAGAGAACTGAATATAGTAATAAAATCTATACTATACTAAAAGTTGCATATCCTCAATAGCTAAGCTATCCACGTGGGCTGAAAAAATCAACCAATCAGATGTATAACTATTGCCATGTCAGCAATCGATATTTTTGCTTTACAATTGTGGTTTTCCTTTCATCTTCCCGTCTTTTGCGTTCCTAAACGTCTTGATCCTTTCCCATTGATTGAAACGAAACAGAGTGAACAGATCCAAGAGTTGTTTGATTTCGTGTTAAAAAATGGGGCCTGGAAGTAGAGAAATCTCTTCGGAGCAACAATTTCATGTTGATTTTTGCCGTGTTCGTCTTCTCACGGTAACTTTCCAATAAATGTTCTATTCAATCCTTAGTTCTTTTGTTTGCCAACTAAGCTTCCACATACCATAGACAGACAGGAAGAAGAGGAGTGTTTTGTGAGGGAGCTATTGAGACAGAGAGGAAGCACAAAGGAGGAGAAGAACTAAGTTTATCTTTAAAGATTAGGTTCTCGCTCAAAATCTAACCAATCAAACATCTGCACTTTTGCGTTTTCGGACTTGGTTATATATTTGAGAATATTCTGATTTATGGTACCAAATGTAATGTTTGGTGATCTTGATGTCTTCTATAATAGGTTTCAACACACCGAGCTGCTCTCAAGTGTAGTCAGAAGTTGCTTTCTCATCTATCAATGATTATTTGACAAGAGAGCATCCTCAATTCTTCATATATCAATTATCACGGCACTCAAGTACATCCACATTGGTATTTCAATTTCTTTTGGTCTCTGACTTTACCTTTTTCATCATTCAATCTCTTTATGTGTATATAATATCTGTCTAGAGATCACTGACTTCCACAGATTATAGCGTATGTCAAATTGTCTTTTAAACCTTAACATTTACTCAGCTACTTAACCCACTGATGTAGTATACTGGCATCATGACGTTTCCTAATATCTCACTTAGTTTTGGCTTTTTGAATTTTGGTCCCATCGAGATTTCTGGAGATTTTATTCTGTTTAATAATTTATGTACCTCAGTTGTTGCACTTGCAGCTAATGTCTATCACAGAGATCTGAAGCCAAAGAACAAACTGGCAAATGAAAACTGTAAAAATGTAGATCTGTTTAATAATTTTTTCATCATTCAATTTCTTTATGTGTATATAATATCTGTCTAGAGATCACTGACTTCCACAGATTATAGCGTATGTCAAATTGTCTTTTAAACCTTAACATTTACTCAGCTACTTAACCCACTGATGTAGTATACTGGCATCATGACGTTTCCTAATATCTCACTTAGTTTTGGCTTTTTGAATTTTGGTCCCATCGAGATTTCTGGAGATTTTATTCTGTTTAATAATTTATGTACCTCAGTTGTTGCACTTGCAGCTAATGTCTATCACAGAGATCTGAAGCCAAAGAACAAACTGGCAAATGAAAACTGTAAAAATGTAGATTTGTGATTTTGGATTAGGAAGGGGTTTCATTTAGTGATAGCCCCACATCAATCTTTTGAAGGGTATGGTGCACAAGATGTCTCTCTAAGAGTCTTTCTCTTCTCCTAAAGTCAGTTTGTATATTCTCAAACCTTATTATCTATTAAATTTACTGTATGTTGCTATAAGATAGTATACCGCTCCACTACTTTGTGGATGTTTCCGTTCCAAGTTGCTTCTCTATATAAGCCTTTCTTTCAATTTTTGTATTACTGCCAGCTAATTTTGGTGGATTTGGATTTTTAGTATACACCCGCCATTAATATATGGAGTATATGCTGCATCTTTTCCGGAGTATTAGTGAGAAATCCACTTTCCCTGGAAAGAATGTGGTTCACCAGATGGATCTTATGACTGATCTGCTGGGGAAACCTTCCATGGACACCATCTCCTGGGTACTGATCTTCTTAGACATAAGGTTTTGAGGTTCTTCAAAATCTTAAAAGCATGGACCAATGACGAGGACCCTGATTTTACAATATTATACATGTAAGGAATGAGAAGGCAAGGTGGTACTTAACAAGCACAGACATCTCAAGCGCAGAGTAGACCTCTCATGAAACAGAGTCTCTCAAAGGAAGGAAACATGTGGAGATCAAATTAGGAGTAGACCTCTCTTCTTTCGTAGTGCAGGCATATCAAGCGCAGTTCTTCATAGTTCATACTGAAGACAAAATATTTACATATAAGGATCAAGAGGTATGGCGGAAAACGTCCGCTTTCTCTGGTTAAGATTAAGACAACATGGGATATACTTGGCGCGAAGCTTACATGGAGAGAATCAAAACGGCCGGTGATTATTCGTTCTTATTCTTGGATCTCTGAAGAAAGAAGAAACATCCTTTTTTATTTAATCCCAAGTTCACAACTACTTATCAGGTCTGTGAAAGCGGTGGGAAAATGGGTTCGGTGGTTAAGGGCAAGAGAGTCTGTTTTGGTACTATCTTCAGTTCGTTCCTCTGTTCGAGGTTTTCATAGATACAGCTTTTCTCAGATGTCAAGGAATGGCGCAAGCAGTGCTTAACTGCAGAAGTAAGCACTCTAATTTTTTTTTATTAATAATAAAACAACATGCTGCTCTAAACTGTCACCTTTTCTTACTGCTGATATTTTGTATTACAGCCACTCCCGGGAAGCTTTACGTCGGGGTAGGAGATCCTAATGCTGATCATAAATGCTGGGAACGGCCTGAAGATATGGACACACCTCATACAGTCTATTCTGTATCCCCTTCTAACCCCGGTTCTGACGTAGCAGCTGAAACTGCAGCAGCTCTGGCCGCAGCTTCTATGGTTTTCAAGGAAGTTGATTCTGCGTACTCGCTTTTGCTGCTGGCAACAGCTAAGAATGTGATGCAGTTTGCCATTCAGTACAGAGGAAGTTATAGTGATTCCCTTTCTTCATCTGTCTGTCCTTTCTACTGCTCCTACTCTGGTTACAAGGTCGGCTTTTCATATGTCCCATCTCTTTATTATTGCAACTAAAAAAACTTTTACTGCTACATATATATCAACACGTAAAAAATAATGATGACACAGGACGAGCTAATGTGGGGTGCGGCCTGGCTGCTGAAAGCAACCGATGACTCGAATTACAAAAACTTCATACAATCTCTAGGAGGTGGAGATCATCCTGACATCTTCAACTGGGACAACAAATATGCTGGCGCTTATGTTCTTCTTTCACAGGTGTGTCTCTCTGCTAAAAGAAAGTTTTTTTTTTAATTGTGGAAGTTCCAATCTCTCATAAGTCCAAACTCATCTTTTTGTTAATTCCTAATAATATTCCGTACCAAAGGTGGTTTGAACCCAATACACTTTTGTTGCTTAGCATGTCACCAATTTACAACAATAATATTTCACTTTTTGGCAGCAAGCATTAGTTAACAATGACAACACCTTTGATCAATACAAGCAAGAAGCTGAGAGCTTCATATGCAAGATCCTCCCAAATACTCCCTCTTCGTCTACCAGTTACACTCCAGGTAAGCAGATCTAAATCTTGAATACGAAGCATTCTAACATTCTGAAACGTAATTAACAACTAGAACCAACAGGAGGCTTGATGTACAACTACAACTTACCTCAGAGCAACCTTCAACACGTAATGGCCATAACATTCTTGCTCACAACCTACGCCAAGTACATGAAAGCCACACAACACACGTTCAACTGAAGAAACTCCGTTAACATCCCCGACACCTTGATAAGCTTATCGAAGCAACAAGTGGATTATATACTCGGCAAGAATCCGGCCAAGATGTCGTATATGGTTGATAAGCTTATCGAAGCAACAAGCATAATTTTGGAATGTTAGGGTTTGTGAGAGTAATGAAGGACCATAAGAGGTTGCACTGCTGCTGCCATGGCTGATGGAGAAAGAGCTACTGTTTATGATTCAGTTGAGACCCTGGTTAGGCCAGTAACACTGGAGAGGAAGAAATAGATTAATAGGAGAGGAGTTCTGCCATGAAGACACGCAAAGACTACAGCAACTTCTCAGTGAAAACCATGTTCTGGTTTTTATATTTTTATGTGTATTTCAAATTTCAACTATACTCTGCATTCTCAAGTTAAAATTTATTTTCGTTTCTTGCCTATTCCTTATTTTTTGGTATAATGACGCATGAACTATCACTTGGCCTTAATTTTGTCGTATATTTGTTGTTCTCATTACATATTACACTCCATTAACTCGATGTCAAAGTTAAGCGTCCACATGGATCTAACATTTGAATAGTATATTATTTGTTTGATGCATCTGGATCTACTTTGTTCCGCTTCCACCCAAAAAGCATTCATAAACTAATGCACGCTATGTTTGTTCATATTATAACACTGCTAACATGCATCATGGAAACCTGAAACTCGGCAGAAAATAACACATCAGTTACGTCCGAGTAAAGCAAGATCGATTATCTTCTCAAACGGCGGAATGCGCCGGGGACAAGAAAGACGTCAACTGTTAGTAAGAGTAATTTTGAATCTACAGCTATCCACAAAACACAATTACAAGCCTCCCCCCAAAAAAATCACACTGAATTTAATAAATTAGTGTAAATTTATACAATTTACAGTAAAATTCAGTTTGTTATGACTTGGTCAACATTGAACCATATATAGTAACAAAACATCATATGCTTCATAAACAATCTTTATAGCAAATAATACATCAAATAGTTATGGTTTTCTATTATTTTTTTAAGGTTTAGCCTAAATTTTGGTGGTCAAAAAAGGAAACAATTACGGAATTCATTATTTTCAAATTTTTGTTGATGTGAGTTTGAAGAAACATAAAAAACCAAACTTCAATATATTTTTCTCAAATATAATAATACATAAATATATAACCTAACATTTTATTTATAAATATTAAACAGTAACAATTAATATCATATTTTTATGCTACTTGCATTTTCTTGAAAAAATAATAAATTGGCTTTTCTTTTTCGAAAAGCTTAAATTATAAATTAAGAAGAAATATATTACAAATCTATTAAATTCAAGAAAAGAAAATATTGTGAACAAAGTAAAATATTTATATTTTTATAAATTGTTTTGATATAGTGACAAATATATAATTTCTAAAAAAGTAGTAAAATTTGCAGTAAAAATAGTGAAAACTATAATTAAAATAAACTAAAAATTCTATTAAAATTTAAAATATATTTGTATTAATTTGCTCATTTGCTTACCCGCCCGTAGGGCGGATCCGACCCTAGTCATGATTAAAAAGTAATCAGGAAAATCCTTGGCTTTAATGGGTTTACATATTCCATTATGATCATATCATCATATCAATAGAATCTGGTTGAAGGTTCTACAAAATATAATAATCGCATAGATCATTGATTACATAAGCTAATTATATGTTTCCAGAAATCGATTTTAAAAATATGTATACATATGGATTTTTGTTAAATACTTCAGACAATGGAATATACTGTACATGATTGAGAAAAGTTAGAACCAACAAAAAAAATAAAAATCAAAACATGCTCAAAACAAGATCCTTGGTCCTACAGAAACTGGAGTCTATAGATCTTAGCTTTGAGAGAGACACAAACAAAATGTATGCATATATAGAGCGTAAGTATAGATTTATACCGGCTCTCTTAGGCAGGGTACGCCAGTCCCCGAGACCGTATTCGTTGATGTAAGCCACGAGCATCCGGTCTTCCTCCACCGTCCACTCTCCTTTCTTCACCCCATCGTCGTCAAACCACGTCGTCCTCCCCATTTTATCTCCGGTGAACCAGTCAGATCTCACCACGTATCACTTCACTCTGGTCACGATGATGATGATGAGTTGATGACCAAACAAGTGAATTATTGATTACTGTAACTATTTGTTTATTTTTTT
Source organism: Brassica napus (assembly GCF_020379485.1). Taxonomy (NCBI): domain Eukaryota; kingdom Viridiplantae; phylum Streptophyta; class Magnoliopsida; order Brassicales; family Brassicaceae; genus Brassica; species Brassica napus. Next base: position 45,118,982 of record NC_063449.1, on the reverse strand, counting down.
AGATATGAGTTTACTAAGAGGACTTTCAATTATTTATGTGAAGCTCTCACACACTCTCACTTAATATACAAGTAGAATGGACTTTTTCCGAGTGAGGAACAGAGATGTCTATGGGTGTGTATATATAGTCATTTCCTTCTTCTTTCTTGCTTTTGGTCTTTCTTTAATTTATTTTCAACCGTTGGATTTGTCTTTAATGTGTATCTTGATGCTGATATACCTTTCATTGTTTTAGTTAATATAATTTTTCGGTATATGTAAACATGATTTTTCCAAGAGGTTAAGTCACACATATAGGCTATAACGTGTTCACATCACATTTCTACAAATGATTATTTTTAATACTAACACTGTAAAACTTAAAAGGATAATTTTTTTTTGAAGCTAAAATATTTTCTTTTGATCAAACTTAAAGAGAAATTCTTTTTTTTTCTTGTTTATCAGAACTTGAGAAATAGTATTTTTTCGTAATACTTGAAATAGTTTCTATATTCCTTTTGTTACGTATTTTGAGCAAAAGTGGCTTTTACTCGTCCTCCAACTATTCCATAGCTTGATAAGATTTTGAATATCTGACTTACATGGATGGATCTAAGATCATGATTAACCCGGATTCTTAGAGTGGGTTTCTAACTTCCCCTAAGAACTCCACTCTAAGAACCCGGGTTAATCATGTTCTAAGATTTTGTAAGTTCTAAATATTTTGTTAAAAACTTAAATAAATAACATCTTTTTCATTATTTTGAGGCATATTTATATATAATTTTGGAAAAAATGGAACTTAAGATCAATGTTTATTGGACTGTGCTGACTCACTATACAGACTAATATAAATCTTGTTTCGGATGATACTGAAGAATACAGTTTAAACCAGGTGTAGTTTAGTACCATAGTTTAGACTATAGTTTAACATTACATATAGTTTGGTGTGAACGAATCACTCTAGCGCCAAACACTTATTTGATACTGTAGCTTCTCAAATTGAAAACAGCATAATAATAGTTATGTCTAGTTAGTCTTTCTTTTGTGAGCTACGCAGTACGTGGAGTCTACATTTTAAATAACTTTGACTCTTCTTTTCCAGCAACTAAATTTATTACATTTACCAATTGCCTAAGAACACCATTATCTCTAAAACCCATTTAAGGGTTTCTAATTTTTTTTTTTGTCTGATTAAAAAAAAAATTAAAAAACGCATCAATCGCAGGCCGCCACGTGTCGGTAGGACCCGCAAACACTACAAAAAACCCACCACAAAGGTTTTTTATTTCATGACTTTGAAGACTGGTTTTTATGGTTTGGTGGAACCACACATTGTTTTTTTTGAAAGAAATCTATTTTTAGAAACCCAATAATGGTGTTTAAAGGGCAACATTATCGGGCATAAAATTTGGTCTTTAAGCGGAAGGGATCCACAAAAACACCAAAACCGAGAGGGAGAAGTCGTTAAATAAAAGGCATTTTGGCTTGGTCCTTGTACTGTTCGCGGATCCCACTGACACGTGACGATCCGCGATTGGTTCGTTTCTATTTTTTTTATTTTTTTTTTAATCGGAAAAAAAAAAAGAAAAAAAAAATTAAAAGCCTTTACCGATAATGTTGCCTAAGGTTGATTACTATGTTGCAATTTTAAAATGCATAATATGGAAGAAAATATCAAGAACGGAGAATGGTCCCTCCACTGCCAAAGGACATTGTCCATCTGTCGAGTATTCACTTGTGAATTACATCTTGTTGCTTTGGTTTTGTAATGACGTGGTTCGTAGCTTTCATTTTTTCATATACACACTATCTTATCTTTAGTTTTATAATTATCAACGATTTTCGGAATAATAAACAAAATATATATGCTGTTATATTGAAAATTCTGTTTATTCTATGCCTGTAATTGTTTTTTTTTTTGAAAAACATATGCCTGTAATTGTTGCCCGAGCTGTTTCAGACAAAAACCAATAACGTTACGTACTGAAAGCGATGACTTGTTCTTTTGTGAAATGTACAGTGAGAAAACTATCACGTAAATTTACATTCGTTCACTTTTATACGCGACTTTTAGATGGTTTGACATTATGTATGTGTGAGCATATTATGTGTACTCGATGTGTATTGTATTTGTATGCAATGGCATCCGTAAGGTAGGTATTGTATGGAGTATGGACACTGTGGAGTTCATGTTGTCGAAACGATACTGTTTATGGATTTTGTAAAATATATCATCAGCGAACCGACTGTAGGTTACAAAAGTCAAGGCCGTGTGTGTATGTATTATTTTATGACTTTTCTCTGTATCTTGGAGTCCTGTGTGTTTGGACCACGTTTAAAATTTATTTTCGTATTCTTAAAGTAGTATGAGGTGCTTAATTGTCGAGAAAATTATATTATGTGGCATCACTATGGGCATCACTGTTTGTTGTTCTTATCTGATGTGATTGGGTTGCTCACTTCACGATTGTGTGGTCTACACACACTCTACTACTATGTAGCCTTGCAGCTCATGGATTTCTATTCGCCAAGATATTTCACGTTAGGGTCATAGAGATGAATGGCTCTAGCACAATGTCGTTGCGTCCCTGGCGTTTTTTTGTCGGTTAATTCTTAAATTCATACTTGTGATCTTTGAAATCAAATGTAACATTTTGGGATATCTATATATATGTATGTGTGTGTATAGTCAGGTATGATACATGAATTTGCGAGTGGCTTAACTACGTTGGATACCGTTAGATTCAGGTTTATCATGGACTTCCAACTTAAAACTAATTGGTGATTAATGGATTGATCCTAACCCTTTATATATTACTTAATATCCCATAGAATTTTCGATGCGAGATATAATATCCCTAATACTCTTTCTCGAGATGATGGCTCTTATCGGCCAGAAACCTTGAAACTTTAAGACAGTTATACTCGGTCGAGCGAGTCAATTACGACATTTTATACCCGGTCGGATATGGTTATATTAATTAGGGGTTTAGGGTATTTAGAATCTGAGCTTTGATACCATGTTAGATTCGAGTTTATTATGACTTCCAACTTAAATACGATTTAATATTGGCATCTAAATAGCAAATTAGCAAGGCTACTTAACTTTAACAGTATTTAGAAATTAATATCACTTTAGTTGTTCGCATCCCACTAGCAATTATTTTGGATTTCGGTTTGAAACAAAATAAAGGAAAATAAAAAGTGAAAGGGGTAAAAGAGAAAAAAAAAACAAAGACAAATGTTATTACTCTAACTAAACCTATATATTGAATATTAATGTGCATTTTGAAATATAAAAACTGATACCTCATTTTATTGGTGCGTTTTTAACTGAATTCAGAATAATCTGAAATTTAGAAAAATCCTACTGCCAATAACAATAAAAAACATGGATCTAAAATCATTGAGAGCGTTAAAATCGCAATAAATAATGCGATTGATTTCTGTTAGACAAGAATGACAGACTACATTCAAGTCCGCGCAATCTCTCGTTCACTTAAGAAAAGGATAAAAATAATCTTGTTGTTGCAAACTCCACACGAACGTCAGACGAGTTAAAAAAAATCTATCTTTTTTGTTTTTTTTAAACGACATGCATGTTGTTTCCAATTTTCACGTGCTTAAGTAACATGTTTCCGAATAGGTCACGCGCTTTGAAAAAAAAAAACACAGATGGATTCGTTTAAATTCTTGTTATAACGATCTAGGTTTGAAAATTCTTACATAGCGTCAACATCTCTTAAATAATAAATCTGACGTCAAGAACCTTCGAGGAAAGAAGCAGTCATCACGGTGTAAACGCGCAAGGATCGCCGATAACTTATTACATTTCAGGCTTCACTTTACTTCGACTTTGTTGTTTCCTATAATCTGACAATGGATTCAATGGAATATTAAAGTGGCTGGGTCCGATTAAATGCTCAAACAAGGTCGTACTTTTTTAAAAAAAAATCTTACTTTATATTGATACGAATAAAGCAGTATATGTTCACTATGAATTATAGACAAACCCGTTGATTTTATAATGTTCCTCATAATATTTAACTGAGACATTATAGTTCTATTTTTCAGCTGATGATTAGTTTCATAGGCAGATATACGTTGTAGTAGATCTGACCATAGTTTTTAGTGACTGTGAAATTCTAGTCCGTACATTCGTACGTCTCGGAATACAAGATTCAAATCGTATAATTTAACTATTGTTTGGAAAGTATATATTTTAACAGGATTTGAGTTGATGACTGCTAAACCTTTGTTTAATTAATCTAAACATTTTAACTTTTTTTTTGTTATTGGATTTTTGTAAAAGATAGTAGATAATATTTCAGTATTTCACATTTCTTCATAGTAGACACGATAACGTTATCCACATTCTAGCTTCTAACACCAGTACACCACCACGTACTGACGACGTACATGTCGTCAAAAAAAAAGAAATACCGCCACGTACATATCTATAATAATAAACTTGGTACGTGTTGAATTCGCTTCCAACTACAATTTTACTTATATTTCGTTTCTGTAGATGGTTAAAATGATACATGCTTGACCATACTATATAGATATTGAAAACAAGTTTGAGCTTCCATCAAAAATCTCTTATCCCAGAAGAAACCAATTATTAGAAGAAAAATGGAGTGGAAGCACCATAGCCAAGTGGTTAAAGTTTAAAAGCTTCTACATCCAGGTTTGGGGTTCGAATTTCAGACTATGTAATTTTTTGCAGATTACAGGAAATTCAGGTTTCAAGTCCCGGAGAGAACAATTTATTAATGCAGACTACAGAAAAAATGTTTACAAAGAATGTTCAACATGGTGCAAGTAAATCTGGTCAGAAAAGAATGTCATAATAAATCAGTGTTATAAAAAAAAATATATACGGAAAGACATTAACAATCTTCAGTGCAAAAATAGACTAGACTTTCTTACCTCTTTGGTCTTTATTTTCTAAGCATGGCGTGTAATTATTATGTCTTTCCATTTTAGTTCCCAAATCGTCTACCATTGTTCCTTGTGTTGTATCAACGTGTGACACGAAAATGATATATCCGTACGTGTACCAGTAGAACTTATACATCAGAAACCATGATTAACCCCAATTTTTTAATTAGAATTTTTATTTAAGAAAAACTAAAAAATCGTCTATTAATTAAGAGATATAAAAATCGTCTTTTAACCAAAAAATGTAAAAAAAAAACAAACAAAAAAATGTCAAATCATGAATTAAAAACTCCGACTAAAAGATCGGAATTAATCATGCCCTTGATACAAGGTATATGCTACTGGATTTTAAGAAATGAACCTTTTTATGTGTGTGGTGAATGGCGATCTTTGATAACTCCTAAGTCAAAAGCATGTAAATTTTGTTTCCGCAGAAATCTATGAAACCACGAGCGGATTAATTGATTTTTTTTTTACAACAAGCGGATTAAATTTTTTTTTTTTTACAACAACCGGATTAATTGATAGATGGAAGGAATACAACAATTTTATATACCATTGAATAAGGAATTAGATTTCTGAACACTCTTGTCGACATAGATTTAGACTTGATTTACTTCCTATAAACTAATATATAGCTGCTTAGTTTTGTTGATTTTTTTTTTTTTTTTTTTGACAGCGCTTAGTTTTGTTGATTTATTTTAAAGAAATAGTATTTAGGAATTAGGACATCTGCAATGGTTAACATTTTTTAAAAAAAAATTAGAGAAATTCAAAATAATTTTGTGTTTTGTCATTGGTAACGATTTATCTTTTTTTTGGAATTTGATCTTTGCTGGTTTAGGGTCGTTTTTCTTTAGATGGATTTCAGTTGCTGTTTCTCAATTTTTTTAATGGTAATTTTTTGTTTGAGTAAATTGTTTTTCCCTGTCATAGGGCTTCTTTACCGGGAAACAATTGTTTGGCCGGTCTAGTTTCCGGGGTATCACTTATCACCGCTGGCACTGTATTTCACATCCGCATCCCACCTCCTCTGTATTTGTGAAGAATCAATATATCTAGTGTTTTGAAAAAAAAGTTTTACAAATTAAAAACATAACTATGTGACAGATGTGCACCAAGACAATTTGTGTATTTTTAATCATCAAGTATTACCCATAATTTAGAATTATTATACGATTTGACAATATCATTATCATCTAATAACTTGTAGCAGGGTCCGATATCGTATCTATGTATAGTTAAAATTCATTGAATTTTCTCTATAAAAACAAACAATTTTTTTTTTTCAAAAACACACTCATACACATATATAGTCATCTTCCTCATTATAGCTTTATTAGCTTTTTGTTCGTCGTAAATTATGTGGAAGTGGAACCATAAATTATTGTTATAAGTCATATGACTTCTAAATTACAAAATAATTTTTATTATTAAAATTTATTCTAGCATGTTTATAACTTTCTAAATGTCAGTAGGGAGATTTATTGGATTAGGGGTTTTAGAAGATTAGAGGTATTTCAGATTTGGTGCAATTTTGATGGTCATTTTGTTAGAATTTTGAAGATTTTGGTGGAAAAATTAAAGATATTTGAAAAAAATAAAAATAAAAATATTTATTAGCTTTTTTTTACCTTTGTTTCTATTGAAAAAGAGAGATGATGACATTGAAAAATTAAGTAGTTAGTGAAATTTATGAGGAGTTAGAAGTGGTTTGATTTTTTTTCTTTCTATTTTTGTTATTTAAGTATTTCAAATATAAAGATAGACCAAAAGGACAGACAAATTAACATGGAATGTTTCACTATCTACAAACTTTTTAATATAAAAAAAGAGTCAGTCCAATAATAAAATTAGTACGACGAATTTAGATGGTAATCTATACCAATAAAGCTGCTTTTTTTTCACTCCTTGGGGGAAAAAATACACGTGGCATTGTCTTTTCAATGGGCCTTCCGTATTTTTGATTTTGTTTGTTCCTTCAATTTTGAAAGCCCATTAGTTATCGTCTAGAGTTTGCTAGAGACTCCAATGCAGTGGTGGACGCTACGACTCTTCCTTTTGCTCTCCTTTAGTCCACATTAATCTGTGGTTACTCCACCTCGCCTCATTCAATACGACCCCTAGATCGACCTATTTTTGCTTACCCCTTCTACAGAAGTGAGATTCACAGCTCCAGAGAGAAGAGAAATCATTGTCTGTTGAATTTCCTGAGATTACGATGGCTCTTTCCAACATCTGCGCTTTGTTGTTTTGAAGTTACACTGAATCTCTGGTCTGCTTCTTTAGTTTTGATTTTTGTAATTTTCCTGGTCATTTGCAGCTTGCCAGGTGAAGGAAAAGACGCAGGATCAGGGTCGTCGAAAGTTGTTCATGCCCAAAAGATTGAACCAGTTACTCTCTCCGAGCTTAACCAGTTTGTTATCTCGAAAGCCTCCCACAAGATATTCAGACTGATATTATCTCACGTGTCGCTAAAAGCTCCCGGAAAGAAGTCCGCAGAATCATGGAGGCGAGTCCAAGACTGGCAATAGCGGCAGCACAGCCCCAGGTCTACAAAAACATCAACCTACGACCACTCACCATTCATCCCCTCGCTTCATTGAGAAGGTACAAAGATCTCATGGACCTTTGCCTCGCCGCAGGAAACTTAGAGGCTCATTGTATCCGTGGAATCCAGGAGTACTTCCACAAAAACAATACCACGGTGGGACTGTCCCATCTCAAAATCGCAGCTCAAGATTCGTATGACAACGGAATCTACCTTTACGGAATGATTATGTTATCCAGGGCTGAAGAGGAAGAAGGAAAAGCAATGATGGAGAAGCTGGGTTGGAGACAGAACACGGGCCGCGCAGACAGGTGCTGGAAAAACATAAAGCGTTCCCTGCATGGAATTAACGTAACCACCCTAGACACTTACCTTACTGCATACGCAACGACAAGGGCAATGATCAACTATCACCGTGACGACATCAACGTCCGCTGTGCAACGTGCTTTTACTATAAGCAGATAACGAAATTTGTTTTCGTTTTTTAATTATATTATGCAGTTCAATGTTTTGATTTCCCTTCTCGAGTCCATGAACCTAATAAAATTAATCCATTTTCTATCTCGGATGAAAAAACAAATTAACAAGCAGAGAAAAAGTACTCAGTCAATAAGTTTACTATCTAAACGGCAGATAACGGATACCCATTCAGTGGAAACGTAACCGTCATCACATTCTAAATATACAGATACCCCATCACTATTCGTCACGTTCAATAAACACTAATAAAACTTCACATTGAACATTGACCACAAAAAAACGACAAATAAACTTTCAAAAATTTACATAATTAAAATATTCGCAACTAAATATAAAAAAAAATTACGCAGACTCACATTGAAACAAAAACATATGACGGTAGGCAATTCACCTAAATAAAACCTCAAAAAAGTATACATTATAAATTACATTTTTTAAATTGAAAATCCGGCGCGTAAACCCGGCGCACCGCTAGTGTTTCATAAAGTCGTAGCGAAGTTTGTCGTTGTCTCTGCCACGTACTCACTGCCTATCTCTCTTCTGTAAGACACATCACATGATGTACTTCACCCGAACTCTGTCGTCACTCCACACTAACTATGCTCAAGTCTTTCTTTAGAGACCCGAATACTCATTTTAGGATCCGGCCCGGCTTCTCCACCTGCCTTCTAACTCTAAGTCTTACCCTATGAAGCGTGCAAAGAAGAACTCGAATGCAGCAGGTTACTTAGTGATCAACTCAGATACTCAGACCGGGTCTAGCGAAGTGGATGCAATATGAGACCAAGTTTGAGAATGATGAAAACGATGGGTCTACTTCTGGAGGTTATTATGGTTGCTTCGGTTATGTTTTCTCTGTCGGTGGTACTCAGAGACCCACCTTATAATGGTGTTGTGGAGACTGATGCAGCTTCTCAGCTCAGATGAATATTTCTCCAAAAATGGTTTATTTTGTTATATGATGTTTTACTTTTTATTGTTTTCTGTCCTGTAAAGTTGCATTAGTAAACACTCTTTCGTGTGTTTCTTGGTTTCAGCCATTGAATCAGATGACGGCGGGAATCTTCTCCCTGGTTTCGATAAAGAATCATATGCTTAAGCAGGTATGAGGCGAGTCTTCATAGACGGTGTGGACCATTCACTAGTTCCTATAACGTAACACTGAACAAGCTCAAAGGCGGGAGACAGGTCTGATGCTGAGCCTAGCTTCAGCTTTTCTTTATGCTCTCTTAACAAACACTTGACCCTGACCAGCGCGGATATGAATTTTCAGTTTTTAATTATTTATTTTATTAAATGATGTATTTGTAATATTCGTTCATATTATATTCATTAAGTAAATATTTTTTTTTGCATCTTAAACTATCTATTTTTTTTTACGAATGTGTGGTATCATATAAAAAATATAAAAAAATGAGTATAGAATTAATTAGATAATTTTAAAAACATAAATTTTTCTTTCGTGTGCGATATCATATAAATAATGATCCGTCCAGTTAACAAAAATCATGATTATTTTATGTGTAATTTTTTTTATTTTGACAATTTCCTTAAAACTATATTAAATTTTACATATTTTAATTAGAATATTTTTAATATCTTTTCCTTTTTATTTGAAATGCAACTCAATATTTTTTTAACAATTATAACAAAATATTTTAAAAATATTTTTAGAATTTGTTTGAAAAATATGAAAATTACATTTTAAATTAAAATTATCCTAAAATATAATAAGTTTTGATGTAAACGAAAACTCAAATTATGTCAAAAATAATGATATTTAATGATAATAACAATTTTAATTGATTATTTTTTAAAAAATACATTTACAAAAATATTGTTTGAAAGAAAATTCATTTATCTTTTAAATATAAAATGAAAATATTATAATTAAATAATAAAAAATATAAATAAAACCATAAATTTAGCAAATGACAACTGAGTTATATTATGCTAAAATTTTCTTTCTAACAATTTATCAAATGACAAATGAGTTATGAGCAAATAATACCATATAATTTTTAAAAACATAGTCATTCTTAAATATTTTTTGAATAAATAATTATTTTAAAATTTAATCAACTGAAAATAATATCCGTACAATTGTGTGAGTCAAATTCTAGTTTTATTGATGCATGTTATATATTAGTGCTGCATGTTTTAGGTAACATTTTAATGATGCACATTTTTAAAAATCTCCATTATTAAAATTATGCACGTAAGGATAACTCATGAGTTTTTTTGGTTGATTAAATGACATTATGTCCAAATTTACTAAAGGATATTTCATTAAGGTAACTGAAAAAGACAAACAATAAAATATGAAGTTTAAATTCATTTAAGCATATTTCATTAATGTAACTGAAAAGACAAGTAATAAATTAGGCAGTTTTATTCGTTTTAGGATATTTCATAAATGCAACTGAAAAAGACAAGCAAAAAAAAAAGGAGTTTAATTAATGAAGTAAAAACATTTTCAAATGAGTACTTCTCTTTTAATAATATAGATTTCATTAATGTAACTGAAAATACAAGTAATAAATTAAGCAGTTTTATTCGTTTTATGATATTTCATAAATGCAACTGAAAAAGACAAGCAAAAAAAAAAAGAGTTTAATTAATGAAGTAAGAACATTTTCAAATGGGTACTTCTCTTTTAATAATATAGATGGTTTAACTTGTGGAACAAGGTGCTGAAAAATGGCTGATCTTTTCTGCTAGCCATTTCCAAACACTTCTTGGTTTCGTCTCTCTTCATTCCCACAGGAACTAAAAAAATCTCTTCCCAGAAAAATAAACAGTTCTCTACTTCTTGAGTCGGCATCTGTGTTTTAAATGGCGCATGGCGCTCTAAGGCGAGGAGGTTGGAGCCATGCGCCTTGCGCCATGGCACTCCAAGGCGCTCGCCTTATGGTTAGGATGCATTCAAACGTGGTTTAGTTATATACAGCTTTAGAGAAACTTAGATATGCATTGATAGATGTTCTTAGGTTAGAAGCATATGTGTTAGCTACAGACGCGTAACTATTTCTATGGTTACGTACAGAAGATAGTTACAGAGTAGACTTGTACATAACAATAGTACAGTCAGCTATACCAAACTGTCTTATTTATACACACTAATATAGTCAGCAACGAGTTAGTCATGCACACTAATATAGTCAGCTATGTACACACATATAAACCCCAAAACCCCAAAACACCAAAACACCAAAACTAAAAAACTAAATTCAATTGCTCAAATCCAACAAAACCTATAACTCTGATAAACTAAGCATTATGTTTTAAGGATATTTAAATGTCGATAAAGTAGTGATAGAGTTCCAAGATGTTTTAAGGGTTCCGTCAAAGTAGTGTTTAACGGAAACTACAAGGCGCGCCTTAAGAGGTTCAAAGGCGCTTATATTTAAGCCAATGGCGCACCATGGCGAGCGCCTTGAGGAACTAGGGCTCGCCTTAGAAGACTGAGTCGTTAAGACCATCGCCCCGGTGCGCCTTGCGCCTTGGCGCAAAAGGCGATCGCCTTTTAAAACACAGGTCGGCATCTTTTTCATCCAAGTAATGCTGTCTGTGGTCTCATACTATCACACGCTTATCTTGCTAGAGCTGATAAAAAGAATAGGAATCCATATTGGGGTCTTTTGACACTAGAAATAATTAGTTTCAGCAATTGGTAGAACATATTCTAGCTTGTGGAGTTAGACATGAGCTGCTTCCTGAATTCGATAAACGGAGAAATATCCCCTCAAGCCAAGTTCTAAACCGAAAACCAACGGCAGATGGAGCCTTGTTCGTGCAACGGTCCGATGGTTATACGGACATTTCCAACCTCAGTTCATATTTTACTATAAAATTGGAATATTGAACAAAAAAAAAAAATATAGTAAAATATAGAATGAGTTTGGAGATGCTCTAAAGATCAAGAGATTTAGTAGTGTTTTTATGACTTTACAAGGTGTTGTAACTTGTAAGGTATGGAATATTAGAATACATGTATTAGTGCATCGCTTAATCAAGTTCTATATTTTTTTTCCCAACATATCTGTATGTGTTTTTATTCATGTCTACAGTAATAGTATACATTCAAAAGCAGAAACCTATGGATGATGCTATAAGTAAAAGTAACAAAGAGAGATTGAAACAAGGATTCAGAGACTTACAACAACATATAATGACAATGGGTTTTTGCCACGTACACTCCTCGGACACCAATGGTGCTTTTTAATCTTTAACGGCCTGTCTGCAAATGGGGCATGATCCATGTCTAATGAGCCATTTATCAACACAAACCAGGTGAAACGTATGGTCACATCTCGGTAAGCTCCGTGTGATTTCGCCAACTGCGACATCCTGTAAAATCCCAAGGTGTTTGAGGGTGAACAAAAGGGTAAGAAGTTTAAATCAGTTCGTTGTAAGAGAATGAAACCTGAAGACAAATAGTGCAGTGAATGATCTGCTTCTTGGTCATCTCACTTGACATGATATAGCATGGTAGTTTCCTTAACGAGTCACCAGACAAGCCTCTGGGTTCCAATTCACCATATACATCATCCCTCTCTTCATAGCTTACATCTGATATCCTTAACTGCAACAATAAGTAGAAAAAAAAAATACTCTATAGTACTTTTAATTGCAGAACACAGAGTGAACATGGAAGGGAGTTAGAAATAGAACCTGCCAGTGGTGTGACTGTATCATTGTTGACATAAGTTGTTCATCTACTAGTCTCCCACGAAACAGTTGCTCTACAAAATCTGCCTGAATCCAAAACAAAAGGCTCAGGTTTTAAGTCTTTTCTCACATATAAATAAGCAATGAATAATATAGATTTAGAACGTCAAGACAATCATCCATATGAAGGTTTGTTAAGATTAATCAAAGGGAACAATTAAAAGAAACTTAACCAAGCCATACTGTTATCCCATAACTTTGGTGGTCCACCAGTAGTAACATGTCATTATTTCATCTACCAAACTTCTTTTTTCTCCATCTCGACCATAAAGTCAATAAGAAAACTCATCTCCCTATGCTTGACAAAGGGTGTAAGATAGCTCAGAAGAAGAATTTAAAAGACTAACCATAGATGAAGGACCCCTGGATCCTGATAGCTCTAAATACCAGTAGGCACGAGAAGCCTCCAAGACTTCAACAGAGAGAATAGCTCCAGCTACAGCGCCGAGTGCAGCCCCACGGAGGACTCCGTACTGTGCCGCTCTTCCTGCCACTGCACCCGTTACTGCTCCTGTGAAGGCTCCAGCTACAAGACATTAAAGAACCAAGAATAAATTTACCAAAACCAAATAGAGTTAGAGTGATCAGACACAGAGGAGGTGATTTTGATGGTTTATTCTGATCCTAGAGACAACATCACTTCTCTTTCCAAGAAAACTATGTCACTTCAACACATCAGATAGCCCAACCTAGAGATCACTCCGGAGCAAACACGTTAAAGTCCTAAGACAGGATTGGTCTTAAACAATAAAAAAAACTCATAGAGAGTTAGGAATCAAGTTCAGTTAGAAGTTTAGACGATTTAACTTTTAAGTTGTTGAACACGTAAAGTGGTCGGAACTTAACATGTCTTTAAATTTTTAACTGAAACATCTTCTGTTTCACATGTTCTGTCGGTGCTCTGTTTCATCGAAATAAATAAAAAAGTACCCTTTCACAAAAAAAAAAAAAAATTGCAAAAGGAATCACGAATCTACTAAAGAGAAGAAATGAAAAAAGACGTTAAAGTCTACACAGAATCCATGATCAAATGCATCAAAACGGTGGAGCAAATCACCCATAGCGAAAAAACCAGTAAGAGCTCTGGAGAAAGCGCCGGAGACCAAGCGAGAAACTGTGTCGATGGTTGAGTCGGTGGCTCCTTCAGGTTCCACGGCGGGGGAGAAGATCGCATCCATTAGAAAAAATTTCAAAAATACAAAAAAAATGGATTGAAAAAAACCCTAGGGGGGTGTTTGATGATGAAGTTTTAGAGGAAAGATATAGACTTTGTGGTAGGTTGGGGAGAATTAGGAAGGTGAGATGTCAGCCATGGAAGTTGAGAGAAGACATCACCGCTCGTCAAAAAAAGGAAGACGGAGGTTTGCTCTGTTTCTTTTGTCTCTGCTTTTTTTTTTTTTTTTTTTTGGGCTCTTTTTATTTATTTATTATCCAATTTTAGTTTTTAATGAGTTTTCATTTACTTTTGTTGGGCCAATGGCCTTTATTCTCTTTACCAAATATATATAAAGAATTGGGGAAAAAAAAAACCTCCACTTCGCACGAATTGCCAAAAAAAACATAAACTTTTGGGCTGACAAAAAAAAACACCAGCCGTCAACAAATTTAACAGAAATTTAAAATATGTAGACCACTGGATTCGAACTCAGGTTGATTGGTCAAATGATAAGGTATTTTACCACTGGACTACTGGCACTTTCAAAGTATTTACTAACATGTTTACTTTTATTTGGTACATATTAAATATAAAAAATTATCTAAAAACTTAATAAGATCTTTAAAATTCCAAAAACATTAAAAAAATAAAGAATATTTTTATAAAATTAATTTAAAAATTAAAATTAAAAATAAAATTTTATTTTTCTTTTTAAAAAATAAAAACTCTTCCAAAATTTCTAAAAAATTAAAAAGATCTTTAAAATTCCAAAATTTTGAAAAAATAAAGATTTTTTTATAAAATTAATTTTGAAATTAAAATAGAAAATAAAATTTTATTTTTTCTTTTCCATTCGTGAAAAGTTCGTGTTTTTATTTTCTATTTTAATTTCAAAATTAATTTTATAAAAAATTTCTATTTTAATTTCAAAATTAATTTTATAAAAATTTCTTTATTTTTCCAATTTTTTTTGGAATTTTAAAGATCTTTTTAAGTTTTTAGAAAATTTTGGAAGAGTTTTTATTTTTTAAAAAGAAAAATAAATTTTATTTTTATTTTTGATTTCTAAATTAATTTTATAAAAATCTTCTTTATTTTTTTAATTTTTGTAAGAATTTTAAAGATCTTATTAAGTTTTTAGAGAATTTTTTATATTTAATATGTACCAAATAAAAGTAAACATGTTAGTAAGTACATTGAAAGTGTATGTAGTCCAGTGGTAAAATACCTTGCCATTTGACCAATTAACCTGGGTTCGAATCCAGGGGTCTACATTTTTTTAATTTCAAATCATGTAAAACGATGTGTTTCATCTCATTTGAAAACGACGTCGTTTCACTAAACGCCAACAATAAACGACGTCAAATATTTATGTTAAATTTGTTGACGGCGTGCTAAATTGGCAAGTCAGCGAAAACATTGTTAATTAATTCTAAAGTCAATTAAAGTTTGGTGTTTTTTTGGTCAGTGCAAAAGTTCATGTTAATTCGTGCAAAGTTGAGATTTTTTTGGGCCGAATTCTCAATATATATATATATATATAATCGCAACTTGTAATACACGCAACTCAACACACCTCACGAGTCTCTCACATCCAGGGGCGGAGGCATGGAAAGGGTGGGGGGTCAGCTGACCCCAGTCAATTTTAACTATCACCAACGTGTTTTAGTAGTAGTTAGAATTGACCCCACTCAAAAGTTGCTCCTGACCCCTATGTATTCGAAGCCCACCTTCCTCTAACTGAAAGTATATGTATGTGATCGTTTATAATCCATATAAGTGGTTAGTTAGAATTGACCCCACTCAAAAGTTGCTCCTGACCCCTATGTATTTGAAGCCCACCTTCCTCTAACTGAAAGTATATGTATGTGATCGTTTATAAATCCATATAAGTGGTATACATAACATAAATAAGCTTGTAATTAAATTAAAGAATTGTGCATTTGTGTCTATGTCTTATACATGATTATTATGTTAAAATTTCGTATACAAATATAAATTTCGTTTGTATTCGAAAAGTTAAGAAATTTTTTTGTGTACATGATGAAAATCTAAACTTTTGTAGTTATTTTTCTTATATTTTAAATAGTCTTATATTTTTACACATTCTCTGCATGTATATATTAAAATAATTACCAACTAATTTATCTTCAATACACTAAGTAAAAATGATTAATTCTTATATAAAATATATTATTTAATAGTTAATTATATTAATTAAATTATAATCATGATATTTGGCTAGAGGTGATTAAAATATTGTATTCACTAATAGAAAATAATTTTAATAAAACATATAAACAATTTAAATAAATGTAATATTTTAAAGTATATATAACAATTTAAATGTAAAAATATTAATAAAATATTATTTTTAATAATATATATTTATATTATATTAAAATATTAGTAACCCCGGTGAAAATTGTTTCCGGCTCAGCCACTGCTCACATCAATACATCATCATCATGAAACAAACTCAAACACACGTGAATCAGACCGAAACCGATGTGTTGATGTTCATGAAACAAGAATACATTTCTCATCTCTCAAGAATCCATGATAGAAGAAGAAGAAGATTCTCTGTTCTCAGAAACAGAGTCAAGAGAAGAAGCAGAGAGTATAGTAATGGGCCAAGAACAGACGAGAAATGTGGGCCTCTAAGATAGAGTATGTCAAGGCCCAGATCAGAAGACGTTAAAAAAGAAAGTATATCTTTCAAAATGCAGACCAAGAGAGTACAAGGAAAAGCCAGCTGGAGAGGTGGTGGTCCTACACAATTAATTCACACCTTTTCATAACTCATAAGCTTGCATCTAATGGCCACAAACGTTGACCTTTATATTGAGAAGGGCTACCTAAGATTTTCATTAAGTTGTTAAGAAGGAGTGAAACGTTGTAAAGTGTGTTGTGCAAAAAACAAATCCACCATACAACCAAAAGTTACATCATTTGGAGAGTAACAGATGATGAATAATATTGGCTCTAACCAATCGTTCCAAAGACTCTTGAACTTGACCGTTTAAAGCATACCGACCCAGCACCATCATTTATTCCGACCGTTGCGTCTAAAGTTTTGACTTTTTGTTTTGTCCGTAAAACAAGAAAAACGGAAAAGGTGTGAAAAAGGGTTCAGAGGTGGCGCGTGAAAGTTACTCTCTTTACACCCTCCATTTTATATATTATTATCTCTCGACTTTCGAAGCCTTCTCAGTACTTCTCAACAAATGGCTTCGACACTAGGCGGGGGCGACGAGGGAAGAAGCGAGATAGCGTTCTTCGACCTCGAGACGGCGGTTCCGACCGAACCGGGAAAGCCTTTCGCTATTCTGGAGTTTGGTGCCATCTTAGTCTGCCCTAGGAAGCTAGTGGAGCTCCACAGCTACTCAACTCTGGTTCGACCCACCGACCTTTCTCTCATCTCCACGCTCTCCAAACGGCGCAGCGGTATCACGCGCGAAGGAGTCCTCTCTGCGCCCACGTTCGTAGAAATAGCTGACCAAGTCTACAACATTCTCCATGGTAATAAGGCTTTCTCTTTCTCACTCACTTTGAAGCTTATAAGTGTTTTGAGTTTGGTGTGTTCTTTGTAGGAAGGATTTGGGCAGGACATAACATAAAGAGGTTTGATTGTGTAAGAATAAGAGACGCGTTTGCGGAGATTGGTCATTCTCCGCCAGAGCCTAAAGCTGTAATCGATTCTCTTTCGTTGTTGTCTCAGAAGTTTGGTAAGAGAGCGGGTGACATGAAGGTCTCTCTCTCTCTCCCTCCTCTTCTTCTCATTGCTAATGTAACCTCAAAGTTGCATAAAGTATCCTCCTTTTTAACTATAATGCAGATGGCATCGATTGCTAAATACTTTGACCTAGGAGATCAAGCACATAGGAGCTTAGAGGATGTCCGGATGAATCTTGAAGTTGTCAAGCACTGTGCAACTGTCTTGTTCCTGGTAATGCTGTCTATAATGGTGATACAATCTTGAAACTGTCAAGCACTTTGTGACTTAATAAGTTAAGTACTTTGGTGTTTGTAGGAGTCTAGTGTTCCTGACATTCTAACAGAAATGAGCTGGTTTTCACCAAGGAGAAGTCCAAGAACGAAAAGTAATGAGAAGTCATTGCCTAGTGGAGTTAAAGAAAGCTCAGCTTCCTCATCCTCTAGTGGAGTTAGAGAAACCCATCCCATAGTTTCTCTCCTGACAGAATGCTCAGAAGATGATAATTCTTGTGGAATAGATCCATCTGATGATATAACCACTCTTATAAGTAAACTCCACATTGGAACTCTTCAGACAGATGCTGCAGACGAAGCACAGGATGAGTCAACTCCATCACCCAACCCTGATGCCAAAGATGAAGACTTTTTAGGAGTTGATGAAGTATCTGTTTCTAGCATCAGCGCAAGTCTCATCCCGTTTCATCGTGGTGGTAGCCTAAGAATGAAGCTGTTCCATGACGATGACCCTCTCCAACTCTATGGAGACAGCTTGAAAGTTCGGTTTGGAATAAGCCGGAAGTATTTGGATCATGCAGGCCTACCAAGGTTGAACACTGTTGTCGACTTGCCTCCTGATTTATGCAAGATCTTGGAGGAAGCCGATGACGTTGCACGTAACTTATCGGTTGAGTCAGGCACAACCTCAGGTTGGAGGCTCACCGTTATGAGGAAAAAAGGCTTTGCTAACTACCCCACCGCTAGATTGCAGTAAGTTCTTTTGACTTGTCTCTATTCTTTTGCATACAAGGGCTAAGCCACTAAGAGTCTCATTCTTGTTTGGTTGACAGAATCAGCTCAGAATCTAATGGAGATGACGCCACCGAGGTGTACCAGAGAAAAGAATCTTCGGAAACTGTTGAAAAGCTAGATTTCAGTAGCAACGAGTTTGAAGAGCTTGAGTCAGCGTTACTTCCTGGTACACTGGTTGATGCGTACTTCTCACTCGAGCCTTATGATTATCAGAAAATGGCAGGGATACGTCTAGCTGCCAGAAAGTTGGTTATCCACATGAAGAAATGATCCACCAAATCGCTCCTCTGGCTCTTCCTAGTCAGTTCAGTTGTCTCCGTTGTTTGGTTACTGATCAGTTGCTATAGTTAGTATCTAAAATGATTTCTCTTGTACCGTTCAATGATTATAACAAACTAGTGGTGTAACACCGATCAATGATTATAACAAACAAGTATGAAAATTTCTCCATATATTTGACTGAAGAAAACACAAAAAACATCTATGGAAAAAGAATGTTGAAGCTAAAAGATCCTTGCAAACAACAACAAAACAAAAAAAGAAGTAAAGAAACAGTGAAGTAGCAAGTACAGGTTTTGCATCTGTGAGTGTCATATATATTTTTTACCTATACTGTGTCCATGATCTCATCATCAGAGCTGTGACTATCCCTCTCCTCGTTTCCCTCTAGTAACGCGGTTTGAATTCCACTTCCGTTCTGCGAATATCAAACTTGTCTACAAACTCCAACGGAGCCACCGTCTCATTCCTGATCCTCTTAATCTTGGGGCTCAACAGCCCTCTATGTCCAAAACCATACAGCTTCAGCACTTGATTGTCTGCAAAATTAAAAGCCCTCTCCATGCTCTTCAAGCACCTCTCCACCGCGTAATCAGCGTAGCTACCACACGGTTTGCACCCCACGAAATGCGTCACAAACGGCCATCTCTCGTCGCCCAACCCGGGGTGATACTTCTCCATCATCTCCTCATACCTATCAACCAAACCTTCCCAAAACCCGTGGAGATAGTACTGATTCTCCACAAACACTCTCTCCATCCACGTATCCTTCTGAGAAAGGAGGAGATAGATTAACGCCGACTGATCATCCGCCTCGAAAGCCGGTCTTCCTTTGAGATAAGCCGTCAGCACCTTCCCCGCCTCGTCACGTATCGGCCCTTTAGGTCCCATGGGAGCCCAAGCGTCCAACAAATCCAAAGACCACTGACAGTTCCTTAACAGAAAACTCCCAGTGTTCAAAGCAATCCACGACTTCTGATCAAACAGCAAATCCGGATAACCATGAATCACCAAGTTATGCTTCTCGTACCTAACCAAAGGGATCTGAAACAGAATGTCAGTGAACAAAGCGTCACTATCCATCCACCAGATCCACTCAACTTCAGGATGAGACAGCATCAACCTCCTAATCATCGGCAACTTCGCCCAGTAACCAGCGAGCTCCTTATCCAAATGAGCCATGTTATACACAATCTCAATCCCGTGGAGCCTACAGTAATCAATCTTGTTCTTCACTGACTTCAACAGGTAATGATCACCGATAGGGTTATCACAGGGCTTAGGAGGAGACCCCGTCAACAGCAAGATCCGAGCTTTGCCGTTAACAGTACTAGGGAACTCAGGGTTCTGTTCCAGCCACACCATTCGCTGACTATCCCAATCCGTTATCTTAGGCCCTAAGGCGTAAGTCTCGTTGGTGCTCATATCTATCTCCTGAGGAGAATCCAAGTCGGTGGGATCCGAGTCGGACCGGATCTCGGCTAGGATCCGGTTAGTCTCCTCGATGATGTTCTGGTTAACCGCGTCGGCGCTCGAGCTCCCGAGGTTACCGACGCCGATCGTGCCGCGTAGGACGAGGATGGTGACGAATCCGCAGAGGATCGTGATCTTGATGTTGTTGAACGTCTTCTGCATCTGTCTACCTCGAGGTAACACGCCGCGACCGCCTCTTCCTCCGCCGTTTGATAGGGTTGACGTCGGAAGTCCTCCGCCGCTTCCGGAGGGTCTTTTGTGCGCCGGCGACCCGTCTTGACCCATTTCTCTCTCTCGCTACTATCTCTAGCTTTCGTTTACAGATTAGAGACCATCAGAACTGAAGAAAGATCAGATCTTTAACATGGGTTTTGTCTGAAAATACAGTCTGTGTAGTTTTTTTCTCTCTCTCTCTACTTACGGATCTGAAGAAAGTTGAGATCTTTAGGATGATTCGATGGGAAAGAGAGAGAGAGAGAGAAAAAGATTGTCGATCTGAAGAACCCTAATTTAAAAAAAAAAAAAATGGAAATTAAACCCAATAACGTGGAGACATTGTCATACTTAAAAAACATATATTGTCGGAGGAAACTGCTTCGTTCGATCCAGAAGCAGAGGTGAACGAAACGCGTACAGCTCACTCACACCGACAAATGTCATTTTAATTTTAATTTATTTTTTTAATTACAACTCGTTTTTAACGGCGGCAATTACGGAAGTAGCCGATGGTTGACGGAAGCAGTGCACGTTGGCGGGCGGTAATACGAGTGTTTAATGAAACGGTGCGTTTTATGGTGAATCTAACGTCGTCAAATCGGTGGCGGCGGAGCACCTCGAAATGCGTTTCCGAGTCACCATGTTTCACGACGCGTGTCTCTTTCTCTTCAGTGGTTTCTTTTTCGAAAACGTCGTCGTGTTGCGTCAGGGGATATTTATTTGCTCAAGTATCTTCATCTTCTTTGACCGGATAAACTCTTGCAAGTCAAGATAGATACTTTCTCTTCAAAATCTGTGGTATGCTTTTTGTGTCTGTTACTTTTTTTTTTTGTTTAATGATTGTGTTTCTTCAAGTTCATGTCTGAATTTTGATTATCTATGCGTCTTGAACTTACCATTTCTGTCCACTGTCTGAAGAAATTTGATTCTTGCTTCTTGTTTCTTTAAAGGAGTTCAAAACAAAGTGCCTTTGTTATGTGGAAACTAGCTTCAAAATCCATCAAAGAAGGTTTTAGATCAAAAGATGATGTCACACAACAGAGAAACACTCCTTTAGATTCGTCTGGAGATGGCGTAAAGACAACGAAGGAAGAAAGATTGGAGTGTCCCATTTGCTGGGAATCATTCAACGTCGTTGAGAACGTCCCTTACGTCTTATGGTGCGGCCACACCATCTGCAAGTACTGTCTCTTAGGGCTTCAACGTGCCGTTGTGAACAAATCCTCAGGTTTTCCTTTCCAGCTTCCCTTCTTCGTCGCTTGCCCTTGGTGCAGTTTCCTCTCTTTAAGACTAGTACGCAACGGAACCATCAAGTTCCCTTCCAAGAACTATTACCTTTTATGGATGGTCGAAACCATGAACGGCTCTCGCAGCGACAACAACAAAAGGGTCACTCCAGGGCAGAGAAGGTGCGATGGAGTGACCTCAGATGACAACCGCGGTTGGTGGAATGGTCTGACTAGAGGATGGAGACTTCATGACTCGGTACGTAAGTCAATGGCTCTTGCTGCTCATCTCTTGGCTAAGTTTCCTTTGATAGTCGTATTCCTTTTGGTGGCTTTATATGCAATCCCTGTGAGTGCTGCGGTTCTCGGTGTCTATGTCTTTGTCACGTTTGCTTTGGCTGTCCCGTCGTTTCTTGTTCTTTATTTCGCTGTCCCGAGCTTAAACTGGCTGATCAGAGAGATCTCAGCTTAACTCATTGTACTCTTGTGTTTCCTTACTTGTAAGAAACATGAGATAGAGAAGAAAATATATTTTATTTCAATATGTGTCTCTCTGTACATAACAAACAAAACTATCTTGTGTTGCAAGAATCAAAAAGAATCTAAACAAAACTATGCTGTTGTGTATGAATCTGTAAGAAGAAAAGATTTTACATTTCTATGTAAACTTGTGGTGGTGAAGACAAGCCATTGAACAGCTCAGCTTTACCAGATATCTTAACCAACATAGACAAAACCTCTTTCATGTTCGGTCTTGCCTGAGGCTGATCCGCAGTACACTTCACACCAACTTTTAATAGCTCAGTCATCTCCTCGGCTCCGTACCCTGGCTTTGTCCCGGAGAGAGTAAACGGTGACCCTTTAACCGTCAAGTTACCCGTCATCATCACCCGTTTCGCCCATTCAACCAAACACTCTTCACCTCCATCTACCGCTCTTCTCCCCGTCGCGAGCTCCATTACCAACACTCCGTAGCTGTAAACATCCCCCCTCGTGGTAGCCTGCCAAGTCTGTCCATACTCAGGAGCTACATACCCTATAGTCCCCGCGATCACAGTGCTCACGTGGCTATCCCCAACGTTCAAAAGCCTCGCTAGTCCAAAGTCCGTAACCCTCGCGTTCCCGTGTTTGTCCAAGAGAACGTTACTCGCCTTCACGTCTCTGTGGACGATCGAAGGGTAACACTCGTGGTGCAAAAACACCAACGCACGCGCTACGTCTTTAGCTATATCAATCCGTTTCTTCCACGTTAGCTTTGTTTTGTCTGTTATAAGCTCCTCTAAGCTCCCGCCACCCATGTACTCGTGCACCAAGATCTTCTCCGACTCGTCTAAACACCATCCGTACAGCCTCACGAGGTTGGGATGCGCCCAGTCACCATACGCATTGGCGCTTAGAACTTCCATCTCGGCTCTGAACTCTTTCTCCGCCTCCGTGCCTTCTCTCTGCAGCTTCTTGACCGCGACTTCTCTTCCGTCGGGCAACACGCCTCTGTAAACGGTCCCGAATCCTCCTTTACCCACTACTCTCTCCTCGGAGAAGTTACTGGTGGCTTTGAGAATGTCGGTGTACGTGAACGTGGACTTATCTAACCGGATGACTTTGATTTTTCCCGACAGCCAGGGGGACGATCCCCAGGAGCTGTCGTGTCTGATTTTGGAACCGTCCAAGAGATCTGTTTCGGATTGTCTTGAGCTTTTGACAACCATGAGGATGATGCTTATAACCACCACACAAGCGATGAAGACCAATGCGAGAGCGGAGGAGATGCAAACCACGAGGATAGTTCCCGGCCTGTGTCCTAGCTTTTGGTATGTAATCTGAGTCCTCGTCTTGTTGTTGTTTCCTGATTGGTTGAAGAAGCTTGGAAACTGGAGAAGAGGATTCCCAAGGAAGGAGTCTTTCTCAAAGGTTGTGAGCTGTCCTGTGGATGGTATCACACCGGTAATAAAAGGGTTGTAAGAGATGTTGAACTTGCTCAGCTCAGACAAGTCGTTCAAACTGGTCGGAAAGTTTCCTGAGAAGTTGTTGTAAGACAAATCAAGATTCTGCAGACACGTGAGATTCTCTATCTCTTCAGGTATCTGTCCCGAGAAGTTGTTTCTCGTTAGGTTGAGAAACGCGAGAGGCAACTTCCCAATCTCCTTGGGAAGCTGCCCGTGGAACTCGTTGAACCCCAAATGAAGCATACTCAGCTTCTTCATCCGAGAGATATTCGCAGGAAACTCGCCGGTTAGCTTGTTCCCACTGAGCTGAAGGTAAGCAGAGATATTAAGCGTCCGGACCGTGGAGCCAGGAGAGCAGAAGGGAAAGAGACCGTACCCTTTGAGCACATGGTCCCATAAGCTTCTGCAGCTCTTTTTGGTAAGTATCGCGTATACAAAGTTGAAAGGAGGGAACTCAGCAGGAATCCATCTTCTCATCGCCAAACATTCACCAGAGCCAGCGATTATGTTGTCGGTGTTTCGCCTGTTCACTTCAAACGTCGGAGAAGGATTGCTACCCATTAGAGTCAGCTCAGGATGTAATCCACCAGATAACTGATTATTCGCCGCGTTGAACCACAGAAGGCTCAAGCAGTTCCCAATCTCTCGAGGGATTTCTCCTGATAGAGAGTTGTTCGCAAGCATTAGCCACAGAAGAGACGTCAGCTTCCCGAATGACGCTGGTATCGAACCGGTCAGCTTGTTGAAAGAGAGATCAAGCGCTTGAAGATTCGGCATGTTACCATACTCTTTCGGTATATCGCCGCTGAAGTTGTTATAAGCAAGAATCAAGAACTTTAAGCTCTGCATCTTAGAGATCTCAGGAGGTAACTGGCCAGAGAAGTTGTTTTTGCTAAGATCTAGCCTTGAAAGATTAGGCAACGAGAGGATGTTAGAAGAGTGTATGCCTCCGACGTATGAGTTCCCATGCAAGACTAGATACTTCACTTGAGTGAACCTACCGAATATTTCTTGTACATCTCCTCCAAAGCTGTTCTTACTCAAGTCAAGAAAGATCAAGTTGGTCAAGTTCAATAGAGTTTCAGGTATGTCTCGAGAAAACATATTATTCCCCAAGTACAAGCCTCTGAGAGAGGATATAGAGCCTATCTGAGGTGGAACCTTCCCAGTGAAGTTGTTCCCCCACAGACTCAATACCTCCAGGCTCTGACAGTTCGAGACTTGTCCCGGAAACTCACCGATAAACTCATTTTCGGACAAGTCCAACACTTGGAGAGTGCAGTTCCCTCTGAACATTGTGGGTGTGATCTTCCCGGAGAGATGATGATTCTCGGAAACCGAGAACTGGATCAACCTCCCAAAACTAGGCCATATCTCTCCCCTGAATCTGTTGGAACTGAAGTCGACGTACTTTAGATACCGACAACCGTCGAAGATGTCATCCATCCTGCCAGTGAAGTTATTGGTGGATAGATTCGCAACGACCAAACGGTTGCATAGCGTCGGGAAAGTGGAGTGGACATCACCGGCGATTCTATTCACTGACAGATCAAGAACCTCGAGATTTGATAGTCCGGATATGCTGAGCTCCCCGTCGAGGATGTTGTGAGAAAGATTGAGATGTTTCAGGTTTTGGCAACGGCTCAGGTCGTCTGGTATTGATCCTTCGATCGTGTTCTTTGATAAATCGAGGTGAGTGAGCTGCGTTAAGGCGGAGAAGTTGGTGAACAGAGCACCTGAGATGGTGGAGTCACTTAGGTTGATGCCTGTGACTCTACTTCCCTGTGGCATACATGAGATTCCAGGCCATTGATTACACACATCTTGCTTCTCTGTTTTCCATTCAGTGTACACTCCTCGGTTCGTTGGGTTACAGGATTCAAGGTAAGTTTTGAGGCTTAGTAAGACTTCTCTATCACTGTCAAGAGAATCTCCCGCCACTGATATGGCTGCCATGTAAGAAAAATCAACACATAAATAAAGATAGAAAATATATAATTTCACCACAAAAAAATCATATTCCCATTTTTGAAAAAAAATATCATATCAAAATAAATACGAAACTGAGATATTATTTCTGCACTCAGGTTCCAGTTTTAGATAATATCCATAATCCGAAATACAGCACTACATAATCCATTTTGGTATTTTACTATTTTGTAGATCGGATCAAATGCAAATTCAGATTTTTTCGATTCGGGTTCAGCTCTCAGCTAGTTACAAATGCTCAAGCCTACTTTCAAGTAAACAAACAACAATAATCTATAAAACAAGGTGAAACCCTTAAAATGTCAAATTCAAACCCTAACCCCGATAAAGTAACCACCAAAGCAACTCAAGCAGAGAACACAACTTCTTTTCTTTTTTGTCACCAGATAACACAGTCTATTCCCAAAAAAAAAAAAAACTCTCAATGAGCACAGAGGATGCAGAGAATCACCTGTGATCAAAACGAAGAGTAAGAAATAAACCAAGCAAAGTGACTGAGAATCATCTTCGGCCATAATCATACGCGTCACCGTCTTCAACTACTTTTTCTTTTTCTTCTTGCTCTTTATTGTTGGAGTCGTCGTCTTCTTCTTCGACAAGGTGTGGAAATTACTAAGGAAGAAGATGATTTTCATGGAAAATTCATGGAAAAAGGGATTATAGAGAAAGAGGAAAGGGGAAGTTGAAAAAACAGACCCGCCCGCACGTAAGACCAACCAACTCAAAAACTTTGAACACACATTTATTTGCCCCAAGGCTTATTCTCCTTCTTCTTCTCTATTTATTAGACTTTTCCTTTCCTTTTCTCCTCCCCTCACGAAATTAAAACACAAAAGGTTGAATTGAATCATCATTTTTATGTTTATTTTTTGACCAAAATAACGTATTCATTTAGCAAAAAAAGAAATAACGTATTTATTACGCTACCGGTCTTTCAAAATTTTTTCTTTCGAACAAATAACAATTTTTTTTAATATTTGAAATTATTTGAGTGAAAAATGTTATCTTGATTAAATAGTGCCATATGACTAAGACCATCATTATTTGTGATATTTCAACATAAATTTATTTTCACTATATTAATATTTCAATGTTTTATAAAAGGTGAAAACTTATTTTAGCAACTTTCAAATGAATTTTTCAAATTTTGAAAAAACAAATCAATTGGATATCTATACAATTGGTAACAAACCTATATTCAAAACTTCAAATACTATTTAATGCGGATGCAATAAATACAGCTCTAGTCTCAATTTTAGCCAAAAATAATAATTACAAATATTGTGTAAGACTATGGAATTTAATGGTTCGGACGTAAAAATATCAAAATTTGAGTTATGTTTTTGAATTTTTAATCATGCGGTTTGGTTGAAACTTCATGAAATTAAATTTAGGTGAGCAGCTGAGACATCTAAGTTGACCAGTTCTGAAGAATTTGACTTCGTGTTAGAGTTGGTAAGTTAATTTTAAAAAACAATTAACAGAAAATAATACGCATAATGTAAATCTAAATAACGTTACAGATTATGGTTGGTATGATTTATACGAGAGTATATATCTGAAATAAGTATTCGTTTTTTATATAACAAACGTGTAGTGTATTACAAAAGAGCATAACTCGGTACCCGCTTTGAAATTTTCAGAATTAAGATATTTTTTTTTTCTGATTGAAGATAATTTATTCTTAAACAGATTTACAAGATTACGAGTATGGTGGGCCTCATGTAATTCATCTGGACGGCACTCATTGACTTAGTTAGTCCTTTGACCAATGTTTTTAGCATATTATTAATGATCAAATCTCATATTTTATTCCTTTTATTTGTCTGTACTATTGATATAGAAATACGTATCTTTAATATTTTTCCCCGTGACCAGTCAAACACGTGTATTATCTTACATTGATTAGTCTTTAAGTACTCGATTAACTGAATAGTATAAACACACTTCGTGACAGACCATTGAAAATTTTATTTGAATTAGAAAATTCAAAGGCAACTATTCTCTTCCACAAAGAGAAAAAAATTAAAGCTATATTATTATTGTAATGTATGACCATGTCTGTGTCCACATCTACAACTCTAATAACAATCACATGTACTTTAGAAAATAGGGCTTGAGATCATGGTAGTCGAGTGGTTTAAATCGATATTTGTATCCTGGATCTCAAGCACAATGCTTAACTCGGGTCATCCAAAATATCAATAATAATAACAATGCTATTCATGACTTAATATACATTTATGCTCTCAACTGATCATACTAGCTAGGATAGTGCACCATTATAAACGGTCACATATGTTTCAAAACCGCTTATTTCTCTTTCAAATATGCAAGTTGTTAGACTCTTCCAAGAAAATCATATAAAACTCTGAAAAAAATCAAAGTGGTACCAATTTTAAAGTTTTGGATTTCCACCAGTTGTAAGGGAAAAAACAAGGAAATTTCTGGATAAAAAATTGGTCCACAATAAACACTAACGAGGTGTGAATGGTAATGAGCCAACATTGTTCATGACAAAACAAAATATTGCTAGAGGATCTAAGGGAAGTGCCACTTCGAAAGCGACATCGCTTTGTGCGTTCAGGTTTTTTTCCCTGCGTACCCATTTGCTGTTTCCATTGGTCAAATTCAACAATATCACTATCACCTTATGCCTTATGACCATTATAAATTAATTGCATTGGATCCACAACTAGAGATGTTGAGGTTGATAGTAAAATATCCACCCAAGTCTAGTCCAACTGTTTTTCATATCATAATCAGAGTAAACCAGGGTTTTGGATTCTTGCAATTTTGGGTTGGTTTTGATGTTCAGCATAAAGAAAGTGTGAAGTTCGGGAAATAGGTTCATAGTCTTGTATTTTTTGTTTTTGTATGGGTGGGGGAATATATAACCAACGCATGAATTAGCAAAGCATCTATATTAATAGAAATTGTCAGTTGACAGGGGGAAATTGATAAACAATCTAACAAGTAGATGATGGCGAATCTTGGACACCTGATCAGTCCTTTTAATTGATAATCAAAATATTATTATTGTACTTTCATGGTAAATGAAAATTGTCTCAAATGTTAACACCACCACATACACATATCACTACCTTTAAAATAATTTTCTTAAGAACGAAAGATGAGTAATTGATGGCAAATCATAAGTGCAAGAGGGTCATTAATGTAATTTCGTAAACACATGTCCAAAACAAGGAACATTCTGCAATTAAAGGACTCATAATGTAATTTCGAAGAATAATACAAAATATTGTATATTATTTAACAAATAGTCCTTTCCTTTCCTCACTCTTCCCGCAATACTCTCTTCTCCTCCATCTCCAGTGTTTCGCCGCGCGCCGCTTCCTCTCTTATCTATCTCTCTCGCCGCGCTTTCGTCTCTAAACGTAAGTTCCCTTCCATCCTCTGTGTCGATCTCAAATGTACATCAAAGTTAAACCGTGAGACTGTTGAACCTGATTGTTCCGGTTTAGTCAATCGCATAGTTCTAGATTGAGAATCGGAATGTACCTCATGTTTAGGACCCGAAACCTAGTTTTGCATTCGTTCCGTCGTTTCAATCTCGAAACCCTAATTTCGCGGCGCCTGTGGAGTCGCTCAGTATCCTCCACACACTCGAATGCAGAAACGGATAGTAAGCAAACCGGAATATTCTCGCTAGCTGGGGAATTAGCATCTCTCGTAGAGGAATCTTCTCCTCACGTTGATGATACCAAACCTAGAAGCCGTATGGAGCTAAAGCGATCTCTCGAGCTCCGTTTAAAGAAAAGAGTCAAAGAGCAGTACACTAACGGGAAGTTCAATAACCTGTTGAAGAAGGTGATTGCAAGGCCCGAGACTCTTCGAGACGCTTATGATTGTATCAGACTTAACTCAAACGTTCCCGTAACAGAATCAGATGGGAGTGTTGCGTTTGCGTTTGATTCTATGGCGGAAGAGTTATCTAGCGGTGTGTTTGATGTAGCTTCCAATACGTTCTCGCTTGTGGCTAGAGATAAAACGAAGGAGGTTCTCGTCTTGCCTAGTTTACCTTTGAAAGTTGTTCAAGAAGCTGTTAGAATAGTCTTGGAAGTCGTTTTCAGTCCTTACTTTTCGAAGATTTCTCATAGTTGTCGAAGTGGAAGGGGACGTGGGTCTGCGTTGAAGTATATCAGCAACAGTGTGTCTCGTTCTGACTGGTGTTTTACTTTGAGCTTGAACAAAAAAGTGGATGATTCTGTTTTCGAGTGTTTGCTCTCTGTGATGGAGGAAAAGGTAGAAGATAGTTGTTTAAGCGTCTTACTGCGTTCTATGTTTGAAGCCCGGGTGCTTAATTTAGAGTTTGGAGGGTTTCCCAAGGGCCATGGTCTTCCTCAAGAAGGAGTGTTGTCCCGTGTGTTGATGAACGTGTATCTTGATCGGTTTGATCATGAGTTTTATAGGATCTCAATGAGGCATGAGGCTCTTGATCGCGATGCACAGACTGAGGAAGGTGGCCTAGGCTCAAAACTTCGGTCCTGGTTCAGGAGGAAGGCCGGAGAGGAAGATTTGAAAAGTGATCCGGAGAAGGACGTTGCTGTCAGAGTTTATTGTTGCAGATTTATGGATGAGATATTTTTCTCTGTGTCTGGACCCGAGAAAGTTGCGGTTGATATCAGATCTGAAGCTGTAGATTTCTTGCGGAACTCACTGCATTTGGACGTCACAGATGAAACAGACCCGTCATCATGTGAAACGGCCAAGGGGATTCGTGTTTTGGGTACGTTGGTGAGGAAGAATGTGAGGGAGAGCCCCGCTGTGAAAGCTGTTCACAAGTTAAAGGAGAAGGTTAGACTCTTTGCATTGCAGAAAGAAGAGGCGTGGACCTTGGGAACGGTTAGAATTGGAAAGAAATGGTTAGGACACGGATTGAAGAAGGTCAAGGAGTCAGAGATCAGAGGCTTGGCGGATAGTAACTCTACCTTGAGCCAGATATCTTCCCACAGAAAGCCCGGCATGGAAACAGATCATTGGTATAAGGTCTTGCTTAGGATATGGATGGAGGACGTGCTGAGAACCTCCGCAGATAGAAGCGAGGAGTTTATCTTGTCCAAGCATATTGTTGAACCCACGATTCCTCAAGAACTAAGAGACGCGTATAGCAAGTTCCAAACTTCTGCTGCGGCATATGTTTCTTCAGAGACAGCTAAAGTAGAAGCGCTATTGCCATGTCCAGACCCTCATGATAAACCTGTTTTCTTTGGTGATGTTTTGCTCCTACCAATGCTATAAGAAGGCGTCTTTTTCGCTATGGATTAGTAACTGCTGAGGGTTATGCTCGTGCGAACTCTATGCTTATATTGCAAGATACTGCCCAGATAATTGATTGGTTCTCAGGACTTGTCCGGCGATGGGTGATATGGTATGGAGGATGTAGTAACTTTGATGAGATGAAAGCTCTTATCGACAACCAGGTCAGAAAGTCATGCATCCGGACTTTGGCGTCGAAATATCGAATACATGAAAATGAAATAGAGAGACGCCTTGATGAAGAACTCAGCACGATACCCTCTGCTGAAGATATAGAAGAGGAGATACAACATGAGAAACTAGATTCTCCAGCGTTTGACAGGGATGAACATCTAACGTACGGCATTTTCAATAGTGGTTCGTGTTTGTTGTCTTTAGCTCGAATAGTGAGCGAATCAAGGCCTTGCAGTTGCTTTGTATCTGGTTGCTCTATGGCTGCACCTGCTGTTTACACTCTACATGCAATGGAAAGACAGAAGTTTCCCGGTTGGAAAACTGGATTTTCTGTTTGCGTTCCTTCGAGCTTAAACGGAAGGAGAATAGGGCTGTGTAAGCAACACCTGAAAGACCTTTACTTAGGTCAAATATCACTTCAAGCTATTGATTTTGGAGCGTGGAGATGATTACTTTCTCTCCACTACACGACTCGTTGCTGATATCTTCCTAGGTCAACTCTGACTCGTTTTAGAGATGTTTGTTGAGCTCCGTGTATCTGATGTCTAGAAAAATCTAAGGTCCGGTTATTATTGTCCTTCGGCTGTGTACAGTTGCACAGTTTGAATACTCTCAAGTCTAGAACCGTGGCATTAGCTGCGCTTGTGGAAAATGCTAGGTGAAATTGTTTCCACGGCGTTCACAGTTAGAATTTTCGTCACTTCTGACTGTTTTTTTTTTTTCCAAGGCTTATGCTTCTTGAATCTTTCTGACAGGTTTTGAACGTGACAAATGGGGCTAGCGGATCGAGCAGTCGGGCTTCTATTATCTTCAATCAGCTTATCCATATTCACCTACTATACTTTCTGGGTCATCATCCTGGTAAGTGACTATCTCATCCTCCAAGTTGCGCTTATAAAGACATTGTATTTTGATGTACCAACTGTCAATGAATGTTTTGGATATTACGAGGAAGAAGCTCACGTGTTAAAATTTTCCTTTGCAACAGCCATTTGTAGATAGTGATCACTTCATCCACAAGTACTTCTTGCCCAAGACTATGCCATCCTCGTACCTGTCTTCGCTGGCGTAACTCTCCTCTCTCTTCTTTGCGTATTCATTGGAATGGTCATGCTCAAATCCAAAAAGAAGAAGGCTTGATTTTTTTTTCTTGGTTCTTTTGTGCCCTACTTAGTTTGTACCTTTTGGTCTTTTCAGTGGTTTAAATCTGCCTGAACTTTTTTAAATAATGTAGTTGAACCGTACGAGACTATGTCCTAAAGTTGAATACTAACATATTAACTTTAATAAGTGTTTTTTTTTTTCGAATAAATTCTCTTATTAATCTGATCATCATTAATATCAGTATGCTATGATGGACTTTAGGCTCACCAAGAACTCAACTAAATATCAATTTTCAGAAGATAATAATGATTTGGATTCGAGTTTGGTTTCTTTTGAATCATAGCGATTTTGAAATAGATGTGACTACTGTTTTCTTTGTTTTTTGGTCGTTTTCTTGTTTTTTGGTCGTTTCTGCAGTTGGAAGTTGCCGACTTTTCTTTTGGATTCTACTAGTATTTTTTCGGTTTTTTTTAGGTATAAATTTGATGATAAATAATAAAGTTACATGTGGACGTTGTTTAAAATATAAAATATAAATCTGTATTTTGAATTTGGAGAAAAATAAATTATGATAAATAGTAGTAGTCATCATAGTCTAAGAGCTGGCAAAGCATTAGAGACACAAGTGTGGTTCTCTTTGCAATTATGATATGTCTCTGTAATGAATTTGTTTTGACTTATCATATGGAAACTTAATCATAGTTTATAGCTTTGTAAATCTTATTAGTCATATGCTACTTAGTGCTTACAGACATATATCATTTCAAGTCACCTTCGTACAATTTGATAATTCAATAATAGCCATTCGAGTGGGCTTGCAGTAATTTATGAATGCATTTTTTCAAAAAAAAAAATAATAATAGCCATTCGCGTGTACTGACTATAGACCCAAACATTAGACCATCAATAACAAGCCTATAGATAATTTCCTA